>NW_024344321.1:612687-787722 GCF_902729225.1 Pteropus medius
TACAAAATTATATTTGTTCGAGGTGTACAACGTAGTGATTAGACTTTTTTATCACTTACAAAGTGATCGCCTGGATAAGTCCAATACACCCATTTGACACTATACACAGTTATTATAATATTATTGACTATATTTCCTACACTGTACTTTATATCCTTGTGACTATTTTTTTCAATTGTGGTTGACATTTAATATTATTTTATATTAGTTTCAGGTGTATAGCATAGTGATAAGACATTTAGATAACTTATGAAGTAACCTCCCTGATAAATCTAGTACCTATCTGGCACTATGCATAATCATTACAATATTATTTGCTGTATTCTATGCTGTACCTTATGTCCCCTTAACTATTTTGTAACTACCAATTTATACTTCATAATTTCTTCAAATATTTCACCCAGCTCCCCAACCCCCTTTCTATCCGGCAACCATAAGTTTGTTCTCTGTATCTGAGTCTGTTTCTGTTTTGTTTGTTTATTTTGTTCTTTAGATTTCACATATAAATAAGATTATACAGTATTTGCTTTTCTCAGTTTGACTTATTTCACTTAGCATAATACCTTGCAGGTCCATCCATGTTGTCACAAATGGCAAGATTTCATTCTTTTTTATGACTGAGTAATATTCCATTGCATATGTTGATTTTTTTTTTCTATAAATGATGTTGGAACAACTATATAACTATTTGCAAATAAATTAAGTTAAACTTCTAACATACATCAAACACCGAAATTAATTCTCCATAATTAAAGACTTAAATGGAAAAAAATCAAAACCATAAAAATATGAGAAGAAATTAGGCAAATATTTATATAATCTGGGGCAGATGAGATCTTTCTAAGTATAAGTAAAAAAAAAAAGTTTTATTTTACATTGAAAAATTAAAACTTTCTATCCATAAAAAATCACAACAAATAAAGGTAAAGTTCAGATGAAAAGTTAAGGATGACAGAGAGCAATATAGAGCTAAAAGATTGTTAGTATTAATATTTAAAAAAGGTGGAAAGATTGATAAAGATAAAACAACCAATTTGCCAGAAAGAAAGAAATTTAAATGGCTAATAAACCTATGAAAGATTATTTATAGTAATTAAGTAAATGCAATTTAAAATGAAAAGATGTCATTATGTGCCAATCACATTATTAATGTTTTTAAATGCATAAAACCCATGGTTGATGAGTATTCAAAGAAATAGTAACATTCCAATACCTCTAATATAACTTTAAATTGGTACAACCATAATGGAAAGCAATTTATCATTTGTATCAACAAGTTAAGAATTGGCTCAGCAATTCTGCTTCAAAGAATTTTTCTCAGGAATACTCTTGGATATGTGTAAGGAGTTACCTATTAAAATGTTTATTACAGCATTAACTTAAAAAGTTTAAAAGTGCAAACAGTCTAAATAACAGTAATGTAACTGATTTTTAAAGTATAATAAACCTAGAAAATGAAATATCATACTACATTACACTGGCTTAAAAATGATAGAGTAAAAGATGTCCATGGTATATTTCTAAGTAAAAAAAAGCACATTATATCCAACTGAAAATGGGCAAAACACTTGAATTGACATTTCCCCAAAGAAGATTTACAAATGACCAATAAGCACATGAAAATGATGTTGAGCATCATTAGTCATTAGGGAAATGCAATTTGAAAACACAATGAGATACCACATACCATTACCTACTAGGACAGCTATAAAAACAACAACAAACAGAAAATAATAAGTGTTTGCAAGGATTCGGAAAAATTGGAACTCTCATGTGTTGCTGGAAGGAATGTAAAATGCCACTGGAGTTTGAAACTTGGAGTTTCCTCAATAGGCTAAACATAGAAATACCATCTGATCCAGCATTCTCATTCATAGGTATATAACAAATAGATGTTCAAACAAAAAAATTGCAAATTAATGTTCGTAGCAGCACTAATTCACAGTTGCCAAAAGGTGAAAGCAACTCCAATGCCCATCAACAAATGAATGGATAAACAAAATATGGTATATATCAATATGACGGAATATTTCTTATTCTACCATGCTTCAACATGGATGAACCCTTTCACTTAGGTGAAAGAAGCCAGACACAAAAGGCCACATGTTGTATGATTCCATTTATCTGAAATATTCAGAATAGGCAAGTCCATAGAAACAGAAAGCATGTTAGTGGTTACCAGGGGCCAGGGGAAGGAAAGAATAGGGAGTGACTGCTTTAATGGCTATGCTGTTTCCTTTTGCAATGCTGAAAATGTTCTAGAATGTGTGGTGATGGTTGTACACCATCGTGAACATACTAAATGTCACCAAATTATAAACTTTAAAATAGTTAACATGGTTAGAATTTTACATTATGTGAATTTTATCACAATTTTTAAAAGCACATTACAAAATAATAGGTATACTTGATTTTGTTTCTTTTCTAGAAACGTAAGCTTAGAAAAAGGTGTAGAAGGATACATATCAAATTATTCTGGTTATCAATGGGTGGTCATTAAGGACTAATGTCCTAATTATACTGCAATAATCCTGGATTACTTGAGTCCTTTTTAAAACATGCTGTAGAACAATATTTAATGAAATAAAAGATTATTCATCATATATTTGTATATTATTAAACCAAAACAGTATATTTGAATGATCCTAGTTTCATTGTAAACATACATCTATGGCAAAGGAAACAAAACCTACTAGAAGCATATATGCCAACATATTATATTTCAGTGGGGTGATTATAGCTGAATTTTATTTATTTTTTAAAAAGTACATTTTTTCAAAATTCCTCTCTCTATATATTAACTACATATTAACTTTCTAATCTGGGTTTTAAATACTTTTTAAAGGTTTTCCTTATATTGAGCCCAAAACTCTTCTCACTTGTAAAATGAAATCTTTAGTTGAGGAAAAATTGGAAGATAGAGTTTTAAAAGTAAATAACATCGAAAAATCTAGAAACTGGGAGGTAGGGTGCTGGTGGTGGCTGATGGAGGCAAGGAGACAGGTAGGAGTGTGTGGGCATTATAACAAGGATAAGACGCATGGCAAAAAGCAAATTAATAAATCAAAAGAGCTGTGCCTCATAAAAAAAAAAAAAGAGAGAGAATCTGGAAACTATTAAAATGAAGGAGGAAGAGGATATTTTGAGAGAAAGAAAAAAATCTCTTGCATAGATAACTGAGTCAAAGATATACTGTACGGGAGAAGTACATTTCAAAAAGGGAAAGGCAAGCAAAGAAAAGAAAATGAGGATGCAACAAAATCATATTAAGAGGTACAGACTAGAAGTTGATTTTGTAATAGATTGTAACAAACAGTGCCAAGGAAGTTTTTAAAAATTCAGAGAAGGAATTAGAAAACCGTTGTCCAAACCTGTGACCTCTGACTATAGCTGGCCATGGCCTGCAGGATAGATGGGCTGCAAATGTGGCTTGTTTTCATAAAAAAGGGCCAACAGATATATGACATATAATTATAAGGGAAATACAAATCAAAACCACAATGAGATACCGCCTCACACCTGTTAGAATGTCTTATTATCAATAAGACAAGAAATAACAAATGTTGGAGAAGATATGGAGAAAAGGGAGCCCTCGCACATTCCTAAAAAGCAGGCACTCTTATCCCTGTGCTACAGATAAGGGAAATGAAGCACAGGAAGGTTAAGTAATGTCGCACATTAATATCACACAGCTAGTAGGTGAAAGAGCCGGTTCATATCCTGGAGCTCTTACTCTAGAGTTCATGCACTTAACCACTACGGCATGCCACCTCTGTGGCCAAAACAGCCCCTTGAGTGGTGGTTCACAAAGGGTAGTCCTTTCAGGAAGTTTGGAAGGTCAAAACTATTTTCATAATGATAAGATTTATCCCCCCTTTTTCTTTCTCATTCTCTGATGAATACACAGAGGAGTTTTCCAGAGGCTGTAAGAAGTATGATGATATCATCACTTTAATGGCTGATGTGTTTATATGGTCTTGTGTAATAGAAAATGTGTTTGTATAGTCTTATGTTTTTTAGGATTTTCTAAGGCAACTTCCTGAAACTAAAAGATTTGAGCACTACTGCCCTAAGATAAAAGGGACATGATTTCTAAAGGAATAATCAAAACTGATTTCCAGAGTTCATTCATTCATTCATTCATTCAAGAATTATTAAACTCTACATTCCAAGTGTGAGGATTATAGTGATGGACAAGAGTGACATGGTCCCTTGACTCTTTGAGTTTAGTGCAATGGTCCAAAAACATAAGTGTGCATACCAGGGAATCCCCTGGTAAACTAATTAAAAGTGCAAATTCTGGGGCTCCACCCTGAGAGACACAGACTCATTTTTTAGGGGATGGAACTCAGGAATTTTCTCTCTCTTTTAAAGGTGTTAAGTTGATTCTGAAGCAAAAGATCCAACAATCACACATTGAAAAACACTGATCTAATGATTGTTTAGCCTAAAGAGAACGCTTGGGGAAATGAAAGTGATCGCCATGTATAAAGACCTCTGTGACTCCAGAAAGCAGAATAGATACCAAGTCGAAGCTAACCTGGAGGCAAGTTTCCAGGTATATTAGGTGGAAATGGTCATCCAGGTGAGGCGAGTGTTCCCAATCAATTGCAAGTTTTGAGTCTGCTAGAGAGCCATACCACAGACACTGTCATTAGGATTCTCACATTGAGTATGAAATTTTTCTATATAGGCTCTAAGCATGAGGGAATTTTACAAGAACCAAAAGCAAAGGTTGACAAAAGTCATAACCAATTTAGTGCACTATTTTAAGTATTTATTTTCCTTAAAAAACAAAACAAAAAAAACCTGTCAGCTCAGATAATAATACAAATTCCAAAGTGACCACTTAGGCTAAGACAGACAACAAAGGCTGGCCAAAGTTCCAAAAGGACTTTGAGGATGAAAGAATGAGGATTTTAGAAGGAAAAAGTGGAAACAGCTTCCCAGACATATCATAAAGATTTGAACTCTCCCAAACTTATATATGCATTCAGTATAATTCCAATCAAAATTCCAAGAAGGTTTTTCACGGAACTTAAAAAACCTAATAAAGAAAATAAGTTATATTTTTTAAAATATATAACAGACAGAAATACGTTAAAAATATTCTTTTGTAGATTTTCAGTATTTAATAGCAACTTGAGAAAGAAGGAATCAATAAAGAAAGTCTGAAATTAATAAAATGAGAAACTGGTGCTGCCTGGTTACTTCTGAAACCTGTGGCAGGCAGTTCTGGAGCTCCCGCTGTCGTCGCGAGTGAGTGGTGCGCGCCCCTTCCCGTTTGGTTCCTGGCCGTGGCGCTACAGCTCTCTCGAGCAGCAAGGGACCAACCTGCGCGGGAACGCCAAGATCCTTGTTGAGTTCTTCTCATTTGGCATCAACAGCGTTCTTTATCAGTGTGGCATATAACCATCTGAAACCGGTACTCACGTGCAGAAACATGAACTCACCTTGCTTGTAACTACTGATCCTGAGTTCATAAAATAACTAAATAATGTGGTGGAACTACTAAAAGATTGCTTATACAATTAATTGTTCAGTTCAGAAAACTGGAGGGAGTCGTCTCAAATATTGAAAGTGGTGAGGTCCTTGAGAGATTCCAGTTTGATATTGAGTGTGACAAGACTGCCAAAGAGAAAGTACACCCAGAGAGAAGTCTCAAGAAGCTATCCAAGATGAAATCCTTCCTGTGATCAGAGAGAACACAACCACAGTGATATTTCTGCCACTGTTGTAAGTTTCTTGTTCATTCGATCTACTGATTTATACAAAGATTTGGTTACACTTGAAAAATTGGAGAGTTGAGACCACAGTTCATTACCAGTTTTGAGGAAATCCGTCTTCATTCATTCACTACTATAAACCACAAAATAAATAACATGGTGGCTTACAAAATCCCTGTCAGTGACTCGAAGAGATGAGAACAATAATGTAATTCTCAAATGTGGTTTTCCTGAAACCAAGTCAACTATAATTGATACATTTTATTTCGTTGGTTAATTTTTAGATGGGGAAAACAACGTTATACTTTACTGAACTGCGCATAACTGTTCCATTTTTTGGTACCTGTTTGGCTTCCATAGGATTGACATAATTTATTGCACACTGTTCACAAAGGAATCGGAAGATTACATCAGCACTGCAATGTCAATTCCTTTGAAGGTGGTGGCTATAGACTGAAAAACTTTCACTCTAAAGCTAAATGCCTTCCTAAATCAGACTATTTGGTCCAGTAGCTTGACTCAGAATATAGGTAGGGAAACATTTAAATATAAAACACAGCAAAAGAAGTCTAAATATTCAGAATCTTTGTTTAGGTCAGAAAATGATAATCCATAAATAATGAAGTACTGCTGTTTAGTCTTTTTGCCATTTATTTCATTTGTATAATTTCCATATTGAAAAAATTTCCAATTATTTGATTTTAATTTATATAACAAACCTACTAAGCTATCAATATTTCTACTGTTTAAATTCCTGTAACATAGAACTCTTAAAAATGTCCTTTTATGTTTTATAAAATCAAGCTTTAGATAACAATGATAAATAAAGTTAAACGCATGTGTTTTAAATTTGTCTTAAAATATTTTTACATTGGTGTAGTGTTAATACAGTTAAATAGTAGTTAGCATGGATTCAGTACAGTAGTCCCCCACTTATCTGGTTTGGCTTTCAGCAGTTTCAGTTACCAATGGTCTAAAAACATTAAATGGAAAACTTCAGAAATAAACGATTCATAAGTTTAAAAAAATTATAAATGTTTTAAAATGGGAAACTGATACATTATAGAAATAAGAAAACCCACAAATTTGAAAATTTTAAAAAGATGATAAAGTCCTCTGTCAAGCATTACTAAGGAAAACAAAACAAAATTATGAAGAATGTACAAGGCAATTAGAACCACAGATATAAACAAAAGAAATAAAAGTAGCTAATACAAAAGAGTTACTGTGTGTCAGGTACTGTTTTAGATATTATGTCATTTAATTTTCACAACAGTTCCATACCTGAGAAAGGTTTTATTGTTATCTCTATTTCACAGATGAAAAAAAGCTATAGCACAGAGAGGTAAAAAAAAGTTACATGGCCAGTGAGTGACAGAGCAGGGACTGGAATCTAGGCAGTCTAGCGCTTTAGCATACGTGTTAAATCATTCCTCAACACTGCCTTTCTTCAAATGCTCATCTCAGAAAATGTTAGAGTCCAGAAGACCCTTACAAACCACTTAATCTATCTCCCTCATTTTATGCAAGAGGATACTTTTTTTTACATTGCCCTAAAAATGGAATGAACTATTTGGAGAGGCCTAGAGGGGTCCCAGTGCAGATGGTGCTGACCTAGAGAACAAATACAAAAATTATAAGAGAGTATTATGTGTGACTCATGGCAATAAATTTGCAAATCTAGAGGGAGAAAATAATTTTAAGCAAAATACAAAGGATTAAATTGACTTAATAAGCAGGGGAAAAAAACTAAAATGAAACCAAAAATCATACAAGAACTTGGAAAGGTAATTAAAGAGCTACCTTTTAAAAAAATATCAGTGTCAGATGGCTTTATAGCATTTTAAAAGGACATATTTCTATTTTATTTAAATTATTCTACTCTATAGAAAAAGAAGAAAGAACTTAAATACATTCTATAAAACCCTTAATATTAAAACACAATAAAAATAATACAAAAAGATCACAGGCCAATTTTATCTTTGAATATAGATGCCAAGGCTCTAAATAAAGTCTTTACAAATCAAATCCAATGGTCTATTAAAAGAAAAATCATTTCATGACCAGATAGGATTCCAGGAAACAAAAATCATTTAACATTAGGAAACCTATGTCTTCAATTTACCATGGGAACATTATAAAGAAGATCACATGATTATATCAAGAGTTATTGAAAAGACATTTGATAGAGTCAGCAGCCATTTCCAATAATAACAGCTAATGTTTATTAAGTGCTTGCTATGTGCCAGGCATTTGTTCTAAGTGTTTTTGCTTGCCTTAACTTACTTAATTCTCCTAGCAACAACTGTATTGCTATCATTAATATTATCCCTATTCTACAAAAGAGAAAACTGAAAATCAGAGAGGTTATATAACATCACACATACAGGAAATAATAGAGCTAGGATTTGAATCAAGGTAGTATTGCTCTAGAGTCCACATCCTTATCAGCTATAATCTCTAATCAGTACCAAAAGAGAAATCACTATACTTAAATATGAATAACACTAATTATTAAAGGCTAACAGTAAACTCTGTAATAAAAGGAGAAATTTCCATTAAAATTCAGCACTAAGTTTAATATCGGTATCTTTGTGTGGGTGTGTTGCTATATAGCGCCATTCTTTTCCATCCTGATTCTGAACAATTTAGGAAAAGGGCAAAACAATCAGATGGAGAGAAAAAAATATCGACTGTGCTACTATTAAAGGCTAGATTAGAGCATATGAATTGTATTTGTGGGAAAATGGTCTTTATGACACCAAACTCCAGAGTTAGGCAGACTTTGCTGACCCAGTCATGGATGCACTGAGCTGGGGCAGGTCTTTCCTTGTGAGGGGACTAGCCGAGCATGCCTGGTTCATTTTCCTCAAGTTTATCAATGAGGATAGAGAGTCCAGGAGTATCATGCTTGATCGAGTTCCCTCTATGTGATTCTTCTTACTTAAAAATGTTTAATTTAATTCAATCTCAACTTACGAATTACCAAGAAGAGAACACTAGCAGGAACAGCAAGTCTTTGGGAAAGGTAGAATATGTCCTCCTCTCTCTCACTTTGTGAGAGAACTCGGGGGTGCTGGAATAAAAGAAAAGGCTTGAATGACTTACAAATGACTACTACATACAGAGGAATTTACCTACAATATCTAACTGAGTACTTAATTGAAAACTCACACCAGTTAAAAGATGAGACATCTGTGACTCAGAAAAGTTAAGTATTTGCCCAAGTTTATCCAGTTTGAAAGTGACCAAGTGGTTATTTGGCCAGGGAAAAAGTCAACAAAGACAATAAAACATCATGTGAATTTTTGAAGTTGTTTTTATAGTATCATTCAAATAAACAATCAAAGAAATTTTTTTTTTAAGCCAACGAGTCAGTTTTTACAAAGAAGAGATTGTAAAGAATGGGGAAGATTTCCCCAAGCAGTTGAGGTTTTCAATTTAGTTAAGGGGAGAACTTTATTATAAAGAATATAAATGTCAGTTTCTAATAATAGAACAAAATATTCACAAACATGGAGATAGAAATGAGCATCTGAACAAAGGCATGACTAAATCTTGCCAATGGGTCCAATTACATAACAAGCAGACACTCCCTTCTCACTTCTTTCTAGTCTCCACGATGCCATCAACTCTTTCTATGGCAGGTTGGCAGGTTGGTGCAGAGGTGCCTGCAGACCAGAGAGCATGCCTGTTCACCGGGCGAGCATGGGAATGTGCTCAAGTTAGCGCCACAGAAGGTAAATTTCCCTTGGCTTCCTAAGATATGTGGTACTGAGTTGAGAAGATCATTCCATTATTCTCCTGCCCCAAACCTTTCTTAAAGCTTCCTTCACATCCTTGTTTCTCAAAGAGTAGATAAGGGGGTTCAGCACTGGGATCGCCACCGTGTAGATCACAGCAACCCTGCGGTCTTGAGCCAGGGAGTAGCTGGACCTGGGCCGCAGGTACGTAAACAGTGTTGTGCCATAGAAGAGGCACACGACAGTGAGGTGGGAAGCACAGGTGGAAAAGGCCTTGAACCGGCCCTGGGCTGAGTTCATCCTCAGTATGGTGACGAGAATTAAGAGATAGGAGATCAAGATGATGAGGGTGCAGCTTGAAAGGTTGAAACCAGCAAAAATGAAGAGTAGGATCTCACACAGTGAGGTGTCCACACAAGACAGAGACAAGATAGGCGGTCCATCACAGAAGAAGTGAGTGACTACGTGAGCACCACAGAATTTCAGACTGAAGATACAGCTTGTGTGGATAAGAGAATTGAGGAATCCTACACTGTAGGACACCACAATCAGAGAGAGACAGACCTTAGGAGACATGGTCACAGCATAGAGCAGGGGGTTACAGATAGCAGCATAGCGGTCATAGGCCATGGCAGCAATGAGATAGCACTCACTAGTGGCAAAACCTGCATAGAAGAACATCTGGGCCATGCAGCCAAGATAAGAGATCACCTTCCTCTTGGCTAAGAAGTTCACCAGTGTCTGGGGGACAACCGTGGAGGAGTAGCAGAAATCCAAGAAGGAGAGGCTCTTCAGGAGGGTGTACATGGGTGTGTGCAGAGTGACACTCACGTGGATCAGAAGGAACATGATCAGATTCCCCAACAGGATGATGGCGTACATGCCCAAGAACACCACAAAAAGCAGTATCTGGAGCTGAGGCTCGCTGGTGAGGCCCAAGAGCTCAAATTCAGTCCCTTGGCTCAGGTTTGCCCCTTCCATATTTCTCCAGTGCTCTGAGTGTGGAAAGAGGGGCAACAGGAAATGAAGTGAAACACCTGGGGGCTCTCACGGGGTTTAGTTTTGCCCTGAGAACAGCCTTCCGAAGATTGGTCTGGCTGAGGAAGTCTGGCTTTGTGGATGGAACTCTGTCATAGAGAAGTCTTCTCTACTTGGCTGATTGGTTAGTTAGGAAGCATTACTTGAGCAGCAATGGAAAAATATAAAAGAAACATAAAGAAACATATACAATTTGGTTTCTCGAGGATGTTAAATGATTCTAAATAATGAAATAGTTACTTGCCAAATATATATTGACAGTCTTCCATAGGCTTAGCTGTGTCTTCCCCGTCAGGAATTCAAGAGTGTCTGACCACAGAAAGTTTATATTCTAGAGACAGTATATTACGTGTTTAAGCACACAGGCTCTGATATCAGACTGTCAAGGTTCCAAGATGGGATCTCACCACTAACTTGTGAAACCTTGGGAATGGTACTTGATCTTTCTGACTTTCAGTTTTCTCATCTGTAAAATAGGGATAAGAGTATTTATCTCAAAAGACTGTAAAAATTTAACGAGTTAATCTATTTAAAGCACTTGAACAAAGCCTGGCACACTGAGAAATTTCAGAGAATATCAACTTTGATTATTCTTGTTGGAGAGATAGACTAAACATGATCAATAAAATGAAACAACAACAAGATTCGGAAGCAATGTATCATCAAACAATACAGAGACATGTACTAAGCAAGAGTGACTAAATGGGCCTTCAAAGGATCCTGAATATTCTGGAGGAGTTGAAGGTAGTTCATTGTCTCAGCAATAAAATTGCTCTGTGAACTTGGCGCAAATCCAGCACTACTGTAGGTTCAAGGCTGGGTATATGGAGAGATGGGGATGGAGTAGGGCTGTAAAGAGCAAACAGACCTTGCACTCAAGAGCATCAGCCAAGGTGCAAGAGCCCTCCGTTTCTTCACAAAAATACTGGTCATTTCCAATGAATGGAATCATTCTGGACTCAAGGGCCACTGGGGCCAGAGGGGAAAAATAGCCCTGCCCCTGGACTGGGGATTTGTAAAAATGCCTCTTCAGGAAATGAACAAGGTCATGGCTGCATCACCTAAGCACCATACGTCCCTCTGTTCCGTTTGACGCTCTGCCACCCAAGTTTCTGAATTACCCCTGGGTTCTGGAGCCGCACCTCCTGCTGTGTGGCTGGGCTCCTAACAGCCCACTGACCAGTACTGGTCTGCGGCCCTGGGGTTTGGGGACCCCTGAAGTACACTGTGCTCTTTGGTGAGGACCCTCAGTTGTGAAGACTTTGAAGTCAGCAGATGTGACTGAGGTAGAATGGAAAAGGGCAAAAGTGAGCCCCTTCCTCTTGCCCTGATGAGAGTAAATGAATCACACAGCTGTGAAAAATGTTAGGTGGATTCCAGAGAAGAAAGCTATATCGAAGAGACAAAGGTGCTAGCTTATCCCACTGGCAGAGTTTCCAGAATCAGCAAACTGCCAGGTCAAGAGAAGATTGTACGTATGGATAACCAAATTTAGCTGTCAAGTAGGTAATGAAGGCACTGTGGCCATTGCTAGAACACTGAATGGCAAGAAAAAAGCCTTCTAATGCCCAGAGAGGTAACATAAACATGAGTGTAAATTGGAACACAGGGCATTGGTAACTCCTTTTAGAGCGCACGGAGCATAAGTTCGTGATTTATTTGCTGACCCTGAGATGTACCATTCAGCTATTCGTAACCTGACAGCTGCTTGGCTTATAATAAACCCCATTATTGCAGGGATGTGGACAGCTCTAGATTTGGGTTACAAATTGGCCCCAATGGTGTCAAAAGCCAACTCAGCTTCCAGGCAAATTACAAGGACTTCAGAGAAATGGCTATAAAAATCCCAGTATGGAATAACTTACAGAAACTTCAAGGAAGTTGAGAAACGGTTAAGAGTGGAGTAGAACTTCTTGAGATCCAGTTTCACATCTTCTTTCCTCAACAGGCTGTTTCAATGTAGGCAATGAATGGGTCTGCAAGTATCTCTCTGATTAAAGGAATGGACAGAAGCAGAGAAAAGAAGAAATGGGGCCAATGCTTAAGATAGTGAAGATGAGGTGAAGAGGTGAAGATGAGATAGGATAGGGTGGTGGGTAATACAGTGGATAGCTGATCAGAGCCTCCAGATTTATTACTTGCTTTCAATCCAATCTTTCCCTTCTCCTCTCCTTTCCTCTCTCATCCCTATTCTCCGTTCTGTACAAAATTCAAAATTATTTAGGATTAGAGAGTTAGTCAAGCAAGGAATTGTAGAGAAACTAACATTTCTCACAGTTTTTCAAAACATGCTGGAATAACTACTATTTCTGTTGGCTGCAGTTTGTACCTGTGAATACAAACTTGGAAGAAAACTTAAGGGTAGTCTCATATGAAAATGGATTGGGGAGTGGAGTGTCTAGGAGTAAGAGTAGCTCCTTGGGGCCTATAGATGAGAGAAGAGTAGGCAAGGGGCTTTATTTATACCTGCCTCTTCATCTCCTCCCTGAGATATGGAGTGGGGGTGCATATGGAGAGCAGACAGCCAGAGGAAGTAACTAGTGTCCCTTTGAGCAACAGGGATCCCAAATAATGGTTTTAAATATTAAGGTGCCCTGTCCAAGGTCCACTGAAGAAGCTTGTTATATGTGCAAATTCCAGGTCCCAACTTCAGAAAATTTACTCAAATAAGTCTAGAACTAGGTCCCCAAAATCAGGTGATTCTGAAACAGGTGGTCTCTGAACCACACTTTGAGAAACACTAAACCGTAGGGTACCTGCAGGAGCACACAAATCTTCCTGAGCCACATATAAATATCTTTTGTCAACTTGCTAGGATTCTGCATTCCCTGGAAAATCAGTCTATAGGTAGAATGGTTGTCCTGGACATTTACTTCCTTCCAGAACATGTGTCAGTAGTTAACGATTTCCAGAAATCTGAGTATTACCTGATGATAATCAAACACTTGATAATTTCCTACTTCAAAGTTGCTTGAGATGTTCTCAACCAAAACGTTTAATTCTAGGGCGGCACATTACTTGATGGTAGAGCTGTTGCTCTGGGGTTCAGAACACAAGCCTTCAGTAGAAAAACAGTGAATCCAAAGCTAGACTCATTGGGTCCACGGACTGAGTCTTGGAATCAGAGCCTGCAACTAACTTTACCTCTCACATGGTGAGAGGTGTGAGGTAGTCCCACTCCCTGTGGTCCTCATAACTGATCCCATCCCGGCAGGAGACACCCAGAGTCATCTCTTCCCCTGGGCAGCCCATCAGCTCACAGCTGGGGGTGGGGATGATGGGTACATTGGAGACAGAGTTGAGGAAGTAAGAATAATTGGCCCCTTGTAGACCCATTAATGTGTTTGCAAAGTTATTAGCATCTCCAAGAGTCTCTACCCCTGAGGAATCAGGTGATGGGAAACTGGGAGTGAAGGAAATGGGTTCACACCAGATCCCTGCCAATATGCTGATTTATTAGCCCCAAAGGACTGCTCTACCTTAACTCCAAACTTAACTCTTAGGTGATTATTATCTATATTTCCTCTACAACAGAAAACCGAGTTTTTAGGTTTTCTTTCTTCTATCCTAGTTACCCAATATAGAGTGTGACCTAGATAACACCCAAGGGCTTCTCTGCCCATCAAGATCATAGTAAAATTAGAGGTATGTGATTTCATTTCCAAATATTTGAGGATTTTCTAGGGATTTTTCTGTTATTGATTTCCAATTTAATAGCACGTGGTCAGAGAACGTGTTTTGTGTGAATTGAATGCTTTCAAAGTTATTAGAACTTGTTTTATGGCCCAGAATATTGGTGAATGTTCTATGTCCACTTGAAAAGAATGTATATTCTGCTGTTGTCACGTCGCAAGGTCTATAATTGTTAATTAGGTCAAGTTGCTTGATAGTGTTCATATCTACCGTATTCTTTCTATTGTTCTGCCTACTTGTTCTATCAAGCATTGAAAGGGGAATATATTGAAATCTCTAGCTGCAACTGTGAATTTGTTTGATTCTCCTTGTAGTTCTTTGGTTTTTGCTTTGTGTATTTTGAATTTCCGTTATTAGGTACATAAACATTTAAGATTGCTGTGTCCTGTTAAACAAAAAATTTTAACTTCCATGGCTGAAAGTCTTTTCACAAGCCATTGCTAGCAAAAAAGACTGGTCTTGGGGCACAGAGTCTAAACCACCAGGAGCAAGGCTAGGCAGAAGACAACATGTCCATTGTCTG
Organism: Pteropus medius; assembly: GCF_902729225.1. NCBI lineage: Eukaryota > Metazoa > Chordata > Mammalia > Chiroptera > Pteropodidae > Pteropus > Pteropus medius. Next base: position 627,411 of record NW_024344321.1, read on the forward strand.
GGAGTTTTGCAAGCATTTTTATACATCAGGCGTGGTGGCGGGGAGAAAGATGTAAGCACTTGTGAAAGAATCTACACTAGCTATAGACAAAGGGGACGGGAGAAGGTGAAGCGGGGCTAGTTCTGGGATCAGTGCAGCAGAGTCTACAAGGAAGAAGTGTCCGCTCCTGTGGATTAGCTGTGGTCAGCAGATTGGAAAGTTCCTGTGTAAATAAGAAGCGGAGGCTTCTGTTATTGATTTCCAATTTAATAGCACGTGGTCAGAGAACGTGTTTTGTGTGAATTGAATGCTTTCAAAGTTATTAGAGCGGAGGCTATGTCTCTGCCGTGGGGTTTTATGGCCCTTGGCTATTCTCTCTTTTGGATAATCACAGAAATAGCCAACTGGAAGGGAATCCTAAATTCCTACAGATGCATACCACAGCCTTTGGTCAGAGCTGGTCCACAGCTATTAACAGACTAACCGTTCTGTCTCTTTCTCTCACTCCCCAGCCGCCGTAATTTTAATTTAGAACATCTCAGAATTTTTTTTCTTGTCAGTCCTCTTGATAAATTTACCCATTTATCATTGTAAAATGACCTTCTTTAGGCCTGCTAATCTTTTTTGATCTGAAATATACTTTGTCTCATATTAATACTGTCACTACAGCTTTATTTTTAATACTTTTAACGTGATATATCTTTTCCCATCTCTTTACTGTTCACCCTTTATTTTTGACTTTTCTTTGCCATTTTGTTTGCAGAATTTCCCCAAGCAGACTTGAAATCCGGGTCTTCTAGGATGATACGCCTGGAAAATTGATTTCAGATGTACCTCGTCATGGTGTAAACATTCAGGAATATTTTGAGGCTTTATCAGAAGAGCTGGCATGGGCTAGGCAGAAATCAAACAAAACTCGTGAAAGGCAACTTTGAGAAGAATGAGATGGGATCCTCACCCCAGTCAGGTAGTATAAGAGTCAGCTGGATGCCTTAGTGTAGATCTGAAAGCCAGGGATAATTGTTACCGTGATAAAGTGCTGCTGTGCCTTCTTCTTATGCAGGTACTATATTCGGTTAATTCCTCATATCTTTTACTTACAGCACAGGAATTTGTGTCCATTATTTGTGTCTGTTAGTTTATTTCACAATAAAGTCACCTTGGGAACTAACACTCAAAGTTTCAGGTGTGGCTTTTATAAACAGCATATATCTGGAATTTTCTCTTTTAACCAATCAGAAATCTCTGTTTTTACAAGTAAGATTTTGGGGGGCTTTGGCTTTCTTCTTTTTTTCTTTTTTCTTTTTCTTTTCTTTTTCTTTCTCTTCTCCTTCTTCCTCTTCTTTTTTTGTTACAATTTCAGGGCTTTCTGATTCATTAAATTTATTTTTACATCTCACTTTGATTTTTCCATTTATCATACTTTTTATAATTTGCTTCCCGCCCTCATCCTCTGAATCTGTTCCTTTTTCTTTTTGAATTAAGTTTTCTTTGCTTTTCAATGCACATTTTTTCTTCTACTTATTCCTCTCTATTAGTAGCTATCCTTAAGTATTTAATGATCATATTTTATTTTAAAAAGTCTTATCAAATATGCTTAAACCCATAAGTTTATAATGAGATTTAAGTAAATTAATTGCGTTTGTTATCTATTGCCACTGTAGGGGCAAAAACCAAAATTTTTCCTCTCCCCTTCTAAGTTCTTCTAACTGGGCTAATAATTAAATTAACAGAGACAGATTATCAGGAAAAAAATCAAATTTTTAATACACGCACATGGGAAATTCACATGAGCATGAAAATTCCAAAAACAGTGAGGCAACATTGTGTATAGATGACATATTTGTTGGACAAAGAAATAAAGGAGGGATGGGGGCATTAGATTTCCAAAGTGATGTTGGGTGATTTACAAGTGGTTGAGATCATACATAGCAGGAAAATTCTTGCTACTCAGAAACCAAGGCATACAGGTGGTATTTTAGCTAACAGGCCCCTGCCTGAAGCCCTTTTATTTACCATATTTAATTTAAATTAGGCTATTCAGGCTAAAGCAAACTTCCTAAAGTTTCCTTCCTGAAGCAGGATTTTCTGTCTTAATCTCTTGGACAGGAAAGGTGGGAGGGTCAAAGGTTCTTTCTGAGTCTTTTGTTTCTTAATAAACAGCTTAAAATCAATATCCCAAAAAGCAGCTTCAGGGTGGCAACACTTTGGTTCCCTTCACCACACAACAAATTATCCCCAAATTTAGCAGTGTAAATCAATAACATTATCTCATACTTCGCAGAAGTGACATACTGTAATTCCTGCAATATCCTATTGGTTACATAGGTCAGCCCTATTCATTGTGGAGGTGGGCTACACAAGGACATCAATACCGTGAGATGAGACTCACTGGGGCTATCTTGAAGACCGGTTATCATAGTCCACCCTCTGGCCCTCACTTGTTCACATCCACCTTCCATATACTCACCCTGTCCCAAGACCCCCAAAAGTCACATCCCAGTACAGTAATCAACCATCTAAATCAGGTACAGGTATGGATGAAGCTCATCAAGTGTGGTTCCTTACATAGAGTTTCTCAAGTACAATTCCTCTCAATCATAAAACTGTTGAGCTAAACACACAGTTACATGTGGCTTCTACACGCATACAAAGAATGCCAGGATAGGTATAAGGTGAACACTACGGGAAAATAAGGGGGTGGGGAGGGGGGAAGCAGGCACACGAGAGTCATTGAGTCATAGAAATTTTGAAATCTAGTAGAATACTTGTTGGCAATTCTTGGATTAGGATTCAAGTCCTGGGAATAATTATAGCTCTTGGCTCCACCTCTGAAATCTGCCCACTGAACTGAACTATTCATTTTATATGAAAGCTAGCACGTGTTTGTAGCCGAGTAGTCTTCTCAGCTTGTTTTCTGTCTAAAGAAGTTTGGAGATCGAAAGGCTTCATTTTCTACTGTCTTACAATTTAAACTGGTGGTGGCTCTGCCACTTTTAGGGTCTTCTATGAATCTTACTAGGATTTTTCCACTAGATAAAAGTTACTTTAAGACATCTCTTTTAGACAACTCTATACTTTGAGCCTCTGCTGACAGTGGTAAGGGAGAACACTCTTAAGCTTCCTAGAATCCTATTGTTTGACTGAAAAATTCTTTGAGGCACCACCTTGGATCTTTCTAAGGAATTAACAAAAGATTTAACTGTCATCCTCAGCTTCATCTGTAAACAATGTTTTCCTAAAGGTTGATCTTCTCCTAAATTTGATCTTTTCCACCTGCCATTTGTTAGTATTAGCTTTATTTGTCATCTGAAAAGTCTGGGAATTTTTTTTTCTTTTTTCTTTTTTTCAATTACGCTTAACATTCGGTGTTATTTTATATTAGTTTCAGGAGTACAGCACAGTAGCTAAATATCTGTACAATTTATAAAGTAATCTCTCAGTCCAGTGCCCACCTGGCACTATACATAGTTATTACAATATTATTGACTATATTCCCTATGCTGTACTTCACAACCCGTGACTATTTTGTAACTAACAATGAGTACTTCTTAATCCCTTCACCTTTTTTACCCAGCTTCCCAATCCCCCTCTCGTCTGACAACCATCAGTTTGTTCTCTGTGTCTGAGTCTATTTCTCTTTGTTTTTTTTTTTTAATTATTATTTTGTTCTTTAGATTCCACATATAAGTGAGATCATATAGTATTTGTCTTTCTCTGTCTGACTTATTTCACTTAGCATAATACCCTCTAGATCCATCCATGTTGTCACAAATGGTAAGATTTTATTCTTTTTTTATGTCAAAGTAATATCCCATTGTATATAGGTACCACTTCTTTATCCAGTTGTCTACTGATGGGCATATAAGTTGCTTCCATTTCTTGCCTCTTGTAGGCAAGAAATTAAAAGCTGCCATGAATACATATATCTTTTTGGATTAATGTTTTGGATTTCTTTGGATAAATACCCAGAAATGAATTGCTGGTCATATGGTAGTTCTAATTTTAATTTTTTGAGGAACTTCCCTACTGTTTTCCATAGTGGCTGTACCAATTTGCAATCCCACCAACAGTGCATGAGGGTTCTCTTTTCTCCACATCCTCACCAATACTTGTTGTTTGTTGATTTTTTGACAATGGCCATTCTGACACGTATGAGGCAATATCTTGTTGTGATTTTAATTTGCATTTCTCTGATGATTAGTGACGTTGAGTATCTTTTCATATGTCTATTGGCCATCTGTATGTCCTCTTTGGAGAAATGTCTATTCAGATCCTCTGCCTGCTACAACACATCACCTGTAAAATTCTTAATCTTTTAGTGATTAAGGACATGATACAGGACATCTCTTGCAGAGTTCTTAATTTTTTTCCCTCATAAACCTAGTTAAGTTTTCTTTCTTCTTTTCTTTGGGAAAAAGGCTCTCTCACCTAAATCCAGATAGTGACTCTGAAACTGGTAACTCAGGTCCTCCGGCTTTTGATCATCAGACCATCATGCGGAAACAGCCCTGGGCCAGGCAGGGTCCTTAGAGTTTGAGAGGGGAGGGGACTTTAGGCCACAAGGTTTTTATTCTTTAAGAAATATATTAACCAAGCCTGTTTTCCTTTACTTGCTTAATAGGCAAATCAATAATAGAAATTAATATATATGATTTAAGTAATAAGTTTGTATCTTCTTTTCCTTGTCTAGGGACTGTGGCGGCACTTCAGCAGGAAACCCAAGACTCCACCCTGACTAAGGCAGAAAGGGAAAGAGCTCCATGAAACCCCAATAGGCAGGGACGATGACTTTTCTCTGCAGAAAGCAGATACAGAAGAGACCTCTCGTCCTTCAACATTTATATTAATAATAAGGAGGTTCATGGCTCTTAGAAAAGAGGCAGTAAAGTTAGATAGGGAGCTTCGGGTCTGTCTGCAAAGACACTGAGGTTATCCTATTCGAGGAAGGGTCCACCCCCACCCGCCCACAATTAAGCAAGCCAGAAGTCATTTTGGGGCTAAAAGTAACACATACCAGGAAACAAGTAGGCAGAAAATTGGGTACCAGTTTTAGCCAGTCACTCACACCTGCGCAATGAAGACCCCAACGACCTTCAACTCATCTGAGCCTCATGACACTATCATTATGATATGATGCATATGCTCTGTTACAATATCATTATAACAGACTGAATTCTGGGAATGACATGCGCAGAAAGCAGATGATGAATCATCGGGTCCTGTCAATCTTAACTGTCAATCAAGAAAGCCCATTCCTCTAAGAAAAGTGACTACCCACAGCAAATAGGGATAAAAACCCCAAAAACTTTGTTACCAAGCCTTTTTGAGCCACACTTCTCTTGCTCAGGCCTGCTTCCACATCTGGAAGTATACTTTCCCTTCTAATAAAGCTTTTCTTCTCTATTGTATTTCGGTGTCTTGCTCAATTCTTTGTTCTAGACATCAAGAACCTGGATAATACGCCAGGAGAGGATCCCCGCTCTCCAGCAACATGCCCATTTTTAAATTGGATTGTTTGGTTTTTGGTGTTGAGTTGTATGAGTTCTTTATATATTTTAGATATTAACCCCTTATTGAATGTATTGTTAGCAAATATCTTCTCCCATTCAGTAGGCTGTTTTGTTGATGCTTTCTTTTGCTGTGCAAAAACGTTTCAGTTTGATGTAGTCCATTTATTTTTTTCTTTTGTTTCCCTTGCCTGAAGAGATATACCAGAAAAAATATTAGTAAGAGCAATGTCAGAGAGGTTACTGACTATGTTTACTTCTAGTTTTATGGTTTCACATCTTACTTTTAAGTCTTTGATCCATTTTAGGTTTATTCTTGTATAGGGTGTAAGAAGGTCATCCAGTTTTCTTTCTTTCTTTCTTTCTTTCTTTCTTTCTTTCTTTCTTTCTTTCTTTCTTTCTTTCTTTCTTTCTTTCTTTCTCTCTCTCTCTCTGTCTCTCTCTCTCTTTCTTTCTTTCTTTCTTTCTTTTTTTGCATGTATCTGCCTAGTTTTCCCAATACCACTTGAATAGACTGTCTTTCCCCCCACTGTATGTTCTTGCTTTGTCATAGATTAAATGACCATATAGGTATGGGTTTATTTCTGGGATCTCTATTCTGTTCCATTGACTTACGTGTCTCTTTTCATGCTAGCATCATGTTGTTTTGATTGCTATAGCCTTGTAATATAGTTTGATATCATGTAGCATGATACCTCTGACTTTGTTCTTCTTTCTCAAAATTGCTGTGGCTCTTTGGGGTCTTTTAAAATTTAGGATTATTTATTCTAGTTCTGTGAATAAAATTTAGGATTATTTATTCTAGTTCTGTGAAATTTGGTTCTACATAAAATTTAGGATTATTTATTCTAGTTCTGTGAAAAATGACATTGGTATTTTGATAGGGATTGCCCTGAATCTATAGATTGCTTTGGGTAGAATGGACATTTTAATGATGTTAATTCTTCCTACTTATAAGCATGGTATGTGCTTCCATAAGGCTGGGAATTTTCTGATCCAAGAATTCTTGCTTCTTCCTGTTGAAAAATCTTTCCTAAAGCTTCTCTCTCTCCTCTCACATTTTACTCTAAGAAGCTAGAAGGAATTAAGCAGCACTTTCAACACTCTTCCTGAAAATCTCCTTAAATAGATCACCCATTTTCTACCTTCTACATTACTGCAGGCAACAGTGTTGTTAAACTTTCTGCCACTACATAAGAAAGATCTCCAGTTTCCAAAATCACAGTCCTCATGTTTCTTTAAATCCACACTGGTAGCCTTCTCAAAGGCTATCAGAATTTTGCTAACAGTCTCTTCAAGATCTTTAGGCTTTCACTGGTTCTTTCCTCAAAGTTCTAACAGCTTCCTCCCACTGTCAGAGCCACTCCAACTTTTTAGGTTTTTGCTAGGTTAAGATCTCACTTCCATGGACCAAAATCTGTATTAATTATCTATCGCTGTGTGATGAATTGCATTAAAATTAATCAGCTTCAAAAAACATTAAAGTTAATATTTCATACAATTTTGGTGAGTAAGAAATTTGGGATAACTTGGCTCTCTCATGGAGCTTCAATTAAGATGTCAACTAGGGCTGCTGTTAATGGAAGGCTTGGAGGATTTGCTTACAAGATAATTTACTGACATGGCTGGTATTGATGCTAACTGTTAGCTGGAAGCCTCAGTTCTTCTACATATGAGACTTCCTGCAGGATTGTTTGAGCATCCTCATAACAATGGTGATGGCCTCCCTGCAAAGGAAGTGGATGAAGATGGTACAAGGAGGAAGCCACAATGTGTTTTAATATCTTGGGAGTTTCAGAAAATGCACACTATTATTTTCACAACATCTTATTGGTTACCCAGGTCAGCCCTGGTGAGGGTTCCTGGGGGCTGGCTGTCAGTCAGATTTGGAAGATAAACAGAAGTCAATTCAATATCTTGAAAACTAACAAATAAAAAGAATCAAATGTTTATCTTGCATTTCCTATGTAAACTGCATCTAAAATATAAGGACAAAGAAAAGTTGAAAGTAAAAGAATGAAAAATGTATATACCATGCATACTTTAACCAAGAGAAAGCTGATTTTGCTACATTAATATTAGTTGAAGTAGACACTAAGGGAAAGATCATTATTAGAAACTAGGAATATTTCATAATGATAAAAGGGCCAATACCAACAGCAGGAAGTAAAAATCCTAAAATCATATGCATTTAATAATGCAACCTCAAATATATATAAAGCAAAACATGACAGAACATAAAAGATTAATAGATAAAACTAGAATCACAGTTGGAAATTTTAACACATCTCTCAGTAAATGATAGAACAATCTGACCAAAAAATCGACAAGGATATGAACAAACAACTAATAAAATTGACATAATTGACATACATAGAACACTGCATCTAAACACCACAGAATATACATTTTTTTCAAGCCTATATAGATATTTACCAAAATAAAACTTATACCTGGCAATAAAGCAAGTCTCAACAAACTTTGAAGGAGTAAAATTGTATAGAGTATGTTCTCTGAATGCTGTGGGATTGAGCTGTAAAATAACAAAAAGATAACTACAAAATCTTGCCTAGAAATTAAACAATAGACTCTCATATAACTAAGTCAAAAAAGAAGTCACAATAGTAATGAGGCACTACAAAGATTAAAAAGATAAAAGCACATTAAATAAATTTGTAATATAATCTTTTTGAGTTCTAAAAACAAAGAAGGAACAATCTGAATTAGTCCTATAGCTAATAAAAATTTAAATCCATTTTCAAAAAATTCCATACAAAGAAAACTCTAGGCCCAGATGGCTCTATCAGGAAAATTTTCCAAGCATTTAAAGAAAGAAATAACATCTATATTACAGAAAAGCTTTCATGAGATAGAAAAAGAGGAAATACTGTCCAATTCATTTTAAGAGACCAGCATAACCTCAATACCAAAACCTGGAAACAACACTGTAAGAAAAGATCCTACAGGTTAATTTCTCTCATGAACATAGACATAAAAATCCTAAATAAAATATTAGCAAAACAAATCCGGCAATATATAAAAAGTGTAAATGTTACATTGAGTTCAGTTTTTTTCAGGAATGAGAAGTTGATTTAACATTTGAAATAAAGAATAAAAAATATGAATGTCACAATTGATGGAGAGTAAGCATTTGATAAAATTTCATACTCATGATTTTTAAAAATCTTTGCAAACCAGTGATAAAAAAGAATTTCCTTAATCTAACAAAAACTAAAACATCCTTACAGAAAACATTATATTTATTATCTACATTAAATGCCAAAAAATATTAAAAGTTTTCTCCCCAAGATCAGGACTGAGGCAATGTTGTTCTCTATCACTTTTTTGATTTAACGTTAAACTGGATATTTTTTATTCAACAGTGTGCAATAAGGCAAGAAGAAGAAATATATAGGTATTGAAAAAGAATAAAACTTTCATTATTCACAGGCAACATGATCATATACATAGAAAATCCAAGATGAATCTACAGAATTAATAAGTAAATTTAGTGAGGACCTGAATACATTAAAAAATAAATCATTGGAAAAATAGTTAAAATATGAAACATCTTAAATGATAACATTTTATATCACTATACAAAATAAATGAATTCTAATTAAAGATGTGAAAGACATCTATGCTGAAAACTACTAAATAATATTAAAACAATTAGAAGAGACCTAAATAAATGAAGGGTAATATTATTTTCATAGATTAGAAGACTCAAGATTATAAAGGTTCATTCCATTTTGATCTATAGATTCCAATTCGGAACCACTTAAAATCACAATAGTTTGTCTTTGGAAACAGCAAACTGATTTAAAAATTATATAGCAAATTAAAAAAAAAGAAGGCCCTCCAAAAATCCTCTCTTTAGCCAAAAGACTGGCAAAGGGGTAGCCTAGTAGGATAGAAAAAACTGACAATATTCACACCACTACAGCAAAACTTCATCAAAAACTGCAGTCAGCAGAGCTGAATGAGGACCCTAAATTTCCATCCCATCTAGCAGTAATGAGGCACCATTTTCCCTCTCTGCTCTGTCAGCAGAAGCTGAATGGAGAGTCTAGACTTCTGTCCTTGCCCAATAGTAACAAAGTATCTCCTCTGTGTATCTGTGGTGTCCCTGGAAGCTGAATCAGGAATCTAAATTTCTACCTCTATCCAGCAATAATGAAGTATCACTCCAAGTCAGCAGAGGCTAACTGGAGACAATGGACTTCTACCCCCACTCAGTGGTAAAAAGAGGTGTCCTTCCTCTTTCCCCACCAGCAAGGTGTCAGGGGAGGCCTGCTAAATACAAAATTTAAATAAGATCCAGAAAACCATAAAATAATACCCAATATGTTCAGGATACAGTAGAAAAATCACTTGTCATACAAACAACCAAGAAAAACCTCAACTTCAATGAGACAACAGATGTGAATGCCAAGATGACACAAATATTAGAATTATCTGACAAAGACTGTAAAGCAGCCATCATAAAAATGCTTCAATAAGAAATTATAAATATGCTTAAAACAAATGAAAGAATAGAAAATCTCAGCAAAGAAAAAGAAGATATAAATAAGAATCAAATGGAAATATTAGAACTTTAAAAATTTAAAGCTAACTGAATGGACCAAATAGTATAATGGAGATGAGAGAAGAAAGAATATGAGAATAGAATATTTTACAAAAATACAGAAATTACCTTATTTGGACAACAGACAGGAAGAAAAAAGACTGAAAAAAATTCTCAGGTACTTGTGTGACAATAAGAAAAGATCTAATATTTGTATGATCAGAGTCCCAGAAGGATAACAGAAATAAGATGGGAATTTAAAAAAAACCCAACATTTTTAAAAATAATGGCTAAATTTCCTCTAAATTTGGTGACAGGTATACATCTACAGATTTAAGAAGCCTAGTAAATACCTAGCAAAATGAATCCAAAGAAATCCATACCCAGAACATTATAAATAAACTTCTGAAAAATAAGAATGAAGAAAACATCTTGAAAGCAGCTAGAAAGAAAGTGCCTGTAGGGGAACAACAATTCAAATGACAGAAAACTTCTCATGAGAGATCATGGAGGCCAGAAAGAAATGGCACGTTTTTCAAGTGCTGAAAGACTGGTCAACCTTGAATCTATATACAAGGAAAATATTCCTCAGGAAGGAAAGTTATATAAAGACATTTTCAAATGAAGGAAAACTAAGAATTTTGGGTAGCCAGTCAAGCTACCCAAAATAAGAATGGCTAAGAGAAGTTACTGAAACAGAAAGAAAATGATAAAGGAAGAAATCCTTTAGTAATGAAAACAGGACAATGGTTAAATATAAAAACATATCCTCTTCTTGAGTTGTTTAAAAATTCTGGTTGATAGTTGAAGCAAAAATAAAATTGTCTGATTTGGTTCTCTAGGTAGAAAGAATATTTAAGACAATTATATTATGGAGGAAGGTAAAGTTATCTAAATAAGGTAGTTTTCAAAATTTTGTATATAATGTAATATTAAGAGCAACTAAAAACAGCTATAAAAAATATACACTAAAAAACACTATAGAATGCTTCAGCAGAGTAAAAACACATCCCACGAAATGGGAGAAAATGTTTGAAAATCATATAGCTCATAATAATTTGATATCCAGAATATTTAAAAACTCCTATAATCCGGGGGAAGGGAGGAGGTAGATGGGGTAAAAGGGGTCAAATATGTGGTGACAGAAAGAAATCTAACTATGGGAGGTGAACACACAGTGTAAATATATATATGCCTTACTGTTAAAATGTACAGCTTGAAACTTATTGGATTTTGTTAACCAATGTCCTATGACTGTGCTACCCTGAACAAGCCCAATCCCGTCTGATCTTGGAAGCTAAGCAGGGTCGGATCTGGTTAGTACTTGGATGGGTGACCACATAGGAAGACCAGGTGCTGTAGGCATAAAAAAATTAAAAAATAAAGGATTGTAAGCTGACAAGGTCCTGGCAATCTGTGAGGTCAACCAAGGGTTGCCTCGCCTAAAAATAAATAAATAAAAAAATAAATAACAGCTATGGTTGAAGCCGCCTATATGCCTTTCCTTAATCAATGTCAACATTTAAAAAAAAAAAAAAACTCCTCTAATCTAACAACAATATAACAAACGACCCAATTTAAAAAATGGGCAAAGGGGTTGAATAGACATGACTCCAAAGAAAATATACAAATGACCAATAAGCACAAGAAAAGAGCAAATCAAAGTCGTATTGAAATGTCACTTCACATCTAATAGAATGGTTATTCTCAAAAAAGAACGAGGGGGAGGAGGAGGAGAAATAAAAGAAAATAAGTGTTGAGGATGCAAAGAAATTTCAACCTTTGTGCATTGCTCGTAAGAATTTAAAATGGTGCAATAATTATAGAAAATGGTGTGTCAATTCCTCAAAAAATGAAACAGAATTATTATATGATTCAGCAAGTCCATTTGAAAGTATAAACCCAAAAGAAATAGAAGCAAAGACTTGAATATGTACACCCATGTTCATAGCAGCATTATTCACAATAGTCAATAGGTGAAGCAACCCAGTGTCCATCGACTGATGAACGGATAAACAAAATGTGGTAGGTGTATATATATTTGATATAAAAATAAATATTTAGTCTTTGTCCCTACTTCCTGGCATAGAGCTCCTAAAACCCATGGAAAAGAGTACCTCTTATATTCAAATGTGATGACTCACGGGAGGGTGAGAAACTTGAATAGCTTCAGGATGGGGGTTGGTCACCAGAAAAATTAACAAAGTGATGAGAGGATTAGAACTTTCAGCCTACCTCTAACCCTAGGGGAAGGGAAAGGGGCTAAAGATTGAATTCAACCATCAGTGGCCAATGATCTAATCAATTATGCGTACATAATTAAACCCCCATAAAAAATCTCTAAACAACAGGGTTCAAAGAGCTTCTGGCTTGGAGAACATAAAAAGAGCATCTGCAAAAAAAATCATACTTATGGTCAAAGACTGAATACTTTCCTCCCTAAAATCAGGAACAAAGCAAGGATATCTGATTGTATCACCCTTATGTGTCATAGTCTTGGAAATCCTAGCCAGTGTAATAATACAAGAAAAGGAAATAAAAGGCATAAATATCAGAGAGGAAGATATATAACTATTCCTATTTGCAGGTGACATGACTGTTTAAGTAGCTGAATCTACAAAATTCTCAACAAGTAGAGAAAATTTATTTTCAATGAAGCTATGAAAAAAAAATCAGAAGAGAGTTCAGTAAAGTTACAACATCAAGATATAAAAATAAATTCTATTTCTATATACTGGCAATTACCATGTAAAAACAAATTAAAACACAATACCATTTCCAATTGCTCCTAAATACTTGGGCGTAAATCTAGAAAAAACTAGACTCTGTATGCTCAAAACTACAAAATATTGATGAAAGAAATAAAAGATCTAAATAAATGGAAAGATATTCATGTTCATGGGCTGGAGGATGCAACATGATAAAGAAGTCAATTCTCCTCAAAGTGATTTATAGATTTAAAATTTCCTATCATAATCCAAGTAAGATTTTTTTTTTTTACATATAGACAAGCATATTCTAAAATTTATATGGAAATGACTAAAACAAGATTTAAAAAATAAAGAAAAAAATACAATGAATCATTCTACCCGTGAGACTTTTTATATAGCTATAGTTAACAGTATGGTATGGACAGATGGATAAATGATCAATGAAACAAAATAGAAAATCCAGAAATAGAACCATACAAGTATGCTCAACTGAATTTTGAAAAAAATTCCAAAGCCATTCAGTGGAGGAAGGTTACTCTTTCCAACAAATGGTGCTAGAGCAATTAAATAAACATAGGTAAAAACAAAACAAAACAGAGCAAAAACCCTCAATCTTTACCTGAAATCTTATACAAAAAGTAACTTTAAATGGATCGTAGATTTAAATATAAACTGTAAAACTATAAAACTTCTTAGAGAAAACATTGGAGAAAATTGTCAGGATGTAGGTCTTGGTGAAGAGTTCTTAGAAATGACACTAAAAGCATAATCCGTAAAAGAAAAACATTGATAAATTGGACTTCATTGAAATTTTAAGTTTTTGCTCTATAAAAGGCTCTGTTAAACTGAAAATATGAGCTACAGATTGGGAGAAAATATTTGCAAACCATCTGACAAACGACCTATGCCTAGAATATATAAAAAATTCTCAAAGCTCAACAGTTTAAAAAGAATCCAATTATAAAATGGACAAAAGGCATGAACAGACATTCACCAAAAAGGATATATGGATGGCAGATAAGCACATGAAAAGATGGCCAACATTATTAGCCATTAGGGAAATGCAAACAAGCAAACAAAAACTACAAAAACAAAACAAAACAAATTACCTATTAGCAAAGTGAAAATAAAAACTAGCGGCAATCCCAAATCCTGATGAGAATGCAGAGAAATGGAATGTCTTAAATAAATACTGTTGGTGGGAATGTAAAATAATTAGAGCAACTCTGGGAAACCATTCAGTAGTTTCTTATAAAACTAAATATTTATACTACTCACCAATCACCACACTTATGGGCATTTAATCCAGAGAAATGAAAACTTATCTCCACAAAAACTGATACAGAAATATTCATAGCAGCTTTATTTGTAAAAGCCCAAAATGGAAACATCCCAAATGTCTTTCAACAAATGAATGCTTAAACAAACTGGTACACCCTCAGCAATAAAAAGGAATACGCTATTAATACATGTAACAATGTGGATGAAATTCAAGGGCATTATGCTGTGGGGGAGAGCCATTCTCAAAAGGTTGCATACTGTATGATGCCATTTATATAACTTATGGAAATGGCAAAATTACAGAGAGAAAGAGCAGATTAACAGTTCCCAGGGGTTAGGGACAGTAGTGGGAGGATGGGGGATGTAGTATGACAAACAGTACAAGGGTTCCTTTGTGGCAATGGAACAGTTCTGTATATTGGTTGTAATAGTGGTTACCTGAATATATAAATGTGGTAAAATTGTGCAGAACTACGCAAACACATGTAAAAACTGGTGAAATCTAAATAAGGGCTGGAGTTTAATAGTAATTTATCAATGTTGGTTTCTCAATTTTGACAAATGTACATGATGGGTATACAAGAAGCTCTCTCTACTGTCTTTGCAACTTTTCTGTAAACCTAACATTATTCCAACATTAAAAGCTTATTTAAAAAAGAAAGTGAAGCTTTTTTTTTAATGTGACACCACTACACACCTACCAGATGGCTAAAATTAAGAGAGAAAATAGAAAGTAGGTGAGAGTGTGGGGGAATATTCTATATCCCAATAATTTCATTCTTAGATTTATGCCCAGCAGAAATACATAAGTTCAAAAAAAAAAAAACATGAATGTTCATAGCAGCTTTATTCATGAGTCAAAATTGAAAAGTCCAAATGCCTATTCACAGGATGAATAAGTCGCAGTATATTTATACAATGTAATATTATACAATCGTATGACTGAACAAACTACAACATGCAATAAAAAATATGAATCACACAGACATAATTTTAAATTAAAAAAAGCCAGACACTCCATTTATTTGAAGTTCAAAAACAAGCCAAGAGAATCTATGGAGACGTTGGTATGGTGGCATAGTGGTAGGAAGAGGGCATACATGCATGGGGCTCCTGTAGTGCTGGTGATTTTCCAATTCTTGATTTCCTGTTTTTGTGTGTTCAATGTGTGAAAAGTAACAGCCGCACAGGATTTATGTACTTTTCTGTATGTAAATTATATTGCCATAAAATTTTTACCAAAAAGCAAATAGACACAAAATGAGATACCACTACACACCCATTAAAAAACCTAAAATTAAAAGGACTGACAATAGTGCTGGCAAGGATGTGGATCAACTTGAAATTTCATTTACAGCTGGTGAAACTATACATTAGTACAATCACTTTGGGAAAGTGTTTGGCAGTATCTATTAAAGCTAAATATACACATACCCTATAAACTAACAATTCCATCTGATTATAAAATACCTAACAGAAATGTGTACGTGTGTTCTCAAAAGACATGTACAAGAATGTTCTTAGCAGTATTATCCCAAACTGAAAACAATCCAAATGTCCTTCAGTGCTGCCAGAGATCAGTTACAGCCCCAAATTGCAGGAAAGTTAACCTTCTTGTGGCTTCCATCAGTCAATGGGAAATAGCCAATAGATAAATATTCCAGCCTCTAGTTCTCTCATCCTTCAGACAATTCTGGGAAACACTATCCAATCTCAGTAACAAACCCTTATATTGGCTTTTCCTCCTTAACTGTCTCACTCTTCCCACTTTCCCACTCCTGTCTCCTGGAATCATCCTACCGTATCCAAGTGTTTCTCTCACGGGGAGCCCAAACTTCAACAATGCAATACTATTCCATCTACATAGAGCTCAAAAACAGGCCAAACCTATCTATGGTGATAGAAGTCAGAGTACTGGTTACCTAGTAGGATAATGATTGGAGGGGGCATGGATACTGGTTATGTACCATATCCTGAGCAGGATGGTGTTTAAACAGGCATGATCACTTCGTAAATCATCAAGCTGTATGCTTAAAACATATGCATTTTAGGGTATACATGCATACTTGAATTTTAAAAATTAAAGAATGTAGGTGCTGAGAGGTAGGAGAGCTGCGAAGGGGAGAGTGGGTTTTGTAAAGGAAGTTGGACTGAAAGGTATTGAAAGACAGATTACTTGCAATGAGCACATCCATCTTTTTTTGGATAATGCCTTTTTTCTCACCCTTGGAATCAAACACAGATTATTGAGGGATTTGTTGGAGGCTGACAATGGGAGAGGATTGTGAAATTACACTATACTAAAAGTATGACCCCTGACACTCGCCTGTAAGAATGCATGCCCTTGAGACAGGCACAAGGCATTAAAATACTTCTCCAGGTGTGTTGTGAAAAGTCAGTTCTTCAATCTTTCTTGGCATTCTTGCTGCCCATTTCCAAGATGGCCTTGGCCAAGATTAACCTTTTCCAACTTCTTCCTTTTCCTTTCCCATTCATTCAACATATATTTGTTTGGGACACTATGTTAACTGCTTGGGATATATTGATGAACAGTATTAGATGTGGTTCCTGCTCTCACTGAGTTCTACTCTAATAAGAAAAACCTATTAATCAAATAATCATACAAATTGATGTGTGACTGTAAGTGCTACAGACAAGATTCCTGGTTCTATGAGAGCCTATTGGCTTATTTAAGAGAGGCAGGGTAGGCTTCCTGGAGGAAGCGGCACTTGAGCTCGACTCTAAGGATGAATATATATATAGTAGGAAATCAAATGGGCAAAGGTGAAGAAGAGAATGGAGAGTAAGTGAGACAAAAAAAAGTCTGATTTAGTCGGAACAGGGAAAGTGAGGGAGCATATGCCAGAGAGGCTGGACAGATGGGCAAGGGATGCCATTTATGGCTGTGTAAATTGTGTTAAAAAGTTTTGTCATTATCCTAATGGGCAAGTAAAGGCGGAAGGCTTTTAGGCCGAGATTATATGTGTTTTGAAAAGATCGTTATAGTTGTTGTGTGAAGTGACTGGAAAAGCATCACAGTATTTGTGGGTATGCAGGAGGATACTGCAGTAAGCCAGGAGGAAGGTGATGGTAGCTTGGACTGGGTTGGTGGCAGTCAAGATGGAGCGAAATAGAACAATTGAACAGATAGTTAAGAGGCACTTAAGCTTTAACCATAGCTATAAAATATGATACAGTCTTTATTCCTGATCTGATCAAATATAGTCATATGTTTATATCAGCTAGATACAGGAGAATGCACTTTGTTAACCTTGGCTTCAGTGTTGTTTCACTAGCAAATTTTTTCTTAGGAAAACGGTGTGTGGCCATGTTGCAACTGAATCTGTCTGGGATATTCTTAAGCTGCTAAGTGCCAAATTGCTAAGGGACAGAACTGAAAATTGCCATAAAGTTGAACCCTAAAAGGGGGGGATCATGGCTAGGGAACCACCAGTGAAGAAAAAACACACAAAGTGCATTGCGAGGAAGGCAAAATGAAAAACCAGTGTACAGAGGGCAGGCAGGAGGCTGCCATTTTGGTATTAAAAAGGTAAACAGGACTCCTAAGATACAGCAAAGCTAAGACAATGCTTTCCAAGGTCTGTAGAGATCTAGGGAAAATGATCCTTCAAGTCGTTTGTGTGAAGACTGTAGACTTCTTGGCAAAATGGGGAACTCTGCTGGGGACTGTGTATTGTTTTGAAGAAAGATATATATCCTTACACTCAGGTGGGTGCTTAATAGGACAAGTCAGCATAAACTTCAGAGTGCTGCCATGTGCTTCATCCACAGGCTGAGGGGGATATAGTAGAGCCCAGCGTATGTACCCAGGTAGTTGCTGGGCCCAAGTATCGATCAAGATTATATGTCTAGGTGAGAGGGAATGAAAAAAAAAGTGAGGATGCTTCTAGACTTCCCCTGGGGGAGTAGATTCTACCAAGGGCTACTTCTCCCTCTGCCTAAAGCAGAGGGCTGGAACATCTCTAGCTGGAAAATCACTAAGGTCTGTTCAGGATGGGGGACCTGGAAAGGACAGAGAAAGTCATCACAGCATTTCCAACACTTATGCAGACAACTTTCTGGCAACTAAACCCCAGTGGCTCCTGGGACTGTGGGAATGACCTGGGTGCTGCTACAAAACAACTTTTGTGGAGAGTGCACAGAGTTCTGGAAAAGGGGAGGTTTGGCTGGATGAGGAAACTAAAAGTAACAACACGAGTTCCAAGTAGGGAGAGAAATATTGGGGGTGAGGCTGGGCTGGCAGTTGGCTCTAGCTAGCGCCCTAGCAGATTACTTGGTCCCATCAAGGTACAAGTCCTCTAGTTGGGATAATTTCCCACAGCAGGGCCAAGAGGGGCTTTGAAGTATCTCATTCATACTTCTCTGGAGCAAGTATCCTTTAGGTCAGGGACAAAACAGGTAAAAAAAAAAAAAAAAAAATACATGACTTTTTCTTTAGGAAGATTTCCAAGTCTAGATGGGAACAATTAAAGACTTTAAGGACCAATGGATGGTAATTTCCAGGCTCATCTTTTTTTCTTCCCATTTTTTTCTTATGTCTTAAATTCACACCAGAAATTCCTTATTATGGCTTGTGTGGGTATGCAAAGGTGACTCAATCTGTGTCACTGAGTCTCTTTCATATTAATCCTTTTGGTAAAGACCAGTCTTTTTTTTTTTCTAGGAAGCACTTGCAGTGACACTACCAGGTGCTTCTAATGGGCCACGTAGGCATCTAGGTACATGGCCAAAGTCGTCTACAATCATTGTCCTGACAGTGATTTTTACAAAATATTTGGAAAGCTTGTTGTTTGAACTAAAAGAAATGGTTTAAAATAGGGGTTCTGGGTGCTCCAGGAAAATGGGTAGGAGACAGTATTTTCTGTATTTTTGCTAGTTATGAAGCCCAATGTTGTATGAAACAGCATTTCAGGTGTTAGGCAGGCAATTTTCAATAATGTTTTTGCAACTGTTAAGTCTACAAACCATTCTAGTAAAGAATGAAGAAAAATGGTGAGAATCTTTCCTCTTTCGTCAATTTTGAGGTGTGGGGATTTTAGTCTGTTACCATAGTTTGGAAATCATTTTATCATTTTCTAGGATTCAGAATTTGGGTTCAAAGACACCACTTCCTCTCCTAGGGTCCAAAATCCACGGATGTTGTCAGATCACAGGTTGAAATGTTGGCTTTTCCATTTAATAACTACGGGGCTTTAAACAAGGTACTTCATATCTCTGAAACTCTGAAACATAGGAACTACTATTTCCATACACATGTAATAGGACTGTGTGAGAATTGAGACTATATGTACATTAGTTAAATGCTTGTGCAGCATCATGCTAGATGTATGTAAAACCTTCTATAAATACTATCTGCCTTGGCCTTCAGACACCCAACTGACAAGATGGATTCTCAATAAAAATATATTTTATCCTGCAAGAGGCATTGCTAAATAAAGGTGTGACCAACATGTACTAGGTCTACAGTTGTAGATGTTCTCATACTAAAGAAATCTTCAATGTTAGGGTCTAGGGCCTAGAAATGTTATGTTCTGTGAACTCAGCACATAAATTATCTTGTAAAAACAATTACATTTGTTCATTTAAGCTTGAATTAGTAATCAGTGTCTGTGCTTAGAAACTGATCAGTATTCTCTAGTACACTAAGGTAAGCCACATGCTACATGTGGCTATTTAAATTAAAATTTAAAAATCCTATCCCTCAGTCACACTAGCCACTGGAATACTATATTGGTCGATGTATTATGAAACATGTCCATCATAGAAAATTCTACTCAACACTGAAGTAGTTTTAAGTGGTGGGCCAATCAAGTTGGGCTTACCTTACCATGCTTTCCTGCAACCTCAGAGAAAAAGGATTTGTCTCTCCCTCAACCCTAGCTTTTCTCCTTTTAATTCTACCCAGATGACTCCCTCGGTGATGTCTATACATTGACCATAGCTTTCAATACAGGTACCATTTCATCAGTTTTATTAAATTACTTCAAGCACTTGTCTTAACCTATTCAACCTATTACATGAGCATTTTCTTTACTAACTTATTTGCCAGTCACTCACCTAGAGACACGCTCTCTGAAAGCCCCATCTTTTCCTAATCCTTTCCTTTCACTTTATTTACCAAATAAAGGGCACTTTTTGCCTCTTGGTACTGTGGGCTCCCCATATAGCAGCATAGTGAAATTATAGCATCTTGAGAAATGTTGATGCCAGAGTCCCAGTGGCTGAGATTTAACTGGTTTGGAGTGCACACCTAAAAACCAGGATTTTAAAACTTCCTTGGTAACTTTCATCACACAACCAATGTTAAGAACGATTCAACTGATCTAACATTCTAATGACTTCTTTTGTGAAAGGCCTTGTAGGAGTTATTTTTGCATAAGTAAAATTTTGTCAAACCTTCAAAACATCTTACTTCCTCTCAAGCTCTTAAATTCCTGTGTGACACCTTAAAAATAGTCTAGCATGCTCAGGACTGGAACTGACAGCAAAATGCCTTATCCCCCCATTCTTCTTAGGCTTCCACTCGTCTTGTTAACTACCTTGTCTTTTTGGTATTAACCCCATTACACCATCTCTTCTTCCTATTTTGTACTTCTAGTTTAGTGGGAGAAGAGTCCCGGCATAGACAATAGGACTACCACACTTTAAACAGGTCTGCTTTTCATAAATGGGGAAAACATGTTTTATTAACCTGAGTTATTAATACCACTGCATTGTCTTGAGGCCTTCTCCTTGATTTACTTTACTTCATTAGGATTAATTTAATAACGCAAATTTGGAATTTTCCAACACCCCTAATTTTAAGTCTCCTAAAACTGGTAATTGTTTCATCGCAGTCAGGTATCTATCTATAACCAGCTTAAATTTTTACTTTGTCCCAAGCTTTTATAACACTAAAAATTCTCCAACAGTGCCCCTTATTAGTCAAATAAACACCATAGTGCAAATGATACCTGTTCCCTGTGAGGTAGAGCATTGATAAAGCACGTGAAGTTTTTAAGTTACTTAGTAGTTCATACTCTGCACGTTACGTGTAACTCATTTACTGGTTACTATCATTTGTCATAGCTGTGTAGCTGTTTTGCTAGTTATCTGGTTTTCTTGAATAATGAGGGTGCTTATTCTTCTATCCCTCTAAATTCAACTGAAATGCATTTTCTTGGTCAAGGTGATCTGATAGGGTTCAAATCCCATTTGACACTGGTATAGCTGAATTTTCCTCATATTAAATAAAAAGGTCACGTGTCAGTAGGAAAGTTTGTGGCCAAGTCTTTCCTTCTCTCAGGCCAGTCAGTAACGATGCTTCCTGGCACTCTCCCGAAAACAAAATTTAGTTTTATTAGTGGTCCATCACAGGCCAGCCACATATTCTCAGAACAAAGTACATGTCTCTCAACTGATTTCATTACACAGTGATTTCCTATTCTCTACTTCCGTAACACACCCCCATCATTTCATCTATTACCTAAATACACTAGTATTTGTGAAGTATAGTTTGTCATCTGCTGTTTCTCTGCTTTCTGTATTATACCCCTTGGGCTTTGTTTCCCCCTAGCAACTTATTTTCTTGAGAAACTGCTGTTAAAATTGTCTAGCAGATTGCTTTATTGATATTTTATGGTTCATGTATGGCTCAAACAATGGTTATTTTTCCTCCACTCCTTCCATTCATTCTCAATCCTCATTTGACTTATTCCCTTCCAATTTACCACCTTATTGTTCCTATTTGCATTATTTTCCTTTTCTGTTGTTACACATAGTTCCTTCTGTAAGAGGCTTTAAAACACACACTAGCACTAATTTTATAATCCTGCAGGCTTCAGGATTATAAAGTTCCCCAATGAAAAATGATGTAGCAACAGAAATGTTTCAGAGGAATTTCTTTTTAAATCATTCACCTTTTCTCTTGCTTTCCAAACATGGTTGGAAATTGCATTCTTAAAAGCTTCCACAGAATTTTCTTAGATTTCATTGCAAATTGAGAAAACCGACTGCTCTGAATTTTACATCCAACAAGTGCATCACTATATTTTACTTAAAATCTTACTTCCACTGAACAGTGAGGGTAAGGTTGTCACTGAGATTGTCATTACCCAGAATTCCCTTTATAAAAATTAGCTTACTCTAAAACTGTCAAGCCTACACTTGTGCCTCTATAATTTCTATTGAACTTACTCTTATTTCATTTCCTGGGGCCCAGGGTTACATAATATAAGTGATTATAAGCCTATCATCTGATCACTGGTCTTTTAAAATACTAGCCTCTTAAAAAGTTTATTTTATCATAAGTTATGTGCTTAAAGTGAGTTTGTAACATAGGAAACCTCATGTGATCAGAAACAGGGTGGATAGAAGTATTTTTGACCAAATTAACACACAAAAGCTACTTTTATACTCTTGATCTGAGATCCAAGGGTAATCCATAGTTCAGCCTCTTTTTACTGTCACCTGTTATATAAGATGGTGTATGAGATCCTTATAAATAAATAAGACATGAAGTCTGAACCTACTGGGTGGGATATAAAAATGCCTTTGCTGAAAGCAATGAAATACATAGCAACTTTCCAGGGAATCCAAGGTTTGTGTGAATGATAACAGTCCAAAATAACCATATTTTTGTCCTGCTGTGCTGGAAAAACTAATGTATAAAACAAATCAATTGGACCTTCCAGGACTAGGCAAGCCATCATAAATCTGGGAGCGGTTTAATAAATCCATCCTTAGAAATTTGGGTGCTAACTATAGCTAAAATCATCGCAATTAATCAAGGGGGGGGGTGTGCCCTAAAAATGAGTTCGTATGGCTTAAACTAATTGAAAGTAAAATAAATGTATAACCTTTACTATGTTATCAGTTATCTGGGAAAGCAGACTATAGAAGACCAGGAAAGAGCTATTTTCAATAACAATGAGGCACAGACTCAGAATCCAGAAGGTAGCTGAGTCTATAAATAGCAATTAAAGGACAAAATGGAAGAAAACAGGTTTCGTTATCCAGTTGTTTCAATTTTCCTAAAATCTTGACATGTTTGAGCCTTTTCTATATATGGACAAAACAACAATCTCAAAAGGGTGCCAAGTAGACCACAAAGCATTGATGAAAAGGCTTAATGTATTTCCCAAATGTTTTCATTAGGAGTATGAAGGACTCTCCACTCCACAAAGTTACTTGTCTCCTTAATTCAATACCTACCCTAATGAAATGTAATTTGAGTAGTGTATGTTGATATGCATAATGATTATGACTCAGAGAAAAATTTATCTAGTACATTTTAAGGGTTTTGTGGAGGCCGCTGTGAAACAAAGAATTTGAAATAAACAATTATAAAATACAAAAATAAAAAACCAGGGTTTTTTTCTTCAAATTCCTGGTTTAATAAGGATGTGTTTATTTTGAGAAAAAAAGGTCCCAAACATCAGGCTGTTCACAAAAATAACCCACAGTATCAACTTTAGAAAACAAATCTTAAGACTATTACACTAATTATTTTCCTAGAGGATGCATCTGACATGCCAACTCTCATTCACAAAAATACATTGTTACATTTGTGTTGAACAGCCCCACATAGCACTCTTATGTGGGGTATAACACACATACCTCTAACTCAAAGCTGCTCTCAGGTACTACTCAACTAATGAGACTGCCTTTGCAGTTAGGGAAGCAACTACTGAACTCATGTATGAATGGAAAGAACTGTTCTCCCTGTATTAACAAGAGATTATTTTGGAGACAGTTGATAAAAACCATACATCCTTTTTATTGTTAAGTCATAAAGAGGTATCAAAATTAAAAGCAAAAATTACAGGGTAAGACTTAACGTAACTACTAGGAGCATCAAAGGAAGTGAAATGGGACTAGGCGCAGGGCAATATGAATTAATGAACATGGGAAGGACAGGACGGGGAGAACAGTGAGTATGTGCTGAAGATACTAGGGGAGAGGATCTGGTGAAAATTTTGATCTTAGACAAGCGCCTAGGTAAAGAAATAATGGGACAAGATTTCTAAACCCCACTATGTGCTTAAGAGTCATCCTCGCCATTGGCGCTGTCTCTGTCATCCTCTCCTTCCTCAGCCTCTTTTTCATCATCCTTGATCAACTCCAGCTGTGAGAAACAGACACAAATAGGATGGAGTTAGAGGCACTCCATGTGTCCCTGATCCCCCCTCCACCACCTCTTTCTTTCCTTTCCCGTAGTTTTCACCTGGTCATCCCCCCGATCTTCATTATCATCATCATCCAGTAGGTCCCCCTCCTCAGCAGAGTCATCTGCACCCCCCTCAGACTCCATCTTCACATTAGTCTCATCTTTCTTCAGGGAGCTGCTGCTCTGCTCCTCTTCTGACTTATCATTCTTCATCTCTACTGGGGATGAGAAGGACAAGTCTGTCTAGGGGCAAGTAATGTCCACAGGATGTAGACAATCCCCACTAATAATTGTAGAACTGCAGCACAAGTCTAAATCCTCCCACACAAATGACCTTCCCAATTCAAATTCCCATAGTCAGTTGCTTTATATCCCACTATTCCAACAAATATTTTCAACTATCTTAGGTAACTAACCCAAAACTACACACAACAAGCAGCAGGACTATTTACCTCCTTGTTTGCTCTGTTCCTTTTCAATTTTTTCCAGGCTTTCCAGTAGAGAATCCACTTTTTGTTTTATCTGTGTCAATTCCTTCTTAATGGTCTGAAGGTCATCTCCTTTCACTTTTAATATAAACAAAACCCTAAATGAGAATCAAATGTACCAGAAGCTACCAGTTACCAAATACAATCCTAGTAGACTATGCACTAGTAGCCAACGGAAGATCCACAGGGAGAAATGGAGTCAATAATAGATTGTCCTAGTAATGGGGACTTTTGATCTTTTAGTTGGTAGCTGAAAACTGAACCCAATGTGCCTACTCAATTAGCAGTAGAGTAGCATTCTGACTTTTGTAGGCCTGCTAAAGACCTTAGTTCCTTTTTAAAGCACTTTCTGTACTGATTTACTGATATGTATTTCATAAATTTAACGGGTGCCTCAACTCCCTAAAGTCTAACAACTTTATCCAAATTACCAAGGTCTTAAGGATAGAAGACAGTCTAGAGTTCACCCCTTAATCTCTAATCCCTATCTTCTTCTCTTTCATTATTTTGATTATGCAAAGGTATTTGTGCAAAAACTGAACATTATTAACTGTATTAATTTCCCTATTTCAACACACAAGAAATATGAGAATCACAAAACTGCAATAATAATACATACATTTTCCAGACTTGGAAGAAGATCCTCGTTGTCCACTCTTAGAATTGAAGCCACTTTTGCCCCTTCGTGAGGTGTTTCCTGACACACGCTGGCGTTTGGAGGGCACTACAGCCCGAGCAATAGGAGGAGGAGGAGGAACACGTGCTGGGTAACTGTACATCCTATAAATAAGAAAACAGAATTCCTTCACACTAAAATAAAGTCAGCAAGATCCAAACAACAGTGACCTCATAAAACAAATGTCCAGTCTCTTAATCATTTATTTTCCAATTTCATTAAAAAAGCCAGTAAAAATTTTCACTCTTTAAAATTTTTAAGCCTGCCACTTTTCTTCAAGAAAATACTACATATACACAAACACATCCAAAGATAGGGTTGGCTGGCCTTAAGCACTGGACTAAAAGGTTACTATATACTATGGTAGTATTGGTAAACAGTATTTTTTAATAATGAATGGCTTTTATCTTGACCTTATTCTTTTTATATATATGCTATAACATACACAATTCATATAAACCAAAGAAATATTCATTGTTAGCTAAATTCTGATTTTTTTCGCCCACAGAAACATACAAAATCATCGCTACTAGTTAGTGATTACTAGGTTGAACCACATAAGCTTGCCAATATTAATCATGCTGGGCCTATAAAAACAAACAGCCATTTCATGTGTTAGCTGTGTATAAAATACCATGACCAATTCTAACAACATTTATGCATAAGCTCTACTCAGAGCTCCAAAAGGACAGAGAATATTGTCTATCTTGCTCACTATTCACTAGTGCTTAAAACCACTGCCCAGCACACACACATTCAGCTCTCAAAAATCACTGGTTGATAACTGCTGCTTCCATTGGATAAGTGTCCCAGTGATTCCTAAAGATAGGTAAGGCAAAGAAGAAATTCAAAATACAACCAAAAACTTCTTACATGGATCAGTTCTAGAAAGACTCTAGATTCCATGCTGCTATTTTTACAAAAGCCTGTGGCAGTGTAAGACACACCAGTAGGATGGGGGGGGGGTGGAGCAGTGGGGTGGGGAGACCTTAAAATTCTAGATCTGTACCTTTCTAGCAACCAACTGAACTCTGAGGCCCAGACAGTCTTCTATAAATAACAACCTAACTGCTGCTCTTAGTTCAAAGGTTTTAAGGAACTAATGTGATGTATTAAACAGCTTTGAAATCTTATAATTCGAATATAATCTGATGCTGAGTCTCTCCTTTTTATGTACGTTATTCATTAATGGCTAGTCTTCTCCAAGTTTATAACAGCCTCCAATCCTCCTAGAAGTGAAAACACCGATTTTATAGGCTCTCACAGATAATTCTTCTGCTCAACCAATCTTAACCTAAAATGTTTTCATCCTATTTTAACAAGATATTTTTTATCTTTCCCTATGATAGAAAAATTTTCCTAAATTAATAAGCGCATATACACACTGCCAAACAAGATGGGGAATGACTAATATTTACTGAAGCAGTTTTTAGTCACTGGTCACCTACAACTTTTCCCCTTGAAATGTAGTAATTGCCATATGCCAAAGAATCAATCATGTTGTACTAGTTAGTAAAGCCTTATGTCTTTTTTCTAAGCTACAATAAGAGCACTTTGAAGTTTGAGCCCCAGAAAATAAAATTTATGATTCAAAATCAGGAAGGCCTTAGCATTTCTACAGTGGTCTCTTCTCAGTAGACGAGTTATTAACTGAACTGTTACTTTATGTTATATTTAACCCATTTATGGGAATTAACGTAGAGAAAGATACTTTTATTACCACTATTTTCCATTTTTACATAAAACTCTTCCTCTTTTGGCCCCAAATTTTCCTAAGTATAATGATTAAGAAACTATAAAATATCAGTGTTCAGAAACTACTCTCTTCTGTGCAAGATGACGACACTTATGATACTTTTAAAATAATTTTTGGAAGTAAATAAAGGCGAGTTATCTGTACCTCTGGGCATGAAAAAGCTCATGCCCCAGCCCGGCAGAATTAAGAGATCTAACCTACCTCCCAAACCACTCACTCTCAATGGCACCAGTCTCCAAACCAATGAGTTAGCCATTCCAGATTCCCTATACTTTATGGCACTGAATTCCCTTTGAACCATACTATTTCATCTGATCCAGGAAAATGGCCACAATGAAAATGAAGCAAGAAATGCAATTTGTTTTGAATCTGTGTAATGGCCTCATGAACACAAATGGGAGTCAAATGCTCTAGTTCTTAAAAGAAAAATATATTTTAAAAAGATCAACTGATAATCCCAAAGGGCTTTTAGTGCCATAGAACTTAAGTGCTGTTCAAGCAAAAATGGACTCTTGAAAAACTCCTCTAAGGAAGTTTAAGCTGATCTTGCTTCAAAAATGTCAAAGTGCATGGCTGTGAAACAAAGTAAAGAAAACATGAAGAGAAAACTCATACCTACTACCATATCCCTTAAGGGACAGATAATAGGAAGCTAAGCATGACAGCTTTAAGAACTAGTTACAAATTAATCATTTACTCCATGTACAGTAAATCACATAAGGCAACAGCTGCTGATCCCCTACCAATAAAGCCCAAGTCATTAAAGTCTTCATGAAGTTTCATTATTACCAAAGGAACAAATACTAACAACTGAAAGAATTATGACTGCTACCTAAATCAGAAATCTACACAGTAAGTGTTGGTATTAAAATCTAGTCAGAATAAAGATAATTAAAACACCATTTTAAAGAAAACAAAACATTTATGGATACACATTAGCTAACTACTCATCTGAACAGATAAGACAAAGAATCTTTATCCTAACCCCCAAGCTAAAACATAAGCATTACAAGGCACTTATTAAAAACACAGGTTTTCAAAGGCAAGCTTCTTAACACATAATGATCTTTAGGTCATAACAACAACAACAACAACTAATAATAATAATAATAATAATAATAAATTTGATGTGACAACACATGTTAACAAACACTTAACATAATACCTAGAGGATATTATACTAAGTGAAAGAAGTCAGACAAATGCTATGATCTCAAACAAAACAAACAGGCTCATAGATACATAGAACAAAACTGATGGTTGCCAGATGGGAGAGGGATTGGGGGTGGGGGGTTGGGTGAAGGGATTAAGTACAAACTGATAGTTACAAAACGGTCATGGGGATGTAAAGAACCAGGCATAGGGAATGTAGTCTTAATATTGTAGTAAGTACATACAGTTGCAGGTGGGTACTTGACTAATCAGGGGGGTTGCTTAATAAATTATATAAATGTCAAAGTACTATGTCATATACCTGAAACTAATAAAATACTGAATGCCAATTCTAATAGAAAAATAATAAAACTCCTCTAAAATAGTTTTAAAGAGAAAATAACATTTCATTCAATCACTACCAAAGTAGAGACAACTAGAATTAATATATTAGTAAAAATCTACATTCTCTTAAATTCATTTATTTAATGTACCATAGATGTTTCCTGTCTTAAAAATTTAGACTAAAAATAATTTAAAGCATATCAATTACCAAAAAGGTAACCTGATAACCAACTAGTTGTCAGATATTGTTGCCCACAAAAAAACAAATACAACATGAAATAATTTAAAGATGAGAGCACTATAGTAAAATCACCTCCCCCAGTACAATATTGATTTATATAATTCAGTTTAAATATGCAATCCCATTATAATTTCAATAAAGTGTCAGGAGGTTATCATTTCCTTCCACTTCATTCTTTTTTATCTACAATGGAAAATTTCAAGATGAATTTTATTCCTGCTTGCCTTTGATTTTCCTAGAAGAGAGACTGATTTTACAGGCTACTCTAATTGGGCTTTAGAATGTCTGAGAATCCCTGAAATTGCTAACATTCTGTGAATGCACCCATTCGCAAAAAGTTAAAAACCACTGATTTAGAAATAAAATATTCCACTCTATTTGAGCTAATCAGGACCAAATCTAGAATATTATGTGCCCATATCTGAGAAATATGCTTTATAGTTAGAGATACAGAGAAAAATAGGTACAAATCCCTAAGATTCACAAGATGATTTTAAGAAAGTGGAAATGAACAAGATCCCAATTAATAAATATCAGTAAAATGTAGTCTGTGGGACATATACAAAGAACCATAAAAAACAATGTGACACAACTGCAAAAATTATAAACTTTAAGAGCCAACCTAGCTCCAGTAATTAAATTCTCAATTAATAATAGATCCCACCTCAAACTCTATAGCTACACTTTAACAAGTCACTGAAAAAGTTGAAACTGAACTAAAGCACTGAGTAAAGATCTTCTGCTATTATTTGTTTTATAAAAGTTTAATTCCTATCAGTGTGTTCTAACCTGTGACAATCTACAACTTCATTTATAGGTTTCCCAACATGTCACCAGAGTAAACCTTCCTATACAACATATCCTATACATAACATTATAGAAAAGGACCTTACAAAATTTGTTTTATCTTTGGCCTTGTGTGGATTTAAGCTAAGCAGTTATAGTGCATGAACAGAGTATCTGGTATTCATGAATACCAGAATTTCTAAAACTGCTCAAGAATTAAGGCCTTCAATAACTGATATCTTTAAACATTATAAAATATATTTCTAAATATTTATTTCCCAGTCTTCGTAAAAGCTTCTGTGAAACTATGTTGAAATGATTTAGATAACTATTTTCCAATATCTTTTAAAACAACCAAAACATTTCCCACTAACTGTATAGCTGGCACAACCCCCTCAGAAGACTTTTAAAATCTAATCTGTTTTAACATGGTTAACTAACGAAATGAAATTATCTTAAATGTTATTATCAAGGATTATGAAATAAAATTCAACATAGACAAATATCTATTAAAAGTCAGAAATTTAAAAGTTCTAGCTACTGTAATTTTTATAGTATTTCTTTAAATGTCAAAGCTATATTTTATGAGTAACTACTGACTTTAATTATGTAAGAAAAAAAGTCCTAAAAATGACTATGTAACATGTTTAACTTATGTGTATGTTAAAATGTAAATATGAAATTACATGTTAAAAAAGAACGCCAAACCCCCATTTTCATGACATAGTTGGAATTCTTGCTTTTGAGTTTAAAAATAAATCAACTAGCTAAATTTTTATAATTTTTGTCTGTCTCTAATGTTATCTGCAGGCACTCCTTCACAAATATGCTGTCTTGGTAAGTCTGGGAGAAGCCAAACTGGATACAACTGTTAATTTACACTTGTGCTCAGGTAATTTATGGATGGAGTGCCAATTACCAAGGTAAATGTGTATAGTTGCACTTGATGTTCCTTAACTTTCTTCCTGTTGCCTTTATCCAATGATCCATTAAGAAAATAGATTATTTGTATAACAGTCAAATTAAAAACAGCAAACACTGCTCAATCAGCATGATAAACCAGTATGATGTACAGAATCATTCAATATACATTTAATAAACTGTGTGGAAAAAAAACCAAACAATTTTGTAACAAAGAAAGAAAGGAAAGGAAAGAAAAGAAAAAAGAAAGAAAACTGTTATTACTATCTTGGCATGTTTAAGAACCTTACCCAAAGAATAATGATCAAGACTGAGATACACCACATGCATTCCTTCATGAACAGGAATCAATAGCCCCTGTATATGTAGCATCAAAGGTGCCCATTAACAATGAGTTCTGCAATCTTTCAGCAAGAATTGTTGATATTAGTATTGAGGGGTATTTTTACAAATTCAAAGACACTTTGGATTGAAAACTGCCCCACTGATTTATTTTTATAACAGTTTTCCAAGGGGGGAAAAATTAAGTATGCATAGTTATTTTAAAATGTATACAACTTTACAAATTTTAAAATATGAAAACTGCATCTTAAAATTAAGACAGTGATGTGTCTTGATGGATTCATTGGGAAGCTATGTTAACACGAAACTAGATGTTTCACTGGAAGACAATTTGAAAACTCACCCAAAAACCTTCTTAATAAAAAAGAAATCTGAGCAATAATAAGCAGATTGCTTTGAGTCTTGGATCAATCTTTCAATCTTTTCAGTAACAGGACTGGATCCAAGACTATGTTAAGAAGCATGATGTTTAATCTGACTTTGCTTCTGTTTATAAAGCTTTCCATTCAGGTGATAATCTCTTCTAGACTCCTCACCAAAGATTTATAACATTAATGATTTGTCATGATGTTCTCAACACATACTCCAAAATATCACGCTTCAGATCTTTTTTGAAGATAATGTCTTTAAACTGTCAGTGTGGTCTGATTTTTAGTTTTAAAACGCTAAAATTATTAAAACAATATTTATGAAGAATATTGTTTATAGACCATACATTAAGAACTTGTAGGCCCATTCATTCCTATATTCTCATACACTTCTCGTTTCACTTATGATAAAATTTATTTCAAGGTGCTGTCTGAGAAAACAGATTTGTGGTTGCTAGGGGACAGGGTGGAGGGAGGTAACTGACTACAACAAAAGAACTTCATGGTGAATTTTTGGGAGATATAGAACTATCTGTATTTTAACTGTTCTGGTAGGCACATGGCTGTTCATGTCAAAATTGTACACCGAAGGCAAAAGTTTTCTATGCCGTCTCCAACTTCTACCTTTCCATTCTCTTCTCTTGAATCTCCTTTAAAGTGTATGCCCCTACCATTATCAAAACCTACCCCTGTCAAAGTCACCAATGTTCTCCATATTGATAAATCAAACGGACATTTCTAAACCTTCATTTATGAAATTATCAATACTTGTCGGTTCACCCCTTTACCCTTTTGACATTCAGTTTTCAGGATACTTCACGCTTCTGGTTTCTAATTTTTTTCTTTACAGCATTCTCAATCATTTTTGTTCATTCCTCATCTCCCAGGTCTTTCTTTAAAAGTTGCTGTGCTCCAGGGATCTCTCCTTTCTATTTCCACTCATCTAGTATCATGATTTTATGACTTGTAAGCAGAAACAACTGCTTACTACTTAACATCTCTCAAAGTAGATGTGTATAAGGAGCTTAAATTGGCACTCTGTCCACAACTGGTCCACCTTTCACTCTAGTTCCTCCAATGTTCTTCCATCGCCAGTGTCTATAAAAACCAAGTCTCTAGTTGTCCAGGCCAAAGCTTTGGTGACATCTTTGATTGTTCTTCTCAGCCCTCATATTGATCTGTAAGCAAATCTATCTGCAATTAACTTCAAAATTCAAATACTCCTCACCACTCCCACTTCCAGTTCCCTGGTCCTTCCCCAAATGATGCTTGCCTAGATAATTTCATTGGCCACTATTCTATTTCCAGAGTAATCTTGTTAAAATACAAATAAGAACCTCATCCAATGCTCAAAACTCTTCAATGGCTTCCCATCTCATTCAGAGTAAAAGCTAAAGATATGCGATGCCTTAACATGCTCTGTGTGATGTGTTCAATCCAACCATCTTCTCTTAAGCCACCTATTTTCCACTATAGTATCCCTGGTATATACAACAACATCTCACAGTAAGATCTTAACAAATACTTGCTGAGAAAATAAATGAGTCTCCTAAACTGGCTTCTAGGAAAGAATTTATCATAAATCACATTACCAGCAACAGATAACAAACCAAAACTACCCTTATAGCTGGAAAATCAGGACTGGTCTGCCTCTTTCTATTGTAAAGACTATTGGGAGTTTTAGCCCAAGAAAAATCAAACAAAATTTGAATAATCTACCAAAAATTGAATTGTTTTCAAGCTATTTATCATAAAATAAACTCCAAATCTTGTGCCTATAACGGATGTGAATTCACACTATCATGTCATGCTCCCCTGTGAGGAAATCAAAAACACAAATTTCTACGAGTTTCTCCTGCTTGTATATTTTTGTATTCGAATAATCTGTTCCCCTTGCTGAACTCCAATAATCTCACAATAATAACATATTGGTCACTGTAAAATAAGGTCCTGAAAAAAAGGTTTATCTGCCTGAACAAGTCAAATTCTATTTAGTGGACTTTCTTATTCCTTGGATTAGTTATGAAAAGGGTATCAAAATGTAATCTCATCCTTTATTTATCAAAAGCATACCTGCTCTTTCTTTCCTTGAAAAATAAGTTTCCTGAATATTCTGTCAATAGTTCTTGTTAGCTTAGTTCCAAAATACATACAGGTTCTCTAATTTCTTGCCTAAGAGCAATCTTTAGTTATTAGCATTCTCATACTGAACACTGCAAAAT
This sequence comes from Pteropus medius, assembly GCF_902729225.1. Classification (NCBI taxonomy): domain Eukaryota; kingdom Metazoa; phylum Chordata; class Mammalia; order Chiroptera; family Pteropodidae; genus Pteropus; species Pteropus medius. The sequence goes on from NW_024344321.1 coordinate 660,924, forward strand.
TCATCCAACCCAGCAAGACTAATTTTGCAGCATTCTAGGCCTGCACTGTCCAACTCAGTGAACTCACTAGCCACATGCAGTTAAATTAAACTGAAAATTCAGTTCCTCAGTTCTACTAGCCACATTTCAAATGCTAACCAGCCAAATGTGGATAATGTCTACCATACTAATAGTGTAGATATAGAATTTTTATACCACCACAAAGTTTTTTTGGATAGCACTGTTTTGGTTTGTTGCTTCCACAGACATCTATCTACTTCCTATAAAAAATTTCCAAAGAGAGCCGAGAAGTCTATATTTTTCAGTTTATAACAAAACCATAATCCTTATAAACCTGTTAAATGTCCTTAGAAAATTGGCAAGTTAATATCGCTATAATCACAAAACAGAATGGCAAAGCTATAAAAAAAAAACAGTAATAAACTTCAATTGTCCATTTCACATATATCTATAGAGACATATATCCAGAATATATAAAGAAACCTTACAACTCAATAATGACAAAAAAGCAACTCCATTAAAAATGGGCAACAAACATTTTTCTGAAGATAAACAGCCAATGAGCACATTAATGTTCAATATTAAGTTAAGCAAAGGCAAACAAAAACCACAATGGCATAATATTTCTAATCCTCTCGAATGGCTTAAATAAAAAAGATAATAAAACAAATGTTGACAAGGATGTGGAGTAATTGAAACCCTCATACATGGCTGATGGGAATGTAAAAATGATACAGCTGCACTGTAAGACAGAATGACAGTTCCTCAAGGTTAAGACCTGGCAATATAGTCCTAGATATATACCCAAGAGAAATAAAAATATATGTCCATGCATACATGTATACAAATGTTCATAGCACTGTTACTTAAAATGTGGAAACATCTCAAATGTCCAACGACTAATGACTGAATAAACAAAATGTGGTATTATCCATACTATAGAACATAATTCAGCAATAAAAAGGAATGTAGTATTACTACATGGTACAAAATGGATCACTGTGAAATATTACTCTAAGTGGAAGAAATCAGTCACAAGACACATTGTGTGATTCTATTGATATGAAATGTCCTGAATAGGCATATCTATAGCGAGAAAGTACATTTCTGGGTGCTGGGTCTGGGGACAAAGTAATAGGAAATGATTGCTAATAAGGTAAAATTTATGTTGGGAGTGATGAAATGTTCTAAAATTAAAATCATGATCACAGTTGTACAACTCTGAATATACTAAATTGAATTGCACACTTTATAATGAATTTTGGAGTATGTGAATTATATCTCAATAAAGCTCAGTTTTTAAAAAGGGTGGAAGGAAGGGTAATAACATTGACCTGAATGAAAGACTGTCCAGAAGTAGATTGCTGAAACAGCAGGGACTACCTTTGGATTAGATAATAATATAACCAAAATACCACTTAATTCAGAGCCATATGGCATTCCCTGATCCATGTTCAAATGCTTCTTTATCTTTCAAAAAAAATCTCCCAACTACTCAACAAGAGTCCAGGAAACAAGAAAATAGCCCTGCTAAGTAAAATAAATATTTTAAGTCTCCTAACAATCAAGTTTATGTTTAAAGGATATTTTTACTTATCTATACCCTCATTCAAAATCCTCCTGGCAACTATAACACAAGTCAGGTTCCCACAAGAAAAATACAATCAATACAAGGGGGCTCTGAGCAAATGCAAAATCTTACTACCTCATGCCTAAAATGACATCTAAAATGTCACTTTAGGTGACACCTGAAGAGGCATCTCTTAGCTTTTCCAATAGCCCAGAACCTCTTGCTCTCTCTGAACCACGTCCCGTTTCACACAAACAGCCTAACCAATTATCCTAAACCTGAGTATTTCATATAATGTCCCTTTACACACATATACAAAGCCCATCTCTCAGGTCCAGCACTGCTCAGGAATATGAGGAAAATGGAAGAAAAGGAGGGAAGCAATATGACAACTCCTCTAAACCCTATAAGGTGGGGTGTCCTTCAAACGATATTTTATATTTTTTGATTTGTAATCAAAAACCTAAATCTTTGTGTGCCTAGAACAAAATAATGGCTCAAATACTGAATATGATAGCCTCTTTTGCACATCCTGCATTTCAATAGACTGCCACCACTGCACACATCAACTACGTTCCTTTACTATTGAGCAGCACACCTTCCTGGAAAAGATGTGTAGAATAAGAAATCAACAACGAAACTGCTTGTTTCCCAAAACTCAACTCAAACCTCTAAACTCTAATTACAACCTTTAAACGAATAATTCTAGTCAAAAAAGATAAAATCTCACCTAGGAATACCAGGTGCTGTAGGTGTAAAAAAAAAAAAGAAGATAAAATCTCACAATACTTGACTCTCTTCCCACAAAGCACCTACTTTCCTAACTTTAACCCAATACATTATACACCAAGCCCAGACTACCTCTATATTCCAACATTCACACAATGATAACTACTTATATCTTTTTGCCCCTTCGGTTTCTCTTTTCTAGCCATGGGGGTATTTCTAAGCTTTCTCTGCCTACAGGACACAATCCCTTAACACGCCATACAAAGCCCCTTACTATCTTTCCAATTACAGTTGGCGGCTTACCCAAATACACCAGATACGCACAACTCTGCATCTTTATTAGAGCTGTTCCCTTTATCTGCCTAAAAACCTACTTACTATCAAAGGCAAGTTAAAATATAGCCCTTTGTGAAACAAAATGGGGCTCTTTAAATCTTAAAAATGGAACTTAGAGCTCCCTAAAGGGCAACACAACTCATCTTTCTAAGAGCTAATCCTGTTCAGTGCAGGACACATAGGAACCTGTTAATTTCACAGCACTTTCTTCACTGTACACTATATTGTCATACACGAGTTGTGTTTGATCAGTGAGTGGATGCACTTCATTCCTTAATCATGGTGTACTGGCATATTTACTTAACACCATACTGCCTATTATACTACATCTAACAATAATTTCAAAAGTGAATGAATGAAAATCAATGTGGAAAGAGATTTTAAATAAATTACAGAAATTTTAGAATTTGAAAAAGAAATCATTACAAAGAACAGCTCCAGCTACAATTTTCCTAGAAGCAACAAGATTCTCAAGAGGACTCAAATGGAACTGCATCTTTGTCAGGATCTTATAGGTTTATCAAACTTTCATCATTAACAAAGAATATGTTATGCACACAAGGGTAACTTATGTAGTCCCCTGGTTTTATAAATAGACCTTGCATAAACATTCATCTTGAAAGATAAAGCTACTTTGGGGCTTATTTTCCTACCAGAAAAAAAGGTTTGTTAAGGAATCTTTGGGTAATCATAAACCATGTATGATAGAGTTTACAGTATATCTGAAACAAAAATAACAGTGTATCAGTGTCAGATATTAATAAATTATCTAAAATGGTGGTTTCACATACACTGACAATTTATGTTAATTCATCTAAGAACTTCCATATCTTTAACATCAGGAATGGCCTTACAAACAAGTAGAATCCAAAATTCTACAAGAACAAAATGGCAATAGCAAAAACTTGCATAAAAAATTCTTCCAAACTAAAGCAATGATTTAATGGTTGCAGGTTTTTAACTCTCTTCCCCACCCCCACCTGAAAGTCAGTTAATCTTACTGCAGTGGAGGCAGCAGCATTAAGGCCACAGAATCCAATCATCTGTTGTCTTTCTCAGAAGACAATATATTAATACGTAAGTGACTCAGTTTTTATCATCTGATTATCCTCCAGTTTTAAAGGTAAAGTATTTACAATCTTTGGGACTTGATCACTAACACCCGTGAATACCCAAGCAAAATTACAAATCACTTAATCCGAACAAAACATTGTCAATCACCTACTTCCTGATACTTGAAATGTTTCTCCTTATAAAACACACAATGCCTATTTACATTCTTGAAATTTCTGTCAAGTCAGGCTAATCATGTTTGAAGTACATATCTTGTAATGAAATAGTCTGGTCTATCTCCCACCCAATCATAGAGAAAAAAAGAAGAAAAAAAAAGAAAGAAAAAAGAAAAAACAACAACCCAAATCCTCCAATCAAGCCTCCTAATCTACCTACCAATACACAGGAAATATAGTTGGTAGAGGAACATGCTAAAGAACACAAAATACAACCCACAAAACCAAGTCTGCAAAAACTGATGAAATTAAGGAATTCTATTATTTTATGTATAAATAGTATTATGGTTATGTTTATAAAAGCACTATTTGTCTTTTACTGATATACCATTCTTTATACATATTTGAAATGATCCATAATATAAAGCAAAAAAAAATTGAAGTAACTATTAAAAAGGGAGCCTGTTCTGCAAACAAAATTAGATTGTAAAAAAAAAAAAAATTTTTACAATCTAATTTTTTCACTATTCCTTGCTGTCTGTATCTCTTATCAATTTAGCCCTGCAAAATTCCTCATTTAAAACAATTTTTTCCAAAAATATTTATAGCGAGATAGCGATGGTCAAAGTTTTGCTGCCTCGCCAAGACAACTAAAAGTTTTAGAGAACTCCTCTAAAACTTGAAGGTAGAATTATACACTATTAAAGTTTTTATACACTCAATTTAAAATAGAAGTTTATGCTAGAGTCCATGATAGCCCAGAAAATATATCCAAGAAAATGTGTCAAAATTTTTTTAAAAGGAGTCACAACAAAGTAACAGGATAAAAATTACAGAAATAAAACTACTTCCTTATCCTTTGTTATCAATGATTCTTCTCAACCCTACTTGGACATTAGAGCTCCTTGGGAGGCTTTAAAATAATATACCATCTATGGCTATGCCACCCTGAACAAGCCCAATCCCGTCTGATCGCGGAAGCTAAGCAGGGTCAGGCCTGGTTAGTACTTGGATAGGAGACCGCCTAGGAAGACCAGGTGCTGTAGGCGTAAAAAAATGAGGGATTGTAAGCTGAGAAGGTCCTTGCAATCTGTGAGGTCAACCAAGGGTTGCCTCATTTAAAAATATAAAAAATAACTATATCAATGCTTACAAGTCTATCTAGACCAACTGTATAAAAACCTGTATAGGTGTAGTTAGGTATGGATATCTTTTAAATGTGGCCAAGAGATTTCTATGTGCAGAACAAGTAAAGGACAGTTACTTCAAACAAACTCACTAGGTTTCAGGGCCTTCAAGTCACTCAATCAGTGACCAAATTTTCCCACATCTATTCTCTCAACTGTTTACGGTCTGCCATTTTAATATTTTCAAAGTATAAAAATCATTAGTTTTCAAAATGTCTTCAAACAGTATCTGAAAAAAAATCTCTAAGTACAAATTGTCATTTTGATGATGCGTGAAAGAGACTCAAATCACAAAACCTTATATTATGTTATAGCATTCAAGGATTTTTACATTGCAAATCTAAACTATTTTTTCCAGTCTTATTCTTTTGGCTTTTTAATGACTAGCCACCATAGTCTAAATGGTATTTCTCAAACACAATGTACATGTTTAGGTCTTCACTCATACTGTCTACTAGCTAACTTCATTCCTTTACTCACCTCCCTTCATATAATTGATCAACTAAGTCCAAATGTTTCTCTTCTGTGAAATATTCCCAAATCAAGAAAGATAATTACTTTTATTCCAAAAGCAGGATTGATCTAACTGGAATTCTTATATATATTAACATAAAAATACTAATGACTGGAATACTTGAATTCTAAGATGAAAAACGGCAAAAATTTATATTGATTTCTCAAGTCCAATGTATGAATATGCTCAAATACTTCCATATAATGCATAATTTCAAATGTAGCAAACCAAATAGATCTAGGTTTCCTTAACATTTATAAAGACTATCAGAATGCCAATGTGATACTAATACTTTTTGCATATCATACCATTCACCAATGACTAATTCCTACATGAGTTCTAAATCCAAAATTTAAAGCCATCCATAACCTATCCCTATCCACAAATCTTTCAATTTTATTTCTCAAGACTCTCCAAAACAGACTAATGTTCTGATGGCACAAGAGGAAATCATAATCATTGTTCCAACCTCCTTGCCTTTTAGAACTATGCAACGACCCCCTGTATCCTATTTTGTATTAGCTGGTTTGCTTAAAGGTGACTAGGATTTTCGAGGTTAGACATCATTTTTTAGTTTTGTTGTAATTCCATAAAATGCAAAGTCAAGTAAAAGTATGCAACAGAGAAATAAAGAGACCATGGAACTGCAAATCAAGCCCCATTTCATCATTAGGCAAGTCAGCCCTTTTATTTGGCATACAAATATTAAAATAAAGAGAAAACTGACTTGTGACTTGTCTCAAGAAAAACCATTAGTCCAGAAAATATTGAATATGTTCTCATATGCCCTAATGATATATAAACTGATTCTTTGAAATTAACATAAATGTCACCTTACCTAATCTACCTCTGACGATTTGCAGGAAAGTATTTTTCACTTTGTATTGGCAGAAATGGGGGAATTTGTTTGAAACTGTGTGTTGTTGTTCATTTCTACAAAAGGGAATGCTCATTACCACAAAACAAAATAAAATGGTTCTCACTAGACGGCTTTTTACCGGAAAAGACAAAACAAAACAACTTTAACATACCTGTCATAATAATCCCGTTGAAAGTCATAGTCCAAGTCAAAAGAGGAGCTGAAAAATAAATACCAAAGGGTATTAATTTGGCGCTGTTAATGTTAACTCACAAAAGCAGATGGGGAAAAAAAACCCCAAAACCCATGCCAAATCAACCACTACAAATAGACAAACAGAATAATCAATCCTCAATCGTTCAAATAACAGATCACTAAAATTCAAGCACCTTAGGCCACTGAGCATGCAGTGCCAAATTGCAAATTTAGGTGAAAAGCTTACTAAAATTTCAACACACAACGTAACAGCTAAAATAAGAGCACTGAAAATTACAACAGTACACTAAACATTTTTTATGCCATCCTCCTTCCCTTTCTTATACCCCAACTTCTTAAAAGCTAAACAATAACTCTTGAAAGATTTCAATTTATGCTATAAATACCAAACTGCCCTTTAATAGTAAATATCTCAGGGAATTCTAATAATTCTCTGGGAAACAGACACAAAAGCAGTATATTAATACAAAATTAATAAAGCATTACTCTTACAGAGATAAAACATACTATAGTTAACCCTCCCCCCATCCAGAAAACAGAGAAGATGCCCACTGATGGACACAATGCAGTTATAAATAATAAAGTTCCGGACCTGAGTAGAGGGGACGGAGAAGGGTGTTCTGGTACTGACCCGTACATCTCCGCTGCAGATCGTTTCACACCTGCTTTTCCTCGGTTCACTTTTGGCTCTGCAGCCAGATTTATATCTGAAAAAACAAAAACAAAACAAAAATTTTAGTGACAACTCTATCAGGGGTAGCAGTGAAATTTCAAACTTTTAAAGGTGTACATAGTCATGTAAATCAACAAAGGCCTAACACCGTATCTCATCTTTCCTCATATAAAAAAAGCTCAATAATTTTTAAAAGGCTAGGAAGGACTTAATCTTCCATTCCTTTTGTCTTCTGTTCTATACTCAAAAAGTGTTTATTATATAGAAAACAATGAGTTTGTCTTTAGTACCTTCTAGCCTCTGCTCCCACTTCAACGAAACTCTTATCATTCAGAGCACCCAGCAGTTAACTGAATAACTGCTTATTCAGTTAATATCATAGGAGAAAAGTATCACTGACTAAAAAGCTGCCTTTCCAAGAATGATTCTGTGCACTTTAAATTAGCACAAATATATTAGAAATGAGTGACTGACCTCAGAAATAAAAACATACAATTCACGAAGTAATATGGTTGAAGTATGATACCTTTAAATTACCCACAAAGGTAAATTTTTATCCCTCTTACATACAGAATCAGCTGTAAAGATGTGTGTAAAAAGGCTTGTTAGATACTGTTCGGACTGTGAATCTCTTAAGTAAACAACCTTTTTTTTTTACATATACACACACCAAGAAAAGGGAAATAAAGGAGCAAAGGAAATAAAATCCTATAGTTTCCATTCACAACATTAACTTTTAAAACACCTACTCCAGTGACCAGCCACTTACCCTAACCATTACCATTTACCATTGCCTACCAACAGTCCATGTTCTCTCTTGTAACAAGAGTCCATGTGTCAAAAATCAATTAAACAAAGACTAGCCCCCTCCAAAACTCAGTTCACTAAATGAGCGGTTGAAAAACAAACTTTTAGTACATTGTGTATTTGCTAAAAACCATTACATCTATAAATAATCTTTGGGTTCTTGGTTCACTAAACTTATTTCTAGTACTTAACATCTAATGTTTGTAACAATCTTGCTTTTTAGTTTTGACTTTGGAATCAAATTTTAGAAAACTAAAGACAGAATTTTTTAAAAAGCAATTTAAAAACGTATGAAAGATAGAACTAAACTATATCAAAATTGATTACACTTGAAGAGTTATTGCATGATTTTATAGGACTGAGTTTAATACCCAGAACGGAATATATATTGATAAAATTGCATTTTAGTAAAAATACAGGTATGATTATTTTGAAACTATGGCAAAAGCACACATAAAATTGTTACCTCAAAAAAAATAAGTGCCCCCTATTCTGTCTCTTGAAACTAGATAGAATAAAAATTAAATAAACCCTCCACATATACAAATAGTGGTTTCTAAATAATTCCCATTAATGGCCTACAGCCATGCCACTCTGAACAATCCCAATCCTGTCTGATCTCGGAAGCCAAACAGGGTCAGGCCTGGTTAGTACTTGGATGGGAAACCACTAGGAAGATCAAGTGGCTTAGACATAAAAAATAAAAAATAAAGGATTGTAAGCTGACAAGGTCCTTGCTATCTGTGAGGTAACCAAGGGTTGCCTCGCCTAATAAACAAACAAACTCCATTAAAAGGAGGGAAGGCTCTTAGGAAAAAGTGGCAAATTCCAGGTTTAGATCAAGATGTATACCAAATGACGTGAGACATCTTGTGGTATCAAAAAAGCAAGGAAGCAGTATATTACATTAGGAAGGTATCAGGACACAGGAATCAAGTTGAAGGTGATTCACAGGCTAAAGATAAATTATTTTGAGCTCTGAAAAATGATTTGCAATGGACTAAAAACACCAGTTTAAAATTAAGCAAAGATTATATTTAACCCTTTTTCCATTTAGGAAAACAAAGTCGAGCTTGCTGCCAGAGTTCCTTTAACATCATGCATAAGAATGCTACGTTTTCAAGGATGACATTTTCAGCGATCGAGAATTATTCTATTTTGTAAATGGAAATAACACTACTAAAAACAGAATGCTACTAACAGAATGATGTCACTTGTTTCCAAAGAGTATCGATATACTCTTTTGCAGCCCCTAATGAATCACTACGTAAGTAATGATCATCAACAGATGATCGCCACAAGGTGAAAAATTAATGGAGAACTTTATCACAAATGGGTTAGGATGTAAAACTTAAACTCGCAAATTATTCTTAATATCACTAAAAATGGGACAACCGCTTTAGGCCATGTAATGTGATATAGCATGAAGTACGTAACACTATCTATAGAATATTTTCACCAAAGTAAATAGACTCTGAATTGGATCAAGTCTTCAGATCTGCACAGACCAAGACAGTAAGCTGCTAGCCATTAAGTGGCTATTGAGCATTTTAAATGCATTGAGTCTGAAAACCAAGTACGTTTTAAGTGAAGCACATGCATTGGATTTCAAACTATGTACGAAAAGGATGTAAAATACCCCAATCATATTTTTATGTGATTACTACTGAAATGACAGTATTTTGCTTATACTGAGTTAAATATATTAAAAGTAATTTCATCTATTTTTTACTTCTTTTAATATGGCTATGCACAAATTTAAAATCACATAAATAGCTCATATTCTATTTCTGACTGCACTGTTCCAGATCATTACATAAAATAGGACAAATAATACAAGCAATCAGTACAGCGTATGGGAAAATACTAAAGATTTCTCCAACAAATTAAATGTTATGAATTTTTTTTAAAAAAAAAAAAAGGAATGGAGAAACTCGGATTTAAAGACATGTTAGAAGTGATTAATCACAAGCATATGTGGACATGGAATGGCCATTGATATGAATAAAGCCAAGTTATAAAAAAGTTTGAAACAACAAAGACAGAATTCTGAATATAGACTATTAGTGGTTATCAAGAAATTACTATGAATTTTTTTATGTGTGAAAAGGGCAGTGGGGTTTGCATTTTGTTAAAAGTCCTTTTGTTACACATATACACTCCAAGTCCTAAAAATATCCACACACACACACACACACACACACACAAGCTATGATAGAAAAAAACGAGACTAGTTAAATGTTGGTGTCTGTTAAGCTAAGGGAGATGCTTATCACATACAGGATCATTACATTCTTCTCTCTATTTTTGTTAGAAAATTTCCATGATAGAAAATAACAAGTATAATAAAAAACCTGGCTTCAAGACCTCTCACAGAACTCTTTAGTTCATTTTTGCTATAGCCATTTTACAGATGCCAAAGTCTTATATATTCTGAGTTTTCCTGTACTTTGGGTGTAGGACAAAAAGTTATGAAATTTTCTTATGTACGCTCAATTACAACTGCTCTATATATCTTAAATGTTAAGGATTATAAGATTCTCTAACTTCCAATATTTTTCCCTCCCAATCCATTGGAATTGGGACTTTAAAAATGTTAGCATCTGAGATGTGTTCATAAATGAAATGTAAATTACACAACATTTTTATTCTAGAATGAAAGAGCTATAATGAAATAATCACTGAGAAACCATAACCAAATATCAAAAATGGTCTCAAAAGCCACTGAAACTTTACTTTTTTTTTGTTGTAAACATTTATTTAAATGTTGTAATCATGAAAAGCTCAAGTTTTGAGTTTTATTATAAGGAAACACCAATATGGAAACAAGGGGAAAAAATCCAGTCCAACTAGAGAATAAACCAAGTAGGTATTGAAGCACAAGTTGGACTTCAAATATGTTGTACATTATGCATTTTAAAAAACAAAATACAAACTCCTGAAAATGTTGAAAACAAGAATTTAAGCCAAAGAAACATTTTAAAAACTTTAAAAATTTCATTCAATTATGAAATGTTTATAAATCTAAAGTATCTTGTTAAACTGGTAAACAATGTATTATCAATAGAACCACGCATTCTTGGCACTCAAGACATCTGTGTACTCACTCTTTTTTATTCATAAAAAAGTAAAAAGAAATGGATTTGTCTTATAAACCTTTCAGCTTCCATAATATTCACAGCCCAGAAAATATACACTATATCAAATTACACGACCCTGACAGCAAATCTTAGAAACCGACAAGCAATTACAAAACTATTCAAGGAAATTGCATTCTGCAATCAGGAACATACTTAAGAGCTTTAATGGTCTTAATATAATATATAATGAGATTTCCTAAAGTTCAGAAATAAACCATTATTTGAGCAGAGCTCAATCAGATCTTATTTCTCAACATTTGAACATGCTAGATCACAGAAAAGACCTCTATTATTAGAACTAATGTCTAAACCAACAGAACCAGACTTCATGTTGCTAAAATAGATTTAATAAGTTCCTTTTATTGAGTATAACATGCTGGATGAACATCTAGAAGCTTTTCATGAATCATCTCAATTAATCCTCGATTTAACTAAATTCTCTTGACAACCCTAAGTACTATTACCATTGTAACAAGTGAGAAAATTTAAGGCTCAGCAAGCTACACAGGCTACCCAACACACACAACTGTGAAGTCCCAATGCAGAGACAAGATATCTGATTTCAAAGCCCAGTGTGACTAGGCTACATTGTCTTCCCCCAGTCCACTGTGAACTTAGCACTGCCATTCAGACAGCAATTGTACCTTACAAAATCATTCCTACCTCTCCCTCAACCTTACTCAAGACTGCCAAATGAGGATTATCCAGTCTCAACTATACAATGCAAAATAATAAATAAAATCCTTATTTTGCCTATTATATCTATAAACTTAACATTTTTATTAGGTTGAAGTCAGTTACAACATCCAGAAAATCTCAGACTACTATTAGCTTTATGGAGAGAGAGAGAGAGAGAGAGAGAGAGAAACATTAAAAGAAAAAAATTCTCATACATAATCAATGAAAAAATTAACCCAACCCAGACCTTACCTAAAACCTGGCCAGCAATCATTCTGCCATCTTCTCCTGCCACAGCAGCCCGGGCATTTCTCTCATTAACATACTGAACGAAGGCAAAGCCCTTATGAACAGAGCACCCCACGATTTTGCCGTATTTTGAGAAGATCGCTTCCACATCAGATTTCTTGACCACAAGAGTATTGAGATTCCCGATGAATACACGGGAGTTCATGGAGCGAGGATCTGTCTTGTTGGTAACATTGCTGGCCATTGTCTTTGATGATAAGGTTCCTCAAAAGCCAAAAAACTGGAAGAAAAAAAGGAACTCAGGTGAAAAAATGCTAAAATAGCATTTATTCCTTGATAAAACTTTTTCTACTCTTATTTTGAACCATTTTAACTACCTTGAGTGGTAATGTCAGCCAAGTTAAAATAGATCTCAACAGGAGCAAGAGATCAGAGCCTCTGAATATATCCTTATAAATTCAATTTCCTCTTCTCTAGTCTATTCCAACAGTACTAGACTATCGTTTCAAGAGGAAAAAATAATCTTCACAGACTACTGGCAACACAATACTCTTCGACATTAATTCCATGTGACCTGGTTTAAAGTCCTCAAGCAAATTAGAACCCCTTAAGCTCTCTACTACCAATTTCTCTTTTTTCACCTTTCCAGTTGTGCTAACCCAACCACTGCTAGCCATCTATCAATTATGCACCTTCTTGCATACTTTTACTAAAATGAGTCTCACTCGTTCCCCCAAAGATACACAAAAACTCCAAATTGTCCACAAACCATTCTTTTAGCTAGATTAATGCGGACAACTAACACTGTGCCCTTCAAGTATAATTACCCTTTTAAATCAAAAGCAACAGATAGAACCAATTCGTTCACTCTGGAACTATCTATTCCCGGGTCCTTCAATTGATTTATAATATGCCAGATACCTTAAATTTAATACTATATTTTTACAGAATGCAATGACTCTTTACTTAAAATATAGTTGGGACATTTAATAATACTGGATGGTGATGATGATAAAACTAGCAGGTAGAACACTGCATGAATCAAAATAGGACAAGACACAACTTTCCTCAGACTATTTTGAAACAAAAATGATCTTTCTGTATGTATACTGGAGAGACACAATCCTATTTTAATATTACATAGTTTCATGATATCTTAGGTCTTTTCTAAGTAAAAATATTTTGACATTCGTTTAGCTTTTTCATCTGCCTGCTGCCCCTTGCCATTCCAACTGCCAAACTTAAAGTTATGATTTAGAGTAACATTCTTAAGATTTCCTATTCATCCCTTTTAAAGGTAATGAAGAACCTCAAATCAAAAAAGATCAGTGTCTAGCATGTTTCATGACAAGAGAATCATGTCAAAATTATTCTCATGGATGTTAAAATGTCACATATATAAGACATATATGCAATAAAACAGGTAGGACACCTCATTTATGTATGACCACCGCCATGGTCATTTCATAAGCAGTACTGATTTTAAAGATGTAACTGCTTTTCCTGCCTAGCCTTTCTGAAATTCAAAAAATACTGTCTGTGTTTTGGTTTCTAAATCATCTTTTATAAACAGTAGCCACTGAGAATCACTGACAGCATTTCAATTCTAAGTGTGAATGCCAGAAATCCTTAGAACACCAGGAAGAATTAAAACATAAACCTACTAAAACCTCTGATTTTAAATATTACTGCTGGCAATTAAGGCTTGCTATTATTTTAAGTGTGGACATAAGCCAGTTTTCAGCAAATGTTTTTCACAATCAACATATGAAACTCTGGGTTTAACGAGAAGAAATTACCTGTTGGGGGAAAGAGGACAGTTTCTATGTGTCACCAGCATACTGAACATGAAGTGAAAACATCAAATAGACATTAAACTAATGTCCCTTTCACGTATACTCCTTAAGAAATGGATTTAAATGGCTATTTTCTCAATTTTCACAAGGATGATACATAGCTAATTCCAATCAAGATACAAAGAATTCACTACGTACAAAGAATGCTATAGTGTATGCAGGTTTCTCTCAAGACACTCCATTTGAAAAGACTGGTAGAGAAACATCCTGTCACCTGAGTTTAAGGATATGATTTTCTCATTTTCTTTTATTATGTGTGGTTCTAAATATGATACAAAAATCATGAATTTTTAACAGAGAAATAATATAATGACCCCAGCTTCAAAAGTTTGGCTAAAGGTCAATGGAATAGCTTTCAATGCCCATACTTTATTTAATTAAGGTATGAGCAACTGTCAAGACAGGTGAACCCATGAAGATGCGTTAATCTCATTTCTAGAAACACATCCTCTTAAAAAGCATTAACGGTTACTACAAATTAATACACTTCTTCACCGAACATTTCCTGAGTATCTGCTAAGTACTGGGAACCAGGGATACTTTAGGGGGCAAAGTGGAATAGATATGACTCTAACAGTACTATTTAAAATTTTATTTAACAGGGAACAGACTTCTCAAAGTTTTAGAAATAATCAAATGATCTCAGGTCACAACACTCCACCCTACCTGAAGTTACCATACCAGTGGAATCCCTGTTAAAGGGGAAAAAATGATCAATACCTTAAATGTACAAAATTACTGGAAAAGAACTGGGATTCCTGGAAGAAAACAACAGCGTAGTTTTTGAATCTTTCTGAATCCTCACATAAAAGCAACTAGATATTAAAGCCAAAGTCTCATGGACAACAATTACAACAAAACTTGGTGTCAAGATATCTCAAGCTCCCAAAATGCAAGCTGGTTAAGTAAGGGCAAACCAATAGCCAACAAACATGGTATAACTGGGGAAGAAGCAACCAAGAGTCTAAAAGAGCTAAGTACTGAAGAATTCCAAAACATCCAGCTAGCATTTACTGGAAAGCAAAGAACCAATATTAAGAAAAGCAGATGAAACAGTAAGGGTTTTACCTGATCCAACGGTGGGCAGTACAAGGTACTGTGGTATAAAGGACTGAAGGTGCTAGAGCAGCTTAGCCTCTTTAAAATCTCAAAACTCAGAGGTACCATGTATACCACTCCATTCTTAATTTCTTTCCTCTCCCCAAAAGCAACTATACTTACTCTAGTCGCTTTCTTACTTTTAAAATAATTCTATCACTGTACAAGCCTTACCAATTAAAACAAATGTTATCTTATAAGGCTCTTTTTAGCTAAGTTCCCCTTCCACCCATGAAGAATCCAGGACAACTGTTTCCCAGTTTGGATTTTCTGAAATTTCATACTCTTAGTATAATTCCACATATTCTTCTGTTCTCTGTATTTCCAGAAATTGGAAACTGGGACCAAATACTTGATTAGATTCCTGTCAGTGATGCTGTTACAAGACCATATGTAGGTGGCATTGTCTTTTTGTGATGTTACTAATGTTTAAATTCTACCTTATCTCTATAGGTATTATGGTATGTTCCAAGTTTATCTCTAATATATTATTTAGAAAGAAATGAGAATAATTTCTTGGTTCTTGCATGTTATTAACAGTTTGCTTGTGCCCTTTATATTTGTAAGTCAGTTTTGCTGGGTATAAAATCATCGAATCACATTTTCTTTCTTTAAATATGCCATGCCATTCATTTCTGGACTGTCACAGGGTCACAGGATTGTTCTAAGCTATAAATCTTGCTGGCAAAGTTCTGTTTTTCCCGAATGAGTAATTACAAGGGTTTCTGCTTTATAACTCATTAGTTATTTTTTTAAAAAGCCTAATAGAAATGGAACAGATCTAAATAAGTGATGTGAGGCTGCCTCATGGATCATAAAAATTTATACTTGGAAATAATCTACCTTCATAATATAGGTCAATTTCTCTTAAGTTTTTAAAGCACTAGGGAAGAAAGAAATGAGAGACCGTTCCGACGAGCTTAAAAATCTAATCCAAATGGTATACAGTCTTCAAGAAATACATCAGATTTTAAGTGTAAAGGCTGCAAAAGGAATGGGGCAATTTTTTGCTGTTCACCTCATACAGACCTGTAGTATTTGGTTATTTCCTACATACATTTTTTAAAAAGTAGTCTTTTAACAGCTCTATATCCTAATTATCGATTGCAGTCTTTAGAAAATTTATAAATCTCTTTAAATGATGTGGGAATTATAAAATGTTTAAGCCAAAAAGCAGTATACATAGTTGTATAATACGTAACAGGAATTATATATAAACTATATAAATTATGTGCTTAGAAAAGATAGGGCAGAAATATTTTTAAATGTTGTTCTGCAAGTACTGTACCTTTGGTTAATTCAGGTGTTAAAAATGTTTTATAAAACCACTCAAATATTTTGAGAGCATCAATGTACCATTATACATACTTATAGCCTTAATAATGCTGTTAAATAATGAAGTGATGTTAATCTACATGAACTAGTTTTAACTTGAATAACCTAGTCTAGTATCTTGATGGAGAATAATGTCCAATTCACGGATCTACAGTTTATAAATTCTAATTTCTTCTACTTTTTGAAAATCAGAAGTTTCCAGCACATCCTAAATATTCTGTAATTCCTCAAAGATGAAAGCACTATAATCACAGCCTTTACAAGTTTTCTCAGCAGAATCATTTTGAAGTCAAATTCATTAAGACAAATTCACTGTTTCTTAAACTCAATACTGAATGCTACGAAAGATCTAAGTAAATAAAGTACACAGGATTAAAAAACAATCAACTTCTTCCTTAAAAGTAGATTCAGAGTAGAACCAATAGGGAAGATTTCTGAAATGATTATGTTGCCTGGTAATTCTGCATTCTATTTCATTCCCTAGTGATCAGTTTCCGGAAAAACAGAATGCCACCAAAGAACAAACAGAAAGGAAAAAAAAATTTCCTACAGGTTATTGGGCAACAGCACTCCATGTGTCTGTACCTAGCTTTTTTTTCATCCCAGGTTCTTATTCCCAGGATTTTTATCATCAAAAGATCACTAAGGCTTGTCTTACCAGGTGAGTAAAAGTCAAAACCAGGAATATTGAGTTACTTTTACTTCCTTATTACACCAAATGATCTAACGTGTCTGTTTGATCATATATGTTTTATGGTGAACCAATAAATGCCAATTTGAAATTTTAATGGCAGTACAAAGGACAGGAAATGCTTAAGATTCACAGATATAGAAATGTTTCGATTCCTACTTCTATCATCCCAGTCATATCCTACAACTAAAATAAAATCTACATCTTGCTGGGATGCAAACAAACTGTCAATTTCCAACTGTTTCATTCTAAAGATTGAGCTATCATGACTATTCCCCCTTAAGAGAGTCAACCTATCTTGCATTGTCAATCTAGCTAAAAAACTGAGAAATGTTTACATCTAGTCCATTTCTAAGTTTACATTAAATCTCAAGAAAATTCTGCCGCGAAGAGAAATAGCAAGGTAGTAAAGGTAGATTGCAGTGACAATTATGAGAAATACAAGGTTCAAATGGTCCAAAAACACAGGAATTTGCTGAGAATTGGGCCAAAATCAATTTACAATTGGAATCAAGCCTCAGCCTCCCTTGCCTTTATGTCCTGGCCACTAGAACACCACCTTTAGTGCAAAAAATTGAGAGGATGGAAGATAAATACTCGACAAAATAGCGCCACTCAGATTGCGTTCAGTACCATATCAAGGCACGTTTACTGCAAAAGAAAGGTGGGCACAGAGTGGGGGAAAGTAAGTAAACCAGTCACAAGATGTTTCTAGTAGGCATTTCAGCTAGTCCTCTACCCTGTTCACTCTATTCACATAGGTTAATCACGTTATACTCTTATCACATTATCTGTTGGTCCACCCACCCACACACACACACACACACACACACACACCCCAAAAAAATTAAAGATGCCACCAAGTATGGCTTATCAGATGTTAAAATCAAACTATCTACAAAACAAGAGAAATAACTTACCTCAGACAGAGAAATTCAGAACCCTACCTTAGAACTTTATTATTACCCCTTAAAACCTAAACTAGCTTCTATATTCAAGTTTGAGGCAACTGTCATGCTTAATATGCTATTTCCTGTCTTTGAAGAATTCTGAAGACAATGTCACTAGATGGCAGCAATGAGTTGGCAATTTTTAAAAAGATGACTAAATCTTCAAGTCCAAAAATTTTCTATTTCACACTGTCTTTCACAATTTCTTGTCAACGGTTTCTCAGTACCTTTTGGATACTATAATTTCTGACTACTTAGAGCATCATCATCTGGTCTGTTTTTTCCTTTAACACACTGAAGAGCTCCTATTTTGCCCTTGTCCCTTTTGGTTCGAAATCTATCCCACACTACTTTATTACTCTACCTGGCCCAGTCTTTGTTCTCTCCTATAGATCTCTTCTTTGCATTTATCGACTATTTCCTTCTGGACTCTTCACAGTGGCCAACAATGAAGTGCCCATGTGTCTACAAAACAGGGTACTTCAATTTGCTACATCAAAACACAGACATGATCTCAAGATAAAGACTATCATGTAAAGACTATTAGGCATGAGAAAATAGCACATGATAGTATTTTTAGGATATTTTCAGGCCACGAGTAAACAAAATTGGCCATTCTAGATAAACTATGCTAATTCTAAGACTTAAAACTAAGACAATACTCATTATAAATAGGGCCCAAATTCAATAATAAATGGTAGTACATCTAAAAACAAAAATTGGGGACCAATCTCATGCTATACACCAAAATTATAGATGGATCAAAATTTAAGTGTAAAAAATTACATATGCAATTGTCAAAACCTAAGACAAAGCTCAGCAGTCCCAAAAAACATGAACAGAAACATGAAAACAGGATATTGAAATTCAAAGATACCACTTTTTAAAACGGTTAGATTGGTAAAGATTACATCAGTAATAACTGATTCAGACAAATGCCAATGTAAGCTAAAAACACTGAGGGAAAGCTTGTTGGGTAGGAAACAAATTATATGGTCTTCAAATCTTACCTAACAGGTTACTCTATGATTATAAAGAGGAAAATGCACCTTTACAATAGACATGAAGTCTTCACTTAAACCAAGTAATCTAACATTATGTGTCTCCTGACTTGACAAAATAACATACGTCACCTATGCAATATTCCTGGTAAATTATTTGCCTGGAATATACAGAGGAAAACAATCACACTTCGAATTTGTGGGGGACATTATACAACTGGCTGAAATGCCTCAAAAATAAAACTAGGGGGTCCTTTCTAGATTAAGAAAGCAGTGTTTGAAATTATGACTGGATACTGGATAAGAGACATTGTGACAACTAGAGAATTTTAATGAGACTATACGAGATAATACTGAGTTGTTAATTTTCATTGTTTTCTTAAGTATTTTGATAACATTAGCTTTATTCTTAAGAGGATGCAACCATGCTGAAGTTATTATTTTTAAGAATCATGCCTCTAACTTTAAATTCATTCAGGAGGGGAAAAAAGCATATATGGACAAAATGTAATAATCTAGACAGTTGCTACCAGAATGGGGAGGTTGAAGCAGACATGGTACATGTACATATATTTTCTACATGTACATTATTACCGGTTCGAAGTTTTTTTTAAAGATTCTATTATAGCAAATTGAAAAATGATATATATGCCAAGTCATACAATGTAACAAGTTTCCATAAAAAGCAAAATGACATTGTTTTTCTGTCAAATTTGGTTAATAAAAAAATGACAATCTCACTGGGGCACTTCCACTGCTCTAAGTATATCACTAAGCTTCTGGAGGTTCATTTGAAAATTCCTTAAGTGCCAAGCAATGGGTAGTTCTACATATTTGTATTAATTATGCAACTGACAGTGTTAAATTTCAAGTCACCCATGTTTAGAACTGAAAGAGAAACTTTGACCATCCATAAGTTTTGTAAACCCATGACAAGAAATATTAGAAAGCCATTTAAAAACATGTTGTAGAAAGCTAAGTGGAAAATGTCTATAATACAGAAGCTCTAAAACTATATAGTAATGACTCCTTGTTGGTAAAATATAAATATTATAAAATATATTACAAAAATATTAAAATATATATAAAACCGATAGCCATGAGACAAAGAACAAATCAAAACATCAAATATTAATAGTAATTATCTTTGAGGGCTGATGCTGTAATATTTTATCTGTATATTTCCTATGTTTTCTTCAATAAGCATTTTATAATAAAAAAATTTCTGTCAAAGTATAAATGAGTAACGCAATGCCAACAAAAATGAAGTTTCTAAATGAAGGTCTTTAAGAAAACACTCCCAGGATCTCAATGATGGAAAAAACAATTATGTAGCTTAATGCCCCCCCAATTTCTTCAAAGAACGTTAAAATTCCTCTACATCATGGTTGTTCACTCACCAATGATCATGACTCTAGAATTCACAACCTGAAGATACTCAGTTCTAAAACTTAATTGGCTCTTTAAGTAATTCCTTCCCTTAGCTCTTCTCTTCAATTATTCATTAGCAATCAGATCATTTTTTCTGTGATTTAAAACATCTTATTTAAATTTTTCACTATCCTGACCATCTTTTATGAAAATAAGAAATTGTGCCTTACAGCAAATACAACTTAATCTGTCAATGTCCATCTGAACACGGCAGTCCAAATATGGTTGCTCCTGCAAGACTGGAACACACTTTGCATGCTACCCAGACACTATTGTTCCTGCTAACTTTGGCATTGTCAACACACGCAGAATTCACTGTTACTAAAATCCCCAAATTCTTATTCATTCATTAATATAATGCTAACTTCCTCTATTTGAACAACTACATCGAGCATTAGGCTTTACATTTCATATACTATTTCATCCTCTTATACTTAGTTCCAGCCTGAAAGAAATTTCAGACTTTGATTTTGTTGTGAAATGTTAACACTCACTCCCAATTATATATCCATCATTGATCTGTTCAACATATCCTGAGGAGTCTCTACAAGTCAACACAATTTTCCTTCAAAAGCATAAGACTTTTACAGGTTATATTTCACTTTTGGAACAATAATTAGTATTGTCAATCTCAACTAAGAAGCCTTTCTGCCTATTTTCTGTACACTGAAAAGATCTACCCTGGTGTAGTTTTGAGCAGGGCCCAGGTTAATATTTAAAAAACTGTAAATCAAAAGTTTAGGTAAAGCCTATTTAAAAAAATTAAACTGAAAAGGTAGATACAAAAATACCTATCCCCACAAATTCAAGCCATGTCCACCATGACCAAATTTCATTTAAAATGGTAACTAACCTTGAGACGAGAAGTTCCTAAACAGAACGTAATACAAAATATTCCCATTAAATATACCCTTAAGAACTGGTGAATGTCTGCAACACGTTTGTCCACAATTTAAGTCCTTATTACTGTATATAAAAATGAAAATAGATAAATACACCTTAATGGTTAAGGGCTCACAGGCTTTGGGGTCAGATAGACCTGTTTCAATTTCATGTATGCACTTCCCTTCAGGAAGCCAATCCCATCAAAAACCAGTTTCAACTACAAAATGAGTTTCATTAATAGTATCTGTCTCATGGGTAGGTATGAGGCCTAAATGAAGGAAGGTTAAAAAAAACAATGACGTTGTGCCTGGCACATTCAAGTGTTGCTGCTATAGCTGCAGCTACTACAACATCATTTACTATTATTGGTACATACAACAAAAACTGGGCCGAACAAAACCAGGTGATTAATAATATTAAAGGTTTATAGAAATTTAAAAAATTCAATATCTTGTCCATCTTAATCCCTGCCCGTCAGACTGTAGATTGCCAGGTTTCACTTGTGGACCACAGCACCTTAGAAGCCTCGCCCAGAACAGTGACCACAGGTTCAGTAGGCTCATGCCAGGCACTACTAGACATGGTGGTGGGGGGAGGAGGGGTGATAAACTCAATATCACTATAAAGGAAATATAAATTAAACCAAATACCATTTTCACCTACAAAAAAAAAACAAACCACATTTTATATCAAAACAGCCCTTTTCATACATTATTTCTGACATTATGAAGTTACCGTATTTTCAGAGGACAAATGAACTACTTTATCAAAAGCTTTAGGGCTATGCATTCTTTAATCCAATAATCTTTTGTGAACTCATCTGAAGGAAAAAAGGATATAGACATATTAACAGTAAAAAATGAGAAAACGAGTGCATGACAATGAGACTGGCTAAATGAATCTCAGTACATCAATCCAATTGAATACAAGCAGCAACAACTATTTTTAAATGATGTATTAACACATATGTTCAAGATGTTATAAAGCATACAGAATACCCAGGTTATCTAGATGAATACACACTAAAGTGTTAGAATCTCAGGATGCGGTAGGATTGTGAAGTTGTGTTTTTTTTGTTTTTTGTTTTTGGCAAAGCAACCCTTGACCTCACAGATTACAAGGACCTTGTCATTTTACAATCCCTTATTTTTTTACGCCTACAGCACCTGGTCTTCCTAGTTGGTCTCCTATCCAAGTACTAAGTTGGCCCGACCCTGCTTAGCTTTCAAGATCAGACAGAATTGGGCTTGTTCAAGGTGGAATGGCCGTAGACAGATTGTGAGGTTTTTAAGAACTTTTTTCTTTAATAACATTATCTTTATAATTTTTCCATTCTGCAAGGATAGCTTAATGCTACCCTGGAATGTAATGATTATGATATACAGCTTGGCCTAAAGACAGCAAAGCTTTTTCATAAACTCTTAAACAGAAGTTGGAAAAGTTGAGCACTTCTTCCTCAAGAGCAATTCAGAACTATAGAAAAACAAGGAAATGGGCATCTCCAAAGCACCAAAATTATCACTGAATATTGTGTTTGATAATTTAGGGTCTCTCAGTCATTAAAAGTCACAAAGGATATAGACATTTCTCTCTACCTTCACAATCAACTGTTATTATTAAACATGAATTGTCTGTTTCTGTGAGTGTTGCATCAGACTTAAGGAAACCCTTCCACTCAGCATTTAGAACCCATCAAATAAATCCTTAACTAGAGCAGCTTCTACACATAGTAAAACTCTCCATCAGCAAGCAGCTATTTACTCTCGGAACATTTAAACCACTTGAAAAAAAAAAAAGGTTTCTGAATCTTGTATCGAACAAGCATTAGAAAATATGTAAAAAAAATGCTTCTCACAGGAGGAAAAAAACTAAAATCATTATTTCAAAATTACTTCAGTTAGGCCAATAAATCTGGACTGGGAAATAAAGCATCAAGGGTACAGTCAATATATTAAAAATAAGTAAACAAAAACTATACAAAGGGCTTACTATTTCTGATATAAATAAAAACCTATGTGAATGGATATTAACAAAATGGTTAGTGTATAAACCCCTATTCAGGAGAGTATCTTTATACTTAAGAGATTCATGCTTAAGAATTTACAGGGTCTTTGTCTTAAACCAGCATTTGCTATTGTTTACAATCAAGAAGTAATTATAGATTGGTAACATTACCCCCAGATATGTGCCTAAGAGCATATATCATTCAAAGTATACATATTTTAGGATGGCATGTAGTTCTAATTACTAGATTAAGTAGCATCACCATTTATCCAGCCTGCCTGTTTGAAATTACTCGATTCTTAATTTGATTTGTAATCTGAGGAGTCATGAGTTCAAAGCTTGCATATAAAATGGTCATTTTAAATACTGTATTTCAATTTTACATAAAATATGGTTACATTATGCTCAACTTCCCCTCCCCAAACATCAAAAACACTCTTGCCAGAAAGCCCACAAAAATTTCTAATTCCCAAACAATAAAAAGGAATAAGAGATACAGAGCAGTGCTTCTCTTTAAATGTGCCCATGGTAGTTCTGGGATAGGGAATGAAATTGTTTATGAAGCTTCCAGATGCTGCTGCTGCTGCAACACAAAACATATTCTGAACAGCGGGAGTTAATTGTATTTCCTTACTGTCTTGTAGAAAGCTTCAATTCTCTCAGTAAACTCAAACTAAGTATTGAGTTCCAATAAAGTATACTTTTCGAAGTCTAGCATGGTCCCCCCCTTGGAGGTATGTGTTTGGAGCATTAGAATTTTTCAGATTTTACAAAGGCATACTGTGCTTTTTGGCTATAACAACCCAATGAGATCTGGGGAAGCATCTAGCTATCAAATCAGATACACTAATATTTCTGCAGTAATACATATGCATAGTCACTACTGATATCAAGTTTTGTCACCAAATGAATCTGCCAAATTAAAAAAACTGTCGTTATGTTTAAATTTCTGAATTGTGAATAAAAGATTTTGGACCAGTAAGTCAAAAATATTTATAAGGAAATAATTTTTAATATTTTCTATCACTCAGGCCTAAGCAACTAAAACATGATTATACCCTAAATTTTGAAAATAATAAAATACATATATAGTGGAATCCTAAACTTGACTTTATCACCAATATAAAGATAACTATGCCAAGAGTCTCTCAATTTTTTAAAAAACTTATCTCTAGAAAACAGAACCTCCCAAATTCCAGAAAGGATGAAGTGAAAAACATGTAAGCAAAAACAATCATCCAATCTGTTTTACTCTTGCAGAAATAAAACAATTCGGGAATGCCTTAGTCCTCAGAAAAGCATTTTAGGGTCTTAAAATATATTTACGCTTTCTTGTGTGATGATGATTGTTTTTTTTCCTAAGTCCTTAAATGTTACAAATACATTGTGAAATACTGAAATATAGATGAAATGGATCAAGGATTTTCTTCAACATAAACGAGGAGGAGGGTGGATGCAGGTATAGAAGAAACAAGATTACCACGGACTGGTAAAGCATGGACAAGTTCTCTTTTGTGTTTATTTGGAATTTTTTCACAACGAAATTAAAGACAGCACCAAATATATGCATATACATCTGAAAAAATTTACTTATGAACCTCAAACTATACATAGAAATATACTCAACATGATAGCAATTTTTCATTCAGCAAACCTGTAACTTTATAAACATTCTTATTCAATTTATACTTATCAAATACTATAGACACTGAAATTCAGTGTCCAAAGCTTAAATATAATATTAGCAAAAAACCCAGATAAATCACAAAACAAGAAATTAGTAGCAGTCACTTAAATGCCAATAAATAAATAAAATGTTATTACTTTTTTGGAGAGCAACCTGTATTTAAAAGTTTTTAAAACATGCATGCCCTTGGACAATTCTATTTCTAGGGGTTAATTCTAAACAAATAATGCTATTTACAAAATTTTAGTTGTAGAGTTTCAATTGTTTATGAAACTGTTTACAAAAATGAAAACTGGGGAAAACCCTAAGGGCCCAACAGACTTTTTTTGATTAAGTAAAATATCAAATATCATACCAGTATGCAATATAATACTGTGTAGCTATTAAAATTTTTAGATCTTTTACCTACTTAACATCTGATGTTAATGTTATGTTCATGTTAAGTTAAAAAAATATTACTACTTAAATCTATGTGCTTTATGTATGAAAAGCCTGGACGGACACACCAAACTTATTTTTGACTGGTTAACATATGTCTTTTGGGGAGGGGGGCTGGTTTGCATTTTCTAAATGTTATATGGGCATGCACTGCTTACTTAATTTAGATTCAAGGTAAAAGAGAGTATCTTCTCTTAACCCACAGCAATCATGAGTCATTTGATTAGTCTTTCTTTTTTTATTTCAGTAAATCTACATATTAAACAAAGCACGAATGCATAACTCCCATTTAAGAAGCCAACGAACTTCCAAGGACAAAATATGTTTCTTTGGGAAGCACACTTTCCTACATCAATTTTAGCCTTAAAGTTTTTAAAGTTAACACCAAAATCACTTAAGTGAAGATGACTATGTTTAAAGGATTAATATAAGGAATGATACTGCACTATGAATGGTTACATAATTTTCAGAATACAGAATTTTAGTAAAAAAGCTAGGGGAAAAATTCCACTTAACATGTATTCCACTAAACTATTTGTAAATGTTTTCCAGATTCACCAGAAAAGCCCAAGACTGTTACATCAGTTCTAAAATCAACTCAAAAGCCATAGATTAATCTAAATGGGAAATAGGAAGACTAAGACTGGTGAAGTGATTCAAATTAGGTAGGAAGAAAAGTCTAATGTCCTGTAATCTGTTAATGGCTACCTTTTAAAGTTGAAATATATCTACAATAAGGAGTTTTAAGTTTTTAATTAGAATCGAAATATGGTGTTGCTCATTATACTGTCTTTAAGCACACAGAGCTAGTTCCCTTCTACCCTAAATTCCTCTCACTTGCCCAGAGGTAATCAATGTTGTTTCACACATATCTTTCCAAATATTTCTCTATGCCTTTACATTAAGTTCTATAACAGGTGAGCCAGTGAAAGAGCTAGAGTATTTAAGGGGGGAAGAACTTGAAGGGCTGTGAGGGAAAATATTACTGAGGTCAAGTAAGAACCTGAATGAACTGGAAACTTAACCTTATGAATGAGGGAATTAAATTCCAAGGAAAAGGTTTGAGGTAGAAACATCTAGTGTTCAAGACACACTAAGGAGGCCAGTGTGGCTGGAGACTATATTAGGGAGGGGCACAACAAATCACATGGGGTGTTCTGTAAATCACAATGAGAATTTTGACTTCGATGCTGAATGGCAGCTATTAGGTGAGTTTTAAACAGAAACTCAACAACACATTTTTCTAGTATTACATTTTAATAGGTTCTATCTAGCTGCCTTACGCTGGTGGGGAGGGGGAAAAGAAACAAATCTATTGCAATAATGTACAAGGGACAACTGTGGCTTGAAACTGGAACAAGCCACGGCAGCACGGGTGGTGAATTCTTGTTATATTTTAAAGGAAAAGCTGACGAGATTTTCTACAAGACCAAAGGTGGGGTATGAGGGGAAAAATCAAGGCCAAAGTCTGGCCTAAATGACAGGAAAACTGGAGTTTCATTAAATGAAATGGGCAATGCAGAAGAAACTGGTCGTCTGAGGGAAGAATAGCAAGAGTCCCAGGCTCTGGACTTTTAATACTTAACGTTCAAGGGAGTTGTCATGTGCATAGCTGGATAGAAAGGTGTCATTCAAAAGAAGTCCAGGCTGATGATAACTTATAGATAGTATTTAAGTTATACTATCAACTTAGAGATGGTATATAAAACCATGTGACTAAATGAAGTGACCCAGAGAGTGTGAACAGAAAAGTGGAAGAACTGAACCACAGAGCACTCCAACTGGGTGAAAGATCAACCAGAAAACCTGAAAAGTAAAAAAATGTTTCAAGGAGGAAAGTGGCTTGACTGGTTAAATCACAAGTAGATCAAGTGTGATGAGGACTGAAAAAGGACTGCTGGATTTAGCAATATCCTTCTGGGGCGTACATTTTTTAAAACTCAATTATACTTCAAATACAATTACTTTTTTTCAGTGTTTTTAAATGTTTTTACTTCCCTAAAAGAATGCTGTCACATTATACCACAAAGCCACATCTACCTAAATAAACTACTTACTACCTTGGACACTTCTTCATGCCATTTAAAGTGCTGTGAATTAAACAAACTATAACAACATTTAGTTTAAAATCCTTTCAAAAAATATTTTTAAAAACTCAAAAGTCCAAAGCAGTTTTTTTTTTGGGTACTTTAAATTAATTAAAGCTCTGTTTTCCTGAATACCAAACATGTCAAGTAGTCTAGTATGAGTAAGAGTTGAAATCTGCAGGCTTAACTGCCTGGGCTGAATCTATGTTTCACCATTTACTAGGTATATCTATCTATAAGCATATTATTTAAATCCTGTGCTTCAATATTCATATCTCCAAAACATGCATTTTGTTATTTACACAAGGTTATGATCATTAAATAACATAAGAACTTCGATAGTGAACACATGGTAAAGTGTCCAGATTATTACATCCAAAAGGAATTCAGGTTCTACCCCATTTTTCCTGTCAAATAGGAAAGGTATTACATCATGTCTGATCCAACAAGGATGTTAGAGAAATAACCAGATAATTTCCCAGATCGATGAGGAACCTATCTTCAAACTAATTATGTTAGTTTATACACACTCAATACACACAAAGAAAACTCATTTGAAAAACCAGGGCAAGTACCTTCAGGCCTAGGATTACCACTTTTTTCCAAGAGATTAACAGATAGTGGCCTACTCTAATACAGCTTCTCATTTATTGTCCTACTTGCACTTAACTTCTTCACAAAACAGCCAGAAGGAAATTCCAGAGAAAGCAATCAAATCTTTCCTTTCTCCCAAATCCTTCAATAGATAATCTTAAACAGGGCCCTTATAAGGACCTATATACTATGCTTAGTATTTACCTACCTTTCACATTTGTCTCCTATCCTATGCATTCTTAATGACTACCCTGCAGTAGTATTTCCTGCTCCGAGGCCTAGTTTTATTTCCCTCAATATCTGCTTTCAGATACAATTTACAGATCTCAATTTCAACCTCAGTTCCCATAATGTCTTTTCACCAGCAGCATTCTCATACCTCCATAGTCTAAATTTGGTTCCCCTATCATCTCACCCTGTTTACTTCATAGATCTAGATTGCGAAAATGCAATTTGCTCACTTTATTTCTCCCCTCTGTGGTTTATAATACTCAAGATGTCAGGGGACAGTATGAGTTGTTCATGCCCAAGCCTAATGGTCATTTCAGAATAAGCACTCAAATGTTTAATGAATAAACATCTCCACTTGAATGTTCCATGACCAAACAGTTCTTTTTCCTACTCTCAACACTAACCTTTTGTTTATCCATGTATTCCCATCCCAGAAGCTAGAAACCTAGGGGGTCAAACCAAATCCCTTACTCTTCATATCACAGCCACCACTAGATCCTCCTAAATTTACTCTCTTCCTCTATAATCCCAATACCATTTCTTTTGATAAGGTCAGGTCGTATTCTTCCTTATTTATCACCTACTTCCAAGCTCATTCTCCTCCAAAGCCATCTCTACACTGCTATCAGAGACATCACTAAAAAGGAAAGTCTGACATCACTACCCAGTTTAGAATTTTTCAATAGCTCACCACTGGTTTCTGGATAAAATACAAACTCCTCAGCATGGCATTAAAATTTTTATAATCCGGTCTTACCTAAGGTTCACTTCAGCTCCCTTTCTCTTAGAAGCATTTCCCAACCTCTTACAGGAATCAATTAGGTACCTGTAGAATTGCATGCTTCTACACGTTGTGCTTACCTCTACTTACATGACACAATCTCATTCAACTGTCTCCCTCATGAGGCTAAATCCCTTTAGAACTACTGTATCTTTTTGCTACCCCAAAACCAGAATAAGATCCATAAAGTAATGAATTTGTAGAATTAGCAAGTAAGGAATAAATTAAACCTATAGTGAACAGCAGCTTCACAATGACACAGCGCAACAAAGTAGAAATAGCTTTCATAGACTAGAGAGCATCAATAAAACTTGGTCCTATAAAATTTTTCATTTCTCTCCCAGATAACCTCAGAACATTTTAACTTTCCCACTGTTTTCTTTTGAAGCTGCCTTCAGTTTCACTTTAACTAGATTTTACCATTTCAGTGCCAATAAGGGGTCAAGTATGTGATTTATCCTAGTACCACAGCACTGAATATGCCTTTAAAAAAATTTTTTTTTGCCCCAGATCAAAATTTATTAAAGCAACTCTAAGACGAGTTGAGTTAAGATATTTCACTGTTGTGAATAAAACACTACAACTGCAAAAAGTCTTAACTATTTGACTATCCATATCCTTATCAATCTCTACGTTATTGTGAATAGAAATAGAGCAGATTCATTCCTGCATATCGCCCTTAGAAACACACTGGATTTTCCAGTATCTAGATGGGCCATAAGTCATTGAAAGAGGTCAACCCTAGATCTTCTCCATTTGCATACAAAAGATTAAGCAGATTTCTCTGCTTTGTGAAGTTAAAAGCCTACCAACCCTTTTTTTTTTAAAGCTTTCCAGTGAGACAGCATTTTAATATTACAGTAAGCTTCTTGTGGTTTGAGTCTTGTGCAGTATTAATGATAAAGTCTAGAATAAAATCCAAAATTGTCACAAACGCAAGACCATTCCAAATGACAGAAAATTTTTACTAATTTGCAATAGTTAGAAAAAAGACCACCTTTGTTGCTAACCATTAAAACAAGCCATTTTCACTCTAAAGTATATGTAAACTTCAGCTGCTTTTCTCAATTACCAAAAATTCTCAGCCCAAGTTAATTAGATACTAATTTCATTAGTTTACAAAAAACTGAAGTGGCCTCCCTTGGGAAACATCTAAGATACACAAAAAGGATTAACCTTAGCAATTCCAGAAGTTATCAGCTACACCTCTCATTAACTAAACTTTAACTGGTGTATTTCCTAGTCTTTGCAATGAAACCAGTGGACCTCACACCTCTTACCATCACCCAGGAAGGGTGTGCATCTGTTCCGAAGGCCCCCCTGGCTCCAGGTCATCCTGGCTGCCGCTGCTCCAGGCTGGGCATCCATGTTGCTGCAGCTTGTGGTTTGTGAGGGGTAGTGTACAGGAAAAGCAGGATGGGATTTCAAGGGAAACAGGAGGAAGATGGCTTTTTGGGAAAATGCCACCATCGTCATAGGTGTTAAGTAGTACCACACACATTTTATTGCAGCACAGTTTAAAAATTTAACAAATGAAAGATTAAAAATAAAAAAAACAAAAATAAAAAAATTAAAAATACAGACGTCCAGAGATGCTCTAAAACAGTTAAGTTAAAGATCAGGAAAAATAAGGTCACAGACTTAACAGCCAGTAAAATTCTTTCGAGCGGGGAAGGGGATGAGGGCAAGGGGGGGGTTGGGAGAGAAAAGGTTTATGTGATCATTCCACTTAAAAATGCTATTGCCTTCACTCTCTCCCAAGATGCAAAACTCCAAAGTCAATTAGGAGGCCGGAGAAATTCTTATGAACATTCAGAAAAACTCGATTTTAATCCGGTTAAAAATCATCAGTGTCATTATCATCATCATCATCACCATCATAAGTATAATAATAAATAATAGTAACTAGTAACAACAATAAAAAGGAAATCAGCGGAAAGTCAGGAAAAATGTAAAAAAAAAATTGGAATAACTTACTGTAGCTGAAGATCAAAAAAATCTCACTGTAAAAAAACAAAAATAAAAATAGCCCAGATTAGAAAAACGGGAGGTGCAAAAATGTCAAGTCAGTAAAGTTCATTTTTTTTCTCTTTCCAAAAGCAGTTTCCACAAAAACCGCAAGGGTAAAGTTCTTAGTAGCAGACAAGCAAAGCCCTTTCCACATCATCAATCAATCTTAAAAATACACGAGGAAATAGAGAGGTCAGTTTATGAGAGGCTAAAAGGCTCCTCCTCCTCTAACCCAACTGCTGCAGAAAAAATAGAAATAGAAATTTTAAAAATTACATCTTAAATCCAAGTCCCGTTTTTGGAAACAATTAAAAAAAAACACCTGTAAATTTGCCGTAGTGCACACCAAGTTGCATCATTATGTTTAAAATGTCTTTATAAAATCAGTTTTGGAATGGGAATGTGTGTGTTCTGGAGGGGTGGGGAAGGGAGGTTAAAAATCAAAGCTGAGCTCCAGTGAGGAGGGATGGGGTTCGCCTTGCTGCCCTGTGAAAGGAGAAGGGACAGATTGAGTCAGAGTTCCTCAGAAATGTTGTGCCATAAACCCCCAAGACAGAAAGTCTGTCCATTGCATCTAACACATTTTGGTAAAGCATAACATTCCAAGGGGATGGGCAGAGCCTCTACACAATCACTTTGACCAGTGACTGTCTTCACAATTCAATATTAAGTAGGTAACTAAAATTAACAAAATACGTGCATGTATTCCCTTAAGGGTCTCAAAAAAAGGTCTAAATTCAAACATTCATCTTGATAACCAGCAGTTTGGGCAAGGAAAATATAGAAAAACCAGGCCAACAGAGATAAAGTGAGCAAATGTCAAATATCAAGATTATGAAGTGAATTCATGGATTTTGAAATTTTAAGTCCATGTAGTTTTTCCTACAATACAGATTGAAGGAGAATGTTCTATCATGAAGATACATAATAGAGATGGCATCATTTCTCAAAACCAAGGAGTGATCAAACCACAAGACCTGATTAGTTCTACAATAAGGAGTAAAGATGCTTTAAATAAGGAGCACATTATTCCACTCACAGACTGAATGAAAAACAGATAAAGGGGAAAAAAAGATTATGGCTGCTGAATATTTAATGTCATAAAACAGATGAAAAATAAATAAACGGTTCTTAAGGAATTTGTTTCTGTGGTCCCACTACTTATAACCTAGTATATGTAGTTAATTCCAAGACAGGAATTCTAAGAATCTGATACGTAACACCAAAAACAAACATGACAGACTACCTGTCTTATCAGCTAAAACAAGATCTGCAGTTAGACTGTAGGTCTTTGGGCAAATATAAACTGGTTGCACTTGCATTTCAATATTTAGCTATGAGGTTTTTTCTCATCTCCAAATGTCAGTAAACTAAAAAATTTTAAGCTGAGTTTTTTAAGTGTTTCATTAGTCAATTATGTATAACTACAGAAACAGAACAGGTATAACTCTAAAATTTTATAAAAGTAGCAGAGAAGTTTAGGCATGATATGTATGTTGCTTTTACACTTGATGTGTTAAATCGTACAATGTATAAATTATAAAAAAAAGTTATAGAAAATGTATTCTTTTGAATGTTACCTCCTTTGAGTTAGTGTTTGGGGTGTACAGTAATGGCGAAACATTGTTTTCTTTCTTGCAGTCATAGCCTAAACATGGCACTTAAAATTTTCAGGTTATGTTAATTTTGTGGCTCACCTAACAAAGCCTTTGTATGTCACACAAGACATAGCTTAAAGAAGCAGTTAATAGAAAGCATTTACATCTTTCAAATTAAAGATGTCTCCCAAGATGTTAAACATTGATGTTATCACTCATAAAAATATAGACCAAACTACTTCAGCATGTAATTCTAATGCTTTTTAATAATAGTATATCTAAATTCCACTACTTTGTCAATCCTCTGGGAGATTAGGATTTCTTCTTCTAAAGGGATATTCTCAAAGGGAGGTCTGCCAACCAGATCACACAGTACTTGTAAGAAATGCAAATTATCAAGGCCCACTCCAGACTGACTTAATTAAAAACTCTAGTGGTGGAGAGCCCAGCAATGTTTTAACTAGCCCTCTTGAGTCTGATGTCAGCTTATCTGCTGAGTTTAATGATGAATCGCAGTCCCCTAGTTAAGATCTTTATAAACAAAGTGCCTCATCTTGACAGTATACTAAGTAAATTCAAGAAAATTATTGAAAGAACCCTATAGTAATCCTTTCCACCTTTCTAGTATCTACAAGAACACATGCAATTACGCTATATCAAATAGTTTTGGTTCTCACCAATTTGCCAATAAATCTAATTATGTACAAAACATAATCTTCTCTGACTCCAATGAGAATGAATGAGTATACATAGTAAGTACAGGGAAAAGTGTCCCAAAGACAAGTACTAAAATTACTTGAAGATGAAATGATATTATTAAAGGCAGTTAACATTAATTGATAATATACAGAAACTGCTTTTGATAGTAAAACTTTCTGTACCCTTTCCAGTCTTCTGGCAACAAATGAGTTACAGAAATCAAATGTTTGAGTTGCCTGACACAGCTAAAAATCAGCATGGAGAGAACAAAATCCAGTTCTCTAACTTCTAGGCCTAGATTCCTTTAACTGTTAGACTCCCGTTAACATTTCACACATTCACCATTTAAAATAGTTAATCTTTGAGATTAGAATAGCTATTTTGGAGTTTATTCCATGTTTCTAACAGAAATTTCATCCAAAACAAGGTCACATACTACGTGAACCCTCTAGAGACCTAATACAAATATAAGCTGTTTAAATTCTCTTCAGAAGGAAAATAGCAACCACCAAGCATTCCCGTGAGATGAGCATAGGAAACAAGGTGAGAAGACCTGCAACTAAATCATCCTTCTTAAATCCTTCCTCTCTAGCCAACACGCAAATGCTCCTAATGACTACCTATTTGAAGACACATCCAGAACTGTTTCAGATATTAATTCCGGTGCCAAATCATTCCAGATGAATATTAACTCAAAGAATTGTTTACCTTGGTATATGCTGATCCCAAGGAAGCCATATTTCTAACACTCAAAGCAAGAAAAGTGCCCTTCGATTAATTTCAATTCGCTAATAATTGTTTTTAAATATAAATCTTGGATTTCTCTTTGCCAACAACATTTCTAACTAGGTAAAGGATTTCCTAAATTCATCAATCAGTGCCCTTATCTCATTTCTAACAATTCTTCACAACGACTTTAGTTTTAAGGCCATGTGATAAATAGACATGTTTAGGATTTTATTAAAAAGGCGATATTTTCAATTCCTATCATTATCTACATAGTGAAGAATCGACAAATGCTTATCAATCTAGAAAAAGAGTATTTCCTATCGAATAGGTTTCTTAAAGGATGAATTTCCCCTGCAGTATTGGTAAATAACATTATTTTTGTGAGAAAAACATTATGGAAATTAAAAGCAATTAAATCTTACATGAGAATAAAAAAGCGATTTCTTGGATAAAGGAATTTGATACCACCGAAAAAGCTATGTAATTTTTATAAATTTGGCAAAAATTTTTAATGGTTCAGGACCTCGCAAATAGTAGGCACATAATACTTGCTTATTAAAAAGTATGAAGTTATACATTTTTGCCAGTTAAGATTGTCTGGAGAATTAATTCCAGAATATCTTGACAATTAAACTTTATCACCTTTGGACGTTATAGCAAAAACAAATGCAATTCTCGTAATTAATTTTCTTTCCCAAGTGCAGTTGGGAATTTCCAGTTACTGCTAGGGTTGCTTTAATTAAGTTCCTTTAAAGATTCAAATTTAGTGCTTTTAGTGCCTAGTATGCCAATAGCTAGTAAGACTCTGACAACCAACACTATCATGTCTCAGTTTCTTTCTGAGAAAAATAGTAATACCTACCTCAAGCAAAGTTCCACTAACTTATATATTTCAAATGATTTGTAACCTGCAGATGAAAAGCAAGCCAGATTTAATT
This sequence comes from Pteropus medius, assembly GCF_902729225.1. Classification (NCBI taxonomy): domain Eukaryota; kingdom Metazoa; phylum Chordata; class Mammalia; order Chiroptera; family Pteropodidae; genus Pteropus; species Pteropus medius. The sequence continues at coordinate 696,154 of NW_024344321.1, forward strand.
ACTGTTAATATGTAAGTGGATTACAATTTTAAAAAACTGAAAATACTTCCATTCCGGGTCCATCATTTTCTCAGAAAAATAATAAAAAGTAATCAGTAAAATACTAAATCTACTGTTGCAATATTTATTATTTTTATGTCCTGCGGTACAATGTCTACTTGGTAACCCTTCCCCATCCCCCGCCCAATTTTAAAATTTCACAGTAGGCATTAGCACTATGTTAACTTGAACTACATTAATCAGCATCTCGATCTTCCCTTTCATTATCTCTCCGAGTCCTCATGGTCGTAGAAAACGAAAGGAAAGCAGCCGTTAACACAGAAAGAACGAAAAAGACGTTTTCCCTGCCGATCATGGCTTAGAAGACACTAGGTTAAATCTACGCAAGGGCTGAGGCCTATAAAACTCTCTCCCCCATAAATCCTAATACCCCAGTGCAAAACAGAATAAATGGGGGGCCTGGTTATTCTACCGAGGGGAGGGTTCCCTCGTCTTCTCTCCCACATCCCCTCGCGCTCCCGGAGGAACCCAGCGCCTCCCCTGCTTCCGCCTCCTCCACTTACCTGGAGGGGGAAGGGAGAAGAGATTCGATTCTGAATCTCCTACTCCCAGGTTCTACGTGGAGAAGCCGACTGCTGCTCGAGGTCGGCAACGCGGCCGCAACCGCTCAGCGCTGGTCTCTTCACAAAATGGCCCCCGTATCTCCTCTGCCGCCGAGGCGAAGGCCTATCCCCCGCCCCATTCCTGGGCATCTTCCTATTGGCTGAGATTTTTCTCGCTCCCGCTTCTAATTGGGGTATTCTACCGCTCTTCAAATTTTTGCCCAATCATAATCAGTAGTGGGTTAGACTAAGCAAAAGAATTTCCACATGCGTGGGAAAAACTAGTTTGTAACTGGTTACTTTTCCTGTCACTTATCCCCTGAGAAACGCTTATTGGCCACTGTACCTGACGAAGCTCTGGGTAGAAACTTGCCTTTGTATCGCTCACAGCTTCACATCCGGGTATCCGAGTGGTCTGATTGGCGGCCGCCATATCCTATCTCCGCTCCTTAGATCGCCTAATGGAAGGACCGCCTAAATCTTGGAATTCCCGCGGCGCGTGGGGGAGGGAGGAAGGGCGGGAGTTTGGTAGGTAGCGGGCTCAAGCAGTATCTGCCCTACCCCCAGGCCTAGGAAAAAGGAGAAGCGCTAATGATTCCTCCATTGTGTGGTGTGGGTAAAAGAAAGGGCTTAGAATGGAGAGGGAACAGTAAAGAATAAGCTGTGTGTGGAAACTAACTAGCCCTGCAGTTTTTCCAACCGTAAATCGCTTCTCATTTCCAGACGCCAATGACAGTTCCCTCCTGGACAACTTTTCTTAGCCTGTCAACCCTTCTTTAGACAATCCATATTTTATCCAAACCAACTAACTTCCCTATTTCTCTTAACTACAAAAAGTAAAGGAAGTCTAAACTGTTGACCTGAAATACTCATCCTAAGGCTCCAAGTCATCTCACCTTCTAATACCCTATGCCTTCCAACCGAATTGGCCTAGCCATCTGCCTACCCCTCTCCCCGCCACAATCTAGCCCCTTAATTCTCCTCATCCTGAAATGGCTCTTGGATCTATTCACTCAAATCATCGCATGCCAGTCCTGGTTATATTATAGTAGCTGTGCACTGAATGGAATAGGACCAGCTGTTGTGCTGGCTGAAAAATTACTGTTTGCCTATCACCCATGGGAACATAACATTCTAACAATAAGCTTTCTGCTTCTGTACCCCCACTTGCACAACCTACCTGTGGGTTGACAGTAAATAGAAGAAAAATAGACTTTCGTGTTAAGACAGAATGAGGAATGGGATTTAGGGCTTAACAACTCTGTACCTCTACATTTCAGGGCTGCTTAATTTGGGGTCTGCGTACCCCTGGCAGACCCAGCTGGCTGAATAAAGAATGTGCTTCCTATAACTCACTGGTTTCTGGTGGTCCGTGTGTCTATTGGAGGTTGGCGGCCACGACACTGTACTAACAATGAGGGAAATTTCTCTGTGCTGTCAGGGAAACCAAGGTGCAGAACACTAAATAATGTAATTTTATCTGTATACATTTTAAGGGCTATATATATATATGTGAATGTAGTTTTATGCATTAGTTTTAAATTAGTTCTGAATTACTGATTCAAAAGGAAGCATGCAGTTACCTGTCAAATGACAAAACTTAAACCATTTCTTAATGAGTTTGATGTCCTTCAAGGGAAAACAATCCATGGATTGGAGGAGGATAGTGCCTCACAGGCAGTGGAGCACTCTTCTTGAGAGATTTCCGGCAAGAGAGACTTTTACAGTGTTTGAAACAGCAAAGCAGAAATAGCATGATTGCTGGGGCAGTGGTCGTAACTCTAACTGGCACCATCTGGTCACAAGCTCTTCCCCATAGGACTTCTGCTCAAAAGGCAGAACTCATCGCCCTCACTGAGGCACTAAGTGGGGAAAGGATAAGGCAGTCACAATATACACTGACAGCCGATACGCCTTTGCCACTGCACATGTATATGGAGCCATCTACAAGGAAAGAGGGCTTCTGACTTCAGCTGGGAAGGACATCAAGAACAAAGGGGAGATCTTAGCCTTACCTGAAGCCATATAGATGCCTAAGACTCTTGCTATTGTTCTTTGTAAAGGGCATCAAAAAGGGAATAGTCCCGAGACTGAGGGAAATCGACGAGCTGATGCAGAGACAAGAACAGTGGCCACAAGGCCAATGGGGCCCCTATCACATCTACTGACTGTTGCCCCTTACCCAGAACTGCCTCCATCTCCGACCTATACGGTGGAAAAGAACATATATTTTCAAGATAAGGGAGCCACTAGGAACCAACAGGGGTGGTGGACGACCCCAGATGGAAAAATTGGGCTCTCACGGCCCTTGGAAGGACTCTTCTCCACCAACTACACCAGACCACACAACTAGGGCGAACTAAAATGCTCCAAGCTTTAGACTCCTACTTTCACTTATTAGAAGGGAGAAGAACTGCAGAGGAGATTGCCTCACGATGCCCAGCTTGTGCCCAAGTTAATCCAAAGAAGGAGAAGATAGAAGAACCTAGGCATAGGGAAAGAGAAACTTATCCGGGGACCACTGGGAAGTAGATTTCACTGAAGTGGGGGGCTACAAATATTTACTTGTTTTTATAGACACATTTTCAGGATGGGTAGAGGCCTTCCCTCCCAGGAAAGAGACTGCCTTAGTAGTTACTAAGAAACTACTAAATGAAATTCTCCCTTGATTTGGTCTCCCCAGAACTTTAGGGTCGGATGATGGGCCAGCCTTCGTAGTAAACATATCATAACAATTGCCTAGCTACCTAAATTTGCAATGGAAACTCCACTGAGCCTACCGGCCCCAAAGTTCAGGCCAAGTACAGCAAATGAATCGGACCCTAAAAGAGACATTAGTCAAGTTAGGATTAGAAATTTGTGGGACCTGGATAGAACTTCTCCCCTTTGCTCTTCTCCGAGCCAGGTATACTCCATATATTAATGGATTCACCCCATTTGAAAGTTTCTTTAGAAAACCCCCACCTTTAGTACTTAGAATAGAAGATAAGAAAAAGGCAGAACTATGTAACCTTGTCTCACTTAAGTCTCTACAGGCCCTTCAAAGTGTACAGAAGGAGATTTAGTCCCGGATTCGTGCTGCCCACTCGGCCCCGGGGACGGACTTCCCCATTAGTTTCAGCCTGGGGACTCTGTGTGGATCCAGAAGTTCTCTTCCAAGGGACTAGAACCCAAATGGAAAGAACTCTTCACTGTCAACCTGACGACGTCCACTGCAGTTAAAGTAGACGGCATCCCATCATGGATTCATCACTCCCACGTGAAGGCAGCACGAGAGTGGACAGCTCAGGAAGACGGGCCCTTAAAACTAAGACTCAAGCATACATAAGTCTAACCCTCTGTTTCTTCCTTTTTTCCTCTTTAGCCCAGGCATTCGACCAGCCACAACCAAAACCAGAAGGAGCATTAATAACTTTGCTAACGACAATACACAAGGTCTTAAATAAGACCACCCCAGACATAAGACAAGATTGCTGATTGTGCCTAAACCCAAAACCCCCTTACTATGTCAGGGTAGGAGCTCCCCTAAACTTAACTGACCTCAGCAGGCTAGAACTTCAAGTCGATTCACTAGCAGAAGTAGTCCTCCAAAATAGAAGAGATTTAGATTTATTATTCTTAGAACAAGACAGATTATGTATGGCTCTAGGTGAAACCTGTTGCTTCTATGCCAAAAACTCTGGAATAATTAGAGAAAGTTTATTACTAGTACAGAGAAATTTAGATGCCAGGGAAAAACAAAAACTAGAATCAGATAACTGGTTTCATAGGATGTTCAATTGGTCACCATAGCTAAGAAACCTCCTATCTGCTGTAGCTAGACCTTTAATCCTCCTCCTCCTCTCATTAACTTTTGGCCCATGTTTCTTTAATTTCTTGTTTGCATATATAAAGAAGAGAATTAATTCTATTAAACTTTTAGTATTACGAAATAAAGGCTATGAGCAAATTCTGCATGAAGAATCAAGGATTTGATTTTTTGCTAAGGCCAGTGGGGAATGTGCTGGCTGGAAAATTACTGCTTGGCTATCGCCCATGGGAACATAGGCTATCACCCATTGGAACATAGTTATCACCCATGGGAACATAACATTCTAACAATAAGCTTTCTGCTTCTGTACCCCAGTTTGCACAACCTACCTGTGGGTTGACAGTTAGTAAATAGAAGAAAAATAGACTTTCATGTTAAGACAGAATGAGGAATGGGATTTAGGGCTTAACAACTCTGTACCTCTACATTTCAGGGCTGCTTAATTTGGGGTCTGCGTACCCCTGGCAGACCCAGCTGGCTGAATAAAGAATGTGCTTCCTATAACTCACTGGTTTCTGGTGGTCCGTGTGTCTATTGGAGGTTGGCGGCCACGACACTGTACTAACAATGAGGGAAATTTCTCTGTGCTGTCAGGGAAACCAAGGTGCAGAACACTAAATAATGTAATTTTATCTGTATACATTTTAAGGGCTATATATATATATGTGAATGTAGTTTTATGCATTAGTTTTAAATTAGTTCTGAATTACTGATTCAAAAGGAAGCATGCAGTTACCTGTCAAATGACAAAACTTAAACCATTTCTTAATGAGTTTGATGTCCTTCAAGGGAAAACAATCCATGGATTGGAGGAGGATAGTGCCTCACAGGCAGTGGAGCACTCTTCTTGAGAGATTTCCGGCAAGAGAGACTTTTACAGTGTTTGAAACAGCAAAGCAGAAATAGCATGATTGCCTGGGGTTAGTTACCTGACCTTATTTAGAAAGATCAAGGAATAAGGAAGGAAGTATAGAGCCCATAGTTGGCAAGGTGTTTGGTAATTGGATGACTGGATATACTGCGTTTCTAGTCAAGTAGAGCTTTCACAGGAACATGGAAATTCAGTTCACCTGGCAGGAATGGTTCTATCTGGAGCCTAGAAATTTATTTCAATATACTTTTGGGGAGTGAAACTTTTACCATGTTGACCCCAAGAAGGAATGTACCTATCAAAAAGGACTCATGGTTAACTGGGCCCAAGTTTATAATAAAAGTCTAGCAGCCATTATTTACTAGGGGCCTCTCACACACACTGCATTTCATAGAAAAGCCACCGTTTGAGCTGCCAACTCTCTTGCACTGTGTTCCTGCCATATGAGTCCACCCTTATAAAGAAGCTCCTGGTATTATATTTGGACGAATGACTGAGATTTTCTCTGTCCAATCAGAGCTACATAGCTATATTCTCATTTTCATCTTTACACACTAGTTAGAGCAGCTCCATAATGACCAATCAGAATGGGTAATTCCAACCAATCAGTTCAGTGCTAATTGGGCCAATCAAACATTTGGATTTGGAGTTCTCATTTGCATAGAAATAGACCAAGAGGCAGGCACCTCTTTATATAAACCAGCCTCCCCTCAGTCTTGGTGAGGCATACACTTTCAGCTGCTTTTCCCCTATTTGGGCTATAATACCTTAGGTTAACACTTAAGCTGCTTCACTTGAATAAAGTCTCCCTTTACCAAACCTCAAACTGGGGACTTCTGTTGGCATTGGATTAGAGCCAGAGAACTGTGGTTGACAAACGTTTTCAATAGTATGCCTTTCTACACTGAATTTTTTGCCATATGCATGCATGTGTTGCTTTAGACTAATTTAAAAAGCAAAAATGAAAAGCATGTAAGAAGAAATATACTAAAATGTCAATAGTGGTTTTCTCCTTGTGGGGCATGTGCTCCCCCCCGCCCCACTTCCTTGTACTTTTCTATATTTCCAAATTGTCAACTTTGAACAAATAATCAGAGGGAAAATATCCTCTATGAGCTTAAAGCTCAGCTCAGTTGCCACATTACAGTTTACTTAAAACTACCTCATAGCACTGGTTAATTTTACACTCATCCCTTCTCCCTCTTGGGTGGTAAGTTTTTTGATGGCAGAGTTTCATTCTTATTCCTCTCAGTATTCCCCTTGCTTATTACATATCACAGGGCCTTAAACAGAAAGTGTCTTTTGTATTAAATTAATCATTAAGTTATTTATAGGGGAAATTACTATTTTCTCAGGACAAACAGGTAGACCGTCTTTTCTTTATTATATATTTTATATAGCACTTACTCAGAAGGACCCAGAGGCTTGGTTGACCTGTAATTCTTGACTTAAGTAACCAACAATAAACACCTTAAATGTTTTATTACTCGTTCTCATAGAAAAAAGTTTATAAAATGTTAATGAAAACTACTTATTTTCATTTTACCAGAAATCAGTTTAATTGCATGATCTTTGTCATGAACTACTTATTTATGTTTCCAATAGTTCACCCCTATGTTAACTGGGGTGGAGGTGGAGGATACAAGAATAATTAACAACCAGTTCCTCCATCAAGTAAATTAGAACTTACTAAAGGTGAGAAAACCAGTGCAGAAATATCATAATACAAGTCAGAATACTAAATAGCATATTGATGATAAACATTTATGATTATCTGGTTTTAAGGTTCTATAACCTTTGGTGGATGAGATGGAGAGTGGGATGTTCCCTTGATCTCTTCTTCCTACTTTAAACAACCTCTCAGTTTTAAAGTTGAATACTTCTATTGGGTGGCTGTGTATAATTAGAAAGCCATGAGTCAGACTCCAGTAATGGAGCGGGAGTGGGAGAAGAGGTAAGGAAACTCTTTACCTAAGGCTAAACAAAGAACTGAAAACAACGAAACTGAAATTTTGTTTCTAATTCAAGAAGCAATACTTCTTGAAGAAAGCTTTATGTGCTTGGAGGTATTATTGGGATAAAGTGCCCCCTGCTACCTTACCTCCTCCCAAATCCAAGCCATTTGTTGAAAAGGAGAAGAAAAACAGCAGTTAACAGCTGTGAAATGCCTCATTTACTTTTTACCTAAGTTATTAGCTGAATACTGCCTTCAATATCTATCACCCTACATAACCTCAGCCTACCTAGCCATCTACTTTATCCATTCAACAAGTCAAATAAGACTTTACTGGTACAATCATCATCGCCTCTCTCCCTCTGCATCCTCCATCATCCAAGGATGACATAAGCACCTTCCACTGAAGTGTGAGGAGGTGGTCTTTGATGAACCCAGACAAAACACTTAGTTAAAACCTCACAGAGCTCTCTAATTTACCCAACACTATACTTCTTCACACTAATTTGGAGACTTTTCTGATTGTTTACAATGTATCTACTACAGGCAACCATATTTTACCTGGACAATAACATGATAAAGATATTACACACCGCTTTCAAGGCCCTTACTCTTTTACTGCATCCTGTTTCTCCCACATTTAATCTTCCCCCCAAGCTGATCTTGCAAACTGCTGTTATGGTAATCATCCGAAAGCATTCATTTTTATCTTGTGACTCCCACAATAAAATAACTAAAATATCTCTCTATTTCAGTCTTTTTCTTTGTTTCATTCACACCTCTTTCCTGACTGGCCTCTCTTACCTATCAGTGTTATCCCCTTTACAAGACCCTACACTTAATCATCCCTATAGTCCTCACTCCAACAGGCCACACTGCTATTCTTTCCCCATAGTCCAACCATTCTTTAAAATCCAACTCAAGTCCCAATTAATTCTTTTAAGGAATATATATGATGCTTCATTCAATTGCTTATTCAATCAACATACACTTTAAGTGATTTATATACTCAAGACACTGACCTAAACATCACAAAACTGAATATAACATAGTTCGAGGCCTGAAGCTTCACATTCCTTCTCAAACTCATTTCATAGTCATTATTGGCCCTAAAACAATATAGCACAGTTTTATTCTGTAATCCTTTTATTTATGGACACTATTTTGAGTTTGGTGTATGTGTGTGAATCACAACATTTGATAGATTGTTTGACTAGCTATCTGACATAATATTTTATTATACCATGTCTCTTTTCATCCCCCAAAGCCTTGGCAGTAGTTAAAATAGTAGGGGAATTTGGAATACAGCGTCCAGTCAATAGATTATTGGTGATCTGGTTTCTAGAGTACAAATTCTCCAAAGTATATTTTACATACTGCTGCTAATAAATATATTGGTCACTTTGGTTGGCTGTGCACCTTCTAGTGTTTTTTCTTTTTTTCTCCTCTCATTTTAAAGCTTTCCAAATAGAAATATCCCATTCAGTTTTTTTCCTGATAAAGTGATTATCGTAAAAATTTGAAATACAGAAAAACTGAAAGTTTCCGGATGAGCCCTCCTTCAAAAACGCCCATTCTTAACAATTTGGTATAGGTCTTTACAGATTTAAAAATATATATATAGGGGTTTATTTTTATTTAAATAGTATCGTAATCTATAATCTTTAAAGTTAGTTATATAGTACATTTTTGTCTATATTGATATGTAAAGATCAACCTCATCCTGATTTATAACAGCATCAAAATCTATGGACAAGATAATTTTTTTAAAAACCAATCCTCTGTTCATGGACATTGAGGTTGTTTCTGGTTTTTCAGTATTATTTTCTTGTTACAGAGAAATCCACAGGCCCAAAATGGTATCACTTATGCTAAAAGCTCATGATAGCAAATTTAGATTTAACACCTGATCTAATTGGAATTTCAACCTCTCCTAGAAACATAATATCAATCAACCAGCATGGAATTTCCTAGTCAAGCACCAGTAAGGTAATCTGTCACATGGTTCCTCTCCCATCCCCCATGGAAAGAAGAGAAAATCTGCATGATAAAAACCCTTCCCTCTCTTCCTCTAAAGAAAAGATGTTTGGCCTAAATATTATCTCTTATTTTCTTTTGGTTAATAGCTCCCTTGCCCACCCTTCTTACTATAAAAACTTTCCATTTTGTACAACTCCTCCCTGTGCCCTTTTAGTTGTTAGATGGGATGCTGCCCAATTCACGAATTGTTTAACAAAGCCAATTAGATCTTCAGATTTACTCAGTTGAATTTTGTTTTTTAACCATTTCAATGACTCTTAAATGGAAAAGTAGACTCCTTTCTGGAAGTATTAAATATTCCTATCAATCGATAGTTTGGGGCCAGTGATCTATGCATGGCCTGTATAACTGTACCTGGGAATGCTAAAAATTGACTAGATGTTACCAGAATTTCTCGAAACAGCCTTCAGCAAGGCATAAGAGCTTTGGACAATACTAGCATTTATTTCTTTTTCTTAGTAACCAAAACTTGGAGCTTAAAAACTAATTAGTTCATTAGATATTTTATTATCCCATTTTAAAAATGAGGGAACTAAAGCACAATGAAGTAATTTGCCCAAGGTGGTGCATATAGTTTTTGATGGAGCTAATATTCTGACATTAGGAGGTCTGATTTTAGAGTGTGTACATGTACCCATTATACAATTATTAATAATATAAGGTTTGCCCAGGTGGAAAAATCCTACCCATTTATTAAATATTTATGAAATACATGCTATATGTTGAGCATTGTACCAAGTACTATGCCAGGTTACAAGAACATAGAAGTAAACAAAATAGACATGGCCCCTGACCTTCAGAACAGAGTTAAATATTAAATAAATAGTTACTCCATCAATTGTTTAATAAATTGTATTAAGTGCTACTACAAATAATATACAATGTTTTGAGATCTATATAATAGAGGCCCCAGCCCCTTCAAAGAGATATTGTGAAAATAAGTGACTTAATTAAAAAGACTTCTTATTTCTTATTTCCTCAATTTCTTTTTTCCCCCTCCTATAAAATATTTTTCTCCACCTTTTTCTTTGTATGCTTTGCTTCTCTTCTAATTTTCATCTTAGCAATGACCTAAATCTGGTTTCTTATAGGTTAAGCCTTCTTTAACACACTTACCATCTGTTCTCCTTCTGGCTCTGAAGTGCAAGATTTTATCCTGTGGTAATTTTTTTATAATGCTAATCTTTGTACAAGTTACAAAGTGCTTTTCAGTTGACAAGTCTTACATTTCATAATTAGTGTTTATTTTACTATTATGGTAGAAATTGACCTTTTGAGCAAAACTCTAAATGTTATAAAATACTATATGGCCTGCCTGGCCCAGATTCTTTCAAATATGAAATTATATTTCATGTAGTAATTATCTTTCACATGACTGACCATTATACAATTTACTCAGGGCCTTTTTTATATGCAATTTTGGAAACTTCTCTTAATGTCTGAGGAACATTTCCAATAGAGTACCTCTTATCTTTTGTTAACTTGTTCCACAACTCTACCCCAGAATGCTGCCTTTTAGTCATCTCAATTTATATTCAGAAACCTAAAACCTCAGAATTTACTCTCTTGTTCACTTCCTTATTGTCAAAAGAACCCTGACTACCATTCCCTTCCGGGGAGTGGTAACAACAGAATAGCAGGGGGTCGAAGAACGGTAAATTTGGGGAATGTGAGCAAATAATGAATTAGGACAATAATATCACAAAAAAAATGTAAGTTACATGGTAGCATACATTCGAATTGGAGATTCAAACAATGAGAGACAATTTAAGTCCCTTCCCTTCTAATAAATCCTGAAAAGCCAAAAGAAAACCATATTAAGCTTGTATAAGTAAAGATTTCCAATAACTGAATCAAGTATCAGTTTTCAAATTGAAATTTAAAGCAAATAAAATCGGGGCGTGAAAATGTCCTAAAACTGTCTTATGGTGATGGTTGCAATAGTCAGTGAAGTTACAAAAAAAAAAAAAACACACATTGTATTTTACACCTGAAAGGGACACATGTAAAATATATCTCAATAAAGATTTTTAAAACTGCAAGAAAAATTTAAAAGGAAATAAGATTAAGAATTCAATCCCTTAGTTATATTAGCTACATTTCAAGTGCCTAAATTTAATGTGGCTAGTGTCTACTGCTTTAGACAACATAGGTCTATTTCATAAAACTTTTCATGCTGTTAAAAAATATTTTCTTAAATCTGTTTTAAAATTTTTACAACATATATAACAAACAAAACAGAAAACATGAAAACATTTAATATCCTAAACACATCAAGGACTTTTAAAAGAAAAATACAATAATATTTTGAAGCTCAAGGCAAATAGCAATCAAAGAAATGCAAATTAAGGAACAGTGAATTACTATTTTTATATATAAAATAGATATTTTTTAAAAATGCTCCTAATGTTAAGATGAGAAAAAAAAATGGATACTACTGATAATATAAACTGATAAAACCTTTCTATAATTTGGTTGGCCAATTTGGAAATAAGTAACACAGACCTTAAAAATGGGCATTCTCTTTGACTCAGCAATTCTACTTCTAGTAATTCATCTTAGAAAAAGAAAAGTAATTATGAATGTAAGCAGGATTTCTCTGAGGATTTTTTTTCTTGTTTGCTTATTTGTTTATTGCAGAAATAGTTAATGCTTTTCTTTTTTTAGCGACTCTTCTATTGAATAGTCAGATGGTGGTGGTAGGGTGATTTTCAAACATTCAAAAGAATTAGAAATAGAGCTTATGAGTAAGTAAAATCTACCATTGAATTTTATCATAATTCACAACCTTGGAAATGAAAATTTTGCCTTCAAACTGATACACCTTTGATATGACTAGAAAAAAAAATCTGGAATTATATAGCATTTGTAAAAGTAGTAAAAGGTTTACTAGTGGATTTTTAAATGTCAATCAATTGTTAATAATGTAGTTGATATTTGCAGGATGTCACTAAGAAAATCATAATCTATAAAATATAGATATAATTTACATTAACAATATATTTTTCTACTTGCCAACAAGTGTGTTTTTGATTGGTGACCACTTTTAGGGCACAGCTTTATTATCCATTGCATTTCACGACTGATGCACATGATGATGATGGTTCATATAGAAATTACTTCATAGCATAACCACATATATAATAAATCTAGTATCATTATATATTATTAAAATACTAATTATATAGTCAATGTTCAGTCAGGAAAAGAGAGAGTTAAAACCATTATGGAGAAGGGAAATTATTGCTGGAGAAGTTGAGGTCTGGGAGATAGGAATTTGAGAAATGTAGAAAGTTACTCTCCATCACAGTCAGCACATTGACTTGATTGGGCAACTCAGAGCTTGCAGGAAAATTTCTGCAGCTGTAATTTTTCTGGCTGCTAAAGTGGACCCACTTTAAAATCTGTCATCTCCTATAGAAAATGTATTCTAGTGCTTGAGGCCACTGTTGTTTGACTAGATTGGTACTGGGGAAGATGATCCGGAAGCTAGAGAATGCCAGGCATCTGTATATTTTTCTTTTTTTTTTTAACATTTTATTTTTTTATTTTCTCCATTCCCCTTCCCCCACTCCCTTCTGGTATGTATATTTTTCTGAAAGCCACAAACTTCTGAGAGCAAAATGGCTTCCGCTATATTTCCATCTTCCATTCTTGTACAAATTCCTCTTTTGGCTAACTCTAACCGTATCTGAGGCCTTGAGCTCTGCCATCTTCTTATTCTCATACGAAGGAGCTCCACCTTCCATTTGTACCTGGGTCATCATCTTTTCAGGTGTGCAGCCTCTCCATCTTACCTCTGAACTACAACAGCTTTTGAAAAGTCACGTATCTACCAAGGACTTCTGAACCCTTGCGCTCCTTCTTTTCTCGCTGCCACAGGAGGGGGTGGGTAAGACCCTTATAGCTCTGCAGCTTTTGCATTATGAACTTCCAATCTTTATTTGAGCATTTCTTTTTCCAGACAGGGTCTAGAAACTGCTGGAGTCAGGCTGGGTCTGACTTAGAAATTGAACTGATTCCAGGGTTGACTATGAGTATTTTTAAAGCAATATAGTTATAATGGCAAAAAAATTGAAACAATCTCAATGCCTATCACTAGGGCATTGATTAAATAAGTTGTGATATGTTTACAGAATAGAACATTAAGCAGCCATTTGAAATTACGTGGTAGAATATTTAATTTTTTTCCCCTCTTTAATTACCATCCTCCAACTTCCACCCCTGATCTACAGATGTTACCGTCTCCGCTTAAGAATTGGATCTCTGAAGGCAGGGAGTCTCCTCCCACAGGCTCGAGGCCTGCACCCTGGGCCTGGCATCCCCATTGCACTTGGGGGGGGCCTGGCACACCTGGGGTGTGGTTCGTGGCTCCACCTGGGGAGCGAACCCAGGACCTTCTGGGTGTAAAGCGGACATGCTAACCACTACGCTATGGAGCCACACCTAATATTTTTAAATATTCATTTTTTTCTTCTGTATCAGTTAAAAATAAAGACTTAAAAAAAATTTATGATCTAGAATGATTAAAGCCATAGAAATGAAAAATAAAATGGTGGTTGTCAGGGGCTGGAGGGAGGGAGGGAGAGATGAGGAGTAATTGTTTAGTGGGTATAGAGGTTCAGTATTGTAAGATGAAAAAGTTCTGGAAATTGGTCGTACAATAATATGAATATACTTAAAACTATAGAACTGTACATTTAATATGGTTAAGATAGTAAGTTTATGTTATAGGTATTTTACCACTATTTAAAACAAATTTTTAATAAATGAAAAAAAGAACAAACTTTCCTCTACCTTCAAGGTTCTTCTGGCTGGGCTAATAATAAAATAGACATGGGACAGATTAGCAAGAGAAAATAACTGAATCAGAGACCCCACTTGCAGGAAAGATTCAGAAATATAAAGAGTGATTAAGTAACATAAGACCTCCTGAGCTAGAGATGAGGTAATGGACCTTCAAAGGATCATTACAAGGATGATACAGAAGAATACATGTTTTGTAAATAGAAGTTTGCCCAGCTCTATAGATAAGTTAAAAGAAGTTATCTCTGATAATAGCTTATTGTGAGTAAAGCCTCTTCAAGTTCTTTTAGGTAAAGGGAGGGGCAGAAGTTTCTTTAGAGCCTGCAAATGCAGTTGCCTTTAGCTCAAAATACTCTGCATACCACTGAGACACATCTTAAAGTGGCTGGTTCTGAACCCCCACAATGTCTACCATGAACATGTATTACTTTTGTAATCAGAAAAACGTTATATCTCCAACTCCTTGTTGATGACTGAAATTCCTTTAACATGGAACAAAGTCTTACATTCCACATTCAGAAGTTGTGGGGGAAGGGGACATTCTCCCTCTTCTTATCTTGGTTCTTATGGCTGGTAGAATAATTAAAATGACAAAAGGCAGATTAACAGGAGAAAATCAAGTTTTAATACATATGCACAGAGAATTCACATACGCATGAAAATTCCAAACATTAAGGCAAAATGAGGCATTACATGTCAGTCTAGACTAAGGAGAAGGAGATAACAGTATAGGACTTCAAAGGGAAATAAGCAATTCACAAGGAGTTGAAAAGAGTTAATGTTTAGTAAACGATTGTTTCCTGGATCATCTTGAGACAATGAGTCACTGAGGGGATTTTGATCGCAAGGGGCCTACTAACTTCCTCTCTGTCTACCATACCTAGTTCATATTTATTATTTATTATGGTAGTTCTTCCTGGGACAGGCCTTTTATCTTAAATTCTTTTAGGACTTTTTGGGTAAGCACAATGATTCTTCCTGAGTCTTTTGTTTCTTGAAAATAAAATAATCCTCATGCCAGGGAGACATATTTTTGGGTGGCAAATTTTGTTTCCCTATAAAGTGCATTAAGCCTAGTGAAAAAAATGTGAAATGGTCTATATTCACTCTAAGATGTAATGAGGATGTCAAAGGAAAAAACAAGAGGTAACTGGTTTCCTGAAAGGGGTGGGAGGAAATGTTTAAAAGATAAACAAAAATCAGATTCAAAAAAGAAAGAGCAAGATTACCAAACACAAACATGGCCTACTTCAAAATTTTGGCCAGCACTATCTGTGCTGAGGTCATCCAACAAAGGAAAGAAGACCCAAGATTCATTGTGAAATAGGTTAGACAAGAAGCAATCTTGAGTGCAGAAAAAGCCAATTTTTATAACTGTCACTTAGACCTGGGAAAATATTATATTTTCCTATTTTTCACTGGGAAATTTGTGTTCTGGATGATTTCTATTTGTCTCTTCCACTTTTTTTTAATCTAAAAGGATATAGGGAAGTCACACAAGGACCATTAAATATTTGCTCACCCTCCTGGGAATCCGGGCAGCAACTTTTATGAGTGTATAAAAGAGAGGATTTCATATAACAATTGAGACCATTTTCCACTTAAAATACAATATGAATGCAGTGACCAACCATGCAGAATTTTTAATGTGGGCAAAAAAGGAGCCACATAATAAATCTGACAAGCTCAGGAGAGGCCTGCATAGTGAGTCTTACAAACTCAAAGACCAAAAGTAACCATTGTTGTGACCGGAATAACCAGACTCAACCTGAGTGCTTTGATTATAGAGGCAGTTTATTAGCCGGCGGCTGTCCTTCCAAAGGAGCAGCCCCGAAATGCCAAGATACAAGGTTTTTAAGCCCTAAATCCCATTCCTCATTCTGTCTTAAACACAAAGGTCTATCTTTCTCCTATTCACTACCTGTCAACCCACTGGTCAGGTGTGCAAGCGGGGAGTACAGAAGCAGAAAGCTTGTTGTTAGAATGTTATGTTCCTATGGGTGATTGCCTATGTTCCCATGGGCAATAGCCAGTGTTCCCACGGGCGATGGCCAAACAGTAATTTTCAGCTTATATACAATTGATTATTTTTCATGCCACACAAGCAAGCAGGGTTACACAGGCTAAAATTGGCAGTTAGCGTATGAGCTCATTGTTACAAGTTTCATGATTAACAGAATGCGGTTAGGGGTTCCAGAAACTAGGCCTAAGGTATAGACTTCCTTTGTCCAGTTTCAGGTTTTAATTATCCTTTAACCCTTTCACATTTCTGTGACCTTTTCAGTAGTGCGTCATCACACCATGTAGGATGATTTGAACACAAAAATTTTTAACTAAAAGCAAGTCATGGCCCTGTAGCTTCCTTGACAAAGGTTCTTCTTTATGTTAAGTGAGCCTGTCTATTGTCTTTTTGCATCTAAGATAACATACATTTGAAACGTCAGAGTAATCTTTATCCAGACCCCTCAGGGCACAGCCTCCCTCCAGAGCAGAAGACCACAGAACACCTCACTGTTATCTTGTTGCCTACATGCCATCTCTGAGTGCCGTAAATGTTAATTAACTATCTTGTACTCACCAATGTAAAAGACATATGTGTTTCTCAGTTTTACTTTTTATCCAGTCTCAGAGATTTCCCTGCTTTGCTTTGTGCTGGCTGGAAAATTACTGCTTGGCTATCGCCCATAGGAACATAGGCTATCACCCATGAGAATATAACATTCTAACAATAAGCTTTCTGCTTCTGTACCCCGGCTTGCACAACTGACCTGTGGGTTGACAGGTAGTGAATAGGAGAAAAATAGACCTTTGTGTTTAAGACAGAATGAGGAATGGGATTTAGGGCTTAACAACTCTGTACTTCTACATTTCGGGGCTGCTTAATTTGGGGTCTGCGTACCCCTGGCAGACCCAGCTGGCTGAATAAAGAGTGTGTTTCCTATAACTCACTGATTTCTGGTGGTCCGTGTGTCTTTCGGGAGCTGGCGGCTACATTTGGAGGCCCCAGCGAGATCTCAGGGAGTGGCCCAGGGATCTAAGACCGGACGGGCCTCTGAAGCGGTTGCCGTCCCTGTTACGGATTCAAAGGGGTGGCCAACCTGAGACGTTCCAGGGCCCTTGAATGCTGTGACGGGTCAGTACAATTGTCAAGGACGCAACCTTTAGGACACGCTCTTTGTTCCTGGTCCCGATGCGAATCTGGAATCTCCGAGGCCTCGGTGTCTGGATAAAAGCTACCTTCCTGTTTCTGTTGACCGGTCAGTGGGGGGTCTGTGGAGAGACTGGACGCAGTCATCTCTCCCAGACCATGGCCAGGCAGCGGGATGCCGCCTCCTGTGCCCTGTTGTCAGGTTCTGTTTATTGTCTCTGGTCTTGTCTAGGTTGTAAGTAGCGGACTTCTCTGGGTCCACCTACACCCCAGTAATTGTTCTTGTCTGAGTGTCTAATTGTTCTTGTCTGAGTGTCTGTTTTGTGTTTGCTGCGCAAGTAATGGGGAGAAGCCTGAGTTCACAGAAGACACCCTTGGGCTGTCTCCTGAGACATTTCAAAGAAGGATTTGTAGAAGGAGCCGACTATGGCATAAAGTTTTCTCCAGGCAGACTAAAAACATTGTGTAAAGTTGAGTGGCTGTTTTTTGATATAAACTAGTCTCTGGAGGGTTCTTTTGACAGGAGTTTAGTAAGGAATGTTTGGAAGATTGTCACGGGAGACCCAGGACATCCTGATCAGTTTCCCTACATCAATCAATGGTTAAACCTTGTTGAGACACCCCCGGTGTGCCCTTTCTGTAGGGGCGCGAGTCTTAGTTGTGGGCCCCCCGAAACATGCAGCAACTGAATTTCCAAGACAGCCCAGTCCCTCAGTCCTCCAATCTCCACTGGAGGACAGTGACCTTCCCCCATCCTATAATCCAGGACAACAGAGGCCAAATAGCACCGGCTCAGCTCCTCAGAAGCGGGCAGGTAACCCCTATGAGCCTCCTGCTCCCGCTCATGGTGGGGCACCAGCCAATAACACCACCCCAGGGGCATCACACAGACAGGCCCTTGATAGTTTACATGCCTTTCTCGACTAGTTACCTGTACAATGGGAAGGCACAAAATCCACCTTTCTCTGAGAAACCCTAAGCGTTAACGGGACTCTTAGAAAGTGTCTTTCAGACTCACTGCCTCACCTGGGACGATTGCCAACAACTTTACTCTCTTCACAGAGGAAGAACGCGGGCGCATTCAGACTGAAACATAAAAGATAGCTGTGGGAGGGAGGAGAGTTGAGGAAGCAGGGGAACAGATCAAGGAGGAATTTCCCTCCACCCGCCCAGACTGGGGACACAATTCTTAGGCAGGGAGAATGGCGTTAGATCGGTACCACCAGATTCTAATTGGGGGAATTAGGATGGCTGCTCCTCAGCCAACTAACCTTTCTAAGGTAACTGAAGTTATACAGGGAGGGACATCAGGAATCTCCTAAAGCATTTCTTGAATGAGGCATACCAGGTATACACTCCCACTGATCCTGAGGCCCCTGAGAACCAACAAGCAATTAATATAGCCTTTGTTACTCAGGCAGCCCCTGATATCCAGTGTAAATTACAAAAATTAGAAGGTTTTGCAGGGATGAACTTGTCCCAACTTGTTGAGATAGCTCAGAAGGTGTTCAACAACAGGGAGGCACCGGATGACCCCAAATATATGCCTAAAATCCAAAGCTACTGTCATCAACCCAGCCAATCTGTTGCCAGACCCAGAACCCGAGACCGCCATTCATGACTGCATAGATTTCACTGATGCTTTGTGTTCCTCGCGGCCAGACCTCAAATACTCCCCTCTGCCTGAGGTCGATGAAGTTCTGTTCATGGACGGGAGCAGCTTCATGCAGGAAGGAAGAAGGTATGCTGGGGCAGTGGTCGTAACTCTAACTGGCACCATCTGGTCACAAGCTCTTCCCCATAGGACTTCTGCTCAAAAGGCAGAACTCATCGCCCTCACTGAGGCACTAAGTGGGGAAAGGATAAGGCAGTCACAATATACACTGACAGCCGATACGCCTTTGCCACTGCACATGTATATGGAGCCATCTACAAGGAAAGAGGGCTTCTGACTTCAGCTGGGAAGGACATCAAGAACAAGGGGGAGATCTTAGCCTTACCTGAAGCCATATAGATGCCTAAGACTCTTGCTATTGTTCTTTGTAAAGGGCATCAAAAAGGGAATAGTCCTGAGGCTGAGGGAAACCGACAAGCCGATGCAGAGACAAGAACAGCGGCCACAAGGCCAGTGGGGCCCCTATCACATCTACTGACTGTTGTCCCTTACCCAGAACTACCTCCGTCTCCAACCTATATGGTGGAAGAGAACATATATTTTCAAGATAAGGGAGCCACTAGGAACCAACAGGGGTGGTGGACGACCCCAGATGGAAAAATTGGGCTCTCACGGCCCTTGGAAGGACTCTCCTCCACCAATTACACCAGACCACACACCTAGGGCGAACTAAGATACTCCAAGCTTTAGACCCCTACTTTCACTTATTAGAAGGGAGAAGAACTGCAGAGGAGATTGCCTCACGATGCCCAGCTTGTGCCCAAATTAATCCAAAGAAGGGGAAGATAGAAGAACCTAGGCACAGGGAAAGAGGAATTTATCCAGGAGACCACTGGGAAGTAGATTTCACTGAGGTAACCCCGACTGTAGAGGGCGACAAATATTTACTTGTTTTTATAGACACATTTTCAGGATGGGTAGAGAGAGGCCTTCCCTCCCAGGAAAGAGACTGCCTTAGTAGTTACTAAGAAACTACTACAAGAAATCCTCCCTTGATTTAGTCTCCCTGGAACTGTAGGGTCAGATAACGGGCCAGCCTTTGTAGCAAAAGTATCACAACAATTGGCTAGCTACCTAAATTTGCAATAGAAATTCCACTGCGCCTACCAGCCCCAAAAGTTCAGGCCAAGTAGGGCTAATGAATCGGACCCTAAAAAAGACACTAGTCAAGTTAGGATTAGAAACTGGTGGGACCTGGTGGGACCTGAGTAGAACTCCCCTCTGCTCTTCACCAAGCCAGTTATACGCCATATATTAATAGATTCACCCCCTTTGAACCCCCACCTTTAGTACCTAAAATAGAAGATGAAGAAAAGGCAGAACTACGTAACCTTGTCTTACTTAAGTCTTATAGGCCCTTCAAAGTGTACAGAAAGAGATTTGGTCTGGGGTTCGTGCTGCCCACTCAGCCCCAGAGGACAGACTTCCCCATCAATTTCAGCCTGGGGATTCTGTGTGGATCCGGAAGTTCACTTCCAAGGGACTAGAACCCAAATAGAAAGGACCCTTCTACCTGACGACGCCCACTGCAGTTAAAGTAGACGGCATCCCATCATGGATTCATCACTCCCACGTGAAGGCAGCACGAGAGTGGACAGCTCAGGAAGACGGGCCCTTTAAAACTAAGACTCAAGCATACATAAGTCTAACCCTCTGTTTCTTCCTTTTTTCCTCTTTAGCCCAGGCATTCGACCAGCCACAACCAAAACCAGAAGGAGCATTAATAACTTTGCTAACGACAATACACAAGGTCTTAAATAAGACCACCCCAGACATAAGACAAGATTGCTGATTGTGCCTAAACCCAAAACCCCCTTACTATGTCAGGGTAGGAGCTCTCCTAAACTTAACTGACCTCAGCAGGCTAGAACTTCAAGTCGATTCACTAGCAGAAGTAGTCCTCCAAAATAGAGGCGATGAGCAAATTCCACATGAAGAATCAAGGATTTGATTTTCTGCTAAGGCCAGTGGGGAATGTGCTGGCTGGAAAATTACTGCTTGGCTATCGCCCATGGGAACATAGGCTATCGCCCATTGGAACATAGACTATCACCCATGGGAATATAACATTCTAACAATAAGCTTTCTGCTTCTGTACCCCTGCTTGCACAACCGACCTGTGGGTTGACAGGTAGTGAATAGGAGAAAAATAGACCTTTGTGTTTAAGACAGAATGAGGAATGGGATTTAGGGCTTAACAACTCTGTACTTCTACATTTCGGGGCTGCTTAATTTGGGGTCTGCGTACCCCTGGCAGACCCAGCTGGCTGAATAAAGAGTGTGTTTCCTATAACTCACTGATTTCTGGTGGTCTGTGTGTCTTTCGGGGACTGGCAGCTACAACAGCTTTCTCCCACCTCCCTAAACTACCACCAATGAATTTCATGTAACTTCCTTATATTTCCTCCTTTGACTCCAATGTATAATATAAGCTATAAAGATGCCATTCTCTGGAATGTTTTCTCAATCTGTTGAGATTTTGTTTCCCAGCAATTATTGTCAGTTTAGCTAAAATAAACTCATAAAAATTCTCTACTAGTTTGGATGTTTCCTATGTTGACAATAAGAACATCTAATTTTCAAATATGAAGTCCTGTTGTTGCATAATTATACCGCGATGTCTGGTTTGGAAACTATGGTCACAGCGAAATAGATATACAGTCTTTTCTTGAGAGAGTTCTGGCACATGTGGATTGAGTGGGCGCATTGATCCCTAATGGGGCAGGGTCTGTTCTCTTCAAAGAGATCTCAGGGCTCCAGAAAAATCTCCACCTGTTGTTGCCCTTCAGAGAGAGAGATTTAAAGATCATTTTCCCGAAACCAACAATTTTCTATTAATCTCAAATCAAATATGTTTTCAGCTTTAATTTTAGTTGAGAAGTTGATATGTTAAGGAATCTTTTAGCTGCTCTTTCTCCAACTACAACACACATAGAGAAAAACACAGCCTCCAAGCTCTGATCTACAAAGAGTTAACATCTTAAGAGCTAAACAGAACTGTATTAACTCCTCTCTTAACAAGCCGGACAGGCAAGAGGATTCTAGAATACCAGAAGACGCCACAAAAGACAGAGAGAAGAATTAGAGCGCCCTGGAGGAAGCAAAAATTGTAAGTTTATATCTAATACATAGTTATGGTCTCCTAATTCTTTTCATGGGCTGTTTTTGAGAAGTTTATTAATTTTGTATTGTACCACCAGTCTCCCAGGCATCAGGCACATTACTAGGTCATCTTTAATCCTGTCACCCTCTTTACTCCAACCCACATCCAACTATAGTCGAGTCTTTTGATTCTCCTTCCTTGGGGAGTCTTTGTGATCCCTCCCACTGTGGGTTCAAGGCCTCTTGACTGAATCATGGCACTATCATCCCCTTAGCACTTCTCTCTGCCAGTTTTTGTAACTCACTAATAGCTGATGAAGCTTCCTAAAGCTCCTCCACAGTTCTAACTTTAATGCTCTTGTGCTCAGAAAGTATGAATTGCTGGCCATTGTTGATAGAATGAATAAAACTCCTCTATCTTAAAATCAAGGTCTTCCAAAATATGCTCCCTTTCACTTAAATTTCCACAATTCTCTCAAACTTTTCATGCTTATCTGCTATTGTGCAAGACTAACCTACTCTTTGCCCATCCCCGACTTTATTCAAACTATCCTCTTTGTATGGTACACTCTGTATCTCTACCTGCCATAATCTCTCCCAGACGCCAACAACCCTCCCTCCATAAAGCTTTATCTGATCCTTCAAGTGAATGTGAATCTCAGTTTTCCATTTTACTCTCACTTTGCTTTGTTCTTCTCTGATTGACTTTTTATATTTTACCTTAGAATTAAGAGTGTGCTTTTCTCACTTCCCATCTTAATTATTTACTTCCTAAGAGCAAGGGATCTATTTTTCTTATCCTGTAGCAACTGAACAAAATAGGCACATAGTAATATTTGTCAAATTAAGTTCAATCTAAATTCCAGGAGTTCCTATCATCTTTTATGAGCATTCGTACAACAAATGCTACAATTTCTTTTCTCCACAACTTCTTTTCAGCTCTGCGCCAAGAATTCTTTCTCAATGCTTACATCTCATTTGCTTCTATCCTCTTGCATAAGACCAACTCCTTCTGCATTTGCTAACTTACTGGAAAACCTTTTCTTTAAGGATCTATTCATAATTTGTCCCTTTCCTCCCCCAGACCTTCAACTCAAAGGAACCCAAATGCAGTTCCCCTTTCAGGGACTTGAGTATTTATTTGGACTGTTAAAGTTAATTCCTTTTACAGAAAGATTTGAAAATCCAATCCATATTAAATTTGAAATGTTAAAACCTTACTTCTATATTTTGTCACACAGACCTACTTAATCCTTGAATTTTTAAAGGATAGGAATATTTTTGCAGCATTATTTTCTATACTCTATTGAAATGCTACTGACGTTCCTTTAAACAGATTTGTCATCTGATTTTTGAATTTTTTTTCTTCTTCCTCCTACTCAAATATGTCATACCATTCTGGCTCTCACTTCACAGTGTTCTTGGGAGTGGGGGCGATTAATACAAAACTTTGTAAAATCATTAAAAGCAATTATAAAAAGAAAAACAATTTCTATCACAATCCAATGTCATCATAATACATCTGCTGAAAAATTATTATACATCTGCAGGTACCAGGTATTGTGCTAGGTACTATATATACAAAGATATCCTCAAAAGAGTTTATAGACTAGTGAAGAGATACATGGTGTATCAGTGCTATGGAGTAGCGGTCCCCAAACTTTTTGGCACCAGGGACCAGTGCCCCTATAAGATTCTAATGCCTGATGATCTGAGGTGGAGCTGAGATGGTGATGCTAGCGCTGGGGAGCAGCTGCAAATATAAATGAAACTTCACTTGCTGGCCCACCACTAACTTCCTGCTGTGCGGTCCAGTTCTTAACAGGTCACGGACAGGTACTGACCTGTGGCCTGGGATTTGGGTATTTCTTTCCTATTTTATAGATAAGAAAATTAAACAGAGTAATTAAGTAACCCGTCCATGGTCACACAGCAAAGGAAGGATGTTCTCACTCTCCTCCCCTTGCCCCAGTGCATTGCAAAAGAATTTTTTAAGTTTTTCATTCCATTGAGTTAAAATGATTGATAAAACCTCATTCCTTACATTTACTCTCCATTCTTTTTTTCCTGAGAGATTAAATCTGGCCACCTCATTAAATTTTAGATGTTCCTTCACACACCGTCACTGACAGTGTCTCCTGGGTTTTCTTTTCTGACATTCTGAAAACTTCCAGTTCATTCTTAGAGCTTCTTGACTTCAGTCTTTGTGATACTTTTCAGTTACTCCACAGTGTTATACAGCTTTAGTGGTGTATTTTGGAATGGTCATAACCAACTCAATCTTCTCTGGGCCCAGATATTAATGAACCACAGCATCTCTTCTTCCACTACAGCTCCATTTTTGCAAATGGCTTCAGGTCTAGAAAACCAGGCCCAGGATGCCATCACCTCTCCTTTCCCTTTCATGTTACTTCTCTACAGAAGGAGGCTGGGAAGATGGGATAACTTAGCAAACCTGCAAAACCTACCTTAAATGTGAGATTTACTTTAAAACAAAGTGATTTTCTTAGTTACTTCCATTCTGTTCTAATCCTAGGACTATTGTCTAACATGAAAGTACAATCAACTTTTGGGTGATTGTTCAGCTTCCTTAAAATAGGCATGCTATGAAATCTGTGTAGACCCATTTAAAATTATGTCATTGGAAAGATGTTCTCCACTTACTGTGGTTTAAAAAAAAACGAAACATTACAGAACAGAATAGGAATGACCCAATTCAAGTTAAATTGCCTGGAAAGTAGATCCACGAAATGTTAATGTTCTCTCTCAGTGATAGAATTTCTGTATCATGCTTTTTACTTTCTTTTTTATATTTCTCTGTTCAAAACAAGCTTGAGAAAAAGCTTCTTTAGTTGACAAGTCAAGCTAGCTTCAGCAAAAAGAGAGAATTTGTTGTACAGGACAGAAGTCTCTATTATAGAACCTAAGGACAGGAACAGAGACAGGCCTTAGAAAAGACCAAAATCAGGAACGGAAAGCTTTCAGGACTTTTTAACTCATCTCAGCCACTTCAGGTCGTTCTCTCTTTTGATTTGTTTATTCATTCATCTATTCGTTTATTCAGTACATATTTATTAGGTGCCTAACATGTTCTAGGAGCTTTCTAGGTACTGGGAAATAAAGATTAACAATATAAACCAATTTTCTGCCTCAAATGTCCTTATATTTTAGTGAGAGGAGACAGACAATAAACAAGTGTAAATAGGTGAAGGTAGTTTCCAAGTATGGTAAGTGTTCCAAGGGAAATAAATGGGGCAACACGACAGAGTAAAACTGAAGAAATGCTCACTTTAGTTATGAAGGTCAGAGAAAGTCCTTTTGGAAGAAGAGACTAAACCAGCCCTGTAAAGAGCGAGGAAAGAACATTCCAACAAAAATACAAAGGCCCTGAGGCAAAAAAGGAGCTTGAAGGTTGGGGGAGACAGAAAGGAGGCCAGTGGCCATGGAGTGTTGTAAGCTAGAGGAGGAGCGGTATCAGGTATGATCTGAGAAACAGGAGAAAGGTCAGATCATGAAGGGCTTTGAAGGCCATGGTAAGGAGTTTAGATTTTATTTAAAATGTAAAGGAAAGCCATTGCAGAATTTTAAGCAGGAAGTGCTATGACCTGGTGGTTTTATAAAGATCACTCTGAGTGTTTCAGAGAGAATTGATGAGAAGGGGATAGGGAGAGGAAAATAGGGAGAGCATTAGGAAAACATGGTAATTAAGGTAAGAGATACAGGTGCCTTCAATTATAGTGGTAGCTGTGGAAACAGGGTGATATTTTTTAAAAAGTACCTGGAGGATTTTGGTAATGAATGATAGAAAAGAAGAAATCACCTGGGAACTAGTAGGATGGTAATGCAATGTATGGATATAGAGAAAGACTGGGAGATCATGTTTGAGAGAAAAATAAAAATTCCCATATGAGATAGGTGTGTTTGAGATACCTAGTAGTCATGCAAGCGGAAATATTTAAAAGACAGGAAGATGTACAAATTTGAAGGTCAGGTCTGGAGCTGAAAATTCTGGAAGCAATAGTATGTATGTATGCATATATAGAGCATTTAAAGCCAAGAGATTGGATACTATAATTCAGAAAAAGAGTGTTGACCAAGGTGTGAGGTGATCCTACAGATAAGATTTCCCTAGTTATTCAGGCTACAAAGCCAAATATGACCATACATAATAATTCTAGCCATCCACAGAGGCTAATTTAACTCTCTTAGTCCTATTTCCAACCACCTGGGAAAGAGAATCCAACTGGTTTTCTACCTATAGTCAAATGAACAATGGCTGTGGGGACTGGATCATAGAGTATAAACTGGTCACCAGGGGCTCAGTTCCTGTAAATAGAGGTGGGGGAGGCAGTGTCAGGAGCTCATTTCTCAGAGAAAGGAGGTGATCATTGGCTTACAGTCTAAGGAGACACTTAAAAAATAATCCAAAATGATATTTTTAAAAAGTAACATCATTATTACTGAATGCTTGGTCTTACTCTTTAGTATAGAGTGGTCCCATACTACCACTAAACAGATTATGATGAGTCATATATCATCATGGAAGTGTTGAGAAATTCCTGCTCCAGCCTGCTGAAGGCATCCTAAAGTTGTGTGTAATTGGCTAGACTTTTTTGTTTTTTATTTCAGTGTCTTCTGGGATCTCTTACAGCTTGGGAACTGATACATCCCATCTTCTGGTGGACAATACATTAAAGAACGTGTTAGAGACATAAATTTGATACTTCTGATGGTGTCAACGTTGAAAGGTAAATTCAATGCTTGAGGATGGATGCCTTTTAGAATTAAAACAACTTTCAGTCTGTTGTTGTGGGACATCTTGAATATACAACTTTACTAATGGGTATAAAATTTGCAGAAATATTTGCATATGTGTACCAGACATATACCAGAATTTTCATAGCAGCATTATTCATAATCATAAAAATTGGAAATGATACAAATGTTCATTGATCAGAAAATAAATATACATTGGTATATATTCATACCAATAAAAGAATAAATTTATTTTATTTGTATTAAATAAGTAAATAAATTTAATTTTCTCTATAAAATTATAAAGAAACATAAAGCAGTTATTAATACAACATTCAAGATGATGGTCACTTCTGGGGGAAAAAGGAAATAATATGGGTTAGGAATTTACACGGAGAGTTCTTAGTCTACTAGTAATGTTCTGTTTCTTAAGCTGGTATGTATGTTTGCGTACACTTAGTTATTCTTCAAATTGTCTGTGTATGTTTTATTTCCTCATTTGTATATATGATATCTGTCTCTCTCTATATATGTAATAGGTTATATATAATAACAGTTTATATAATAATACATATGTAATTTACATTGTATATAATGCATAACAGTTTTATTGGGATATAATTTACATACCATAATGTAAATGTGTACAATTCAGTAATTTTTACTATAGTCACAGAATTATACAGCATCCCCACTATCAAATTTTAGGACTTTTAATTATTCCCAAAAGAAACCATGTAGCAGACATTCCCAATGTCCTCATCCCCTGCCACTGATAATCACTATTCTGCTCTCAGTCTCTATGGATTTTTTATCTGTCTATTCTGGACATTTTTAAATAAATGGAGCCATATAATATATGTTTTTTTGTGTCTAGTTTCTTTCATTTAACAAAATGTTTTTTTATTTTATATTTTACAAAATGTATACGTTTAATTTTCTTTATTTAAGATTTATTTATTTAAATTAGTTTCAAGTATACAATACACTGGTTAGACATCTATATAGTTCATAAAACGATTCTTCCAATTGCTCCCTCCCTCCCCTGGCCTTCCAACTAGCCATCATATTAATGCTAACTGCATTCCTTATGCCGTCATTTAGCATAACGTTTTTAAAGTTCATCTATGTTGTAACACTTATCAATACTTCAGTCCTTTTTATTGCTGAATAATACTTCATTATATGAGCATGCCACATTTTGTTAGTTGATGGACATTTGGGTTGTTCTCAATTTTTGAATAATGCTGCTATGAATATCTGTGTACAAGTTTTTGTGTGTACATATGTTTTTATTTCTCTTAGGTATATACCTAGCAGTGGAATTCTTGGGTCACATGGGAGCACTATGTTTAACATTTTAAGAAACTGTCAAACTATTTTCTAAAGCAATTGCTCCCTTTTACATTCCTACCAGCAATATATGGGTTCCAATTTCTTTATATCCTCAACAACACTTGTTATTGACGTGATATCTTGTGTTTTTAAAAATTTATCCTCTTCATAGTTTTGATTTGCAGTTCCCTAATGAATAATCGTGTTGAACACCTTTCTTGTGTTTATTGGCTATTTGTATATCTTCTTTGGAAAAATGTCTCCTCAGATTTTTTTGCCCTTTTTAAATTGAGTTATTTGCCTTCATATTGTTGGTTGTAAGAGTTCCTTATATATTTTGAATACAAATCTCTTATCGAATATTTGATTTGCAAATATTTTCCTCATTTTATGGATTGTCTTTTCATTTTCTTGATAGTGTCCTTTGAAGCACAGAAATGTATTCTGATAAAGTCTAATTTGTCTTTTTTTTTTGTCATTTGTGCTTTTAATTTCATGTCTGACTTCATAGAGTTACATCTGATATTGCCTAATACAAGATCATAAAGGTTTACTTTTATGTTTTCTTCTAAGAATTTTATAGTTTTAGCTGTTATATTTAGGTCTATGATTCATTTTGAGTTAATTTTTTATATGGTATGAGGTAAGGATACAACTTCATTTTTTTTGCATATATCTATCCAGTTGTCCCAGCACCTTGTTGAAAAAAACTATTTTTTCCCCATTGAATTTTCTTGGCATGCTGTCAAAAAAATCAGTTAACCATAAATGAAAAGGTTTACTTCTGGACTTCCAATTTTTATTTCAATGATCTACATGCCTATCTTATGCCAGTACCATGCTATCTTGATTATTGTAGCTTTACAGTAAGTTTTGAAACCAGGATGTGTGAGTCCTCCAACTTTGTTCTTTTTCAAGATTATTTTAGCTGTACTGGGTCCCATGCATTTCCATATGAATTTTAGAATTAGCTTGTCAATGTCTGTACATACACACACACACACACACACACACACAAAAGCCAATTGGAATTTTGATAGAGATTGCATTGGATCTGTACATGAATTTTGGAAGTATTGCCATTTTATCAATGTTAAGTCTTCAGATCCAGGAATATGGCATGTCTTTCTATTTATTTAAACATTCTTTATATTTTTCAGTGTACAAGTTTTGCACCTCTTTGTTAAATTTCTTCCTATGTATTTTATCTTCTTCAATGATATTGTAAATGGAATTGTCATCTTAATTTAATTTTCAGATTGTTCATTGCTAATATATAGGAATACTATTCATTCTTTATATTGATCTTGTACCGTGAAACTTTACCGAATTCATTTATTCATTCTAATAGTTTTTTTTAGTGCATTCCTTAGGATTTTCTGTATCTAAGTTTATATAACCTGTGAATAGAGATAGTTTTACTTCTTCCCTTCTAATTTGGATGCCTTTATTTTTTCTTTCTTGTGCCTAATTTCATTGTCTTTTTCCTTATCTTAGGGGGAAAGCTTTCAGTCTTTTACTATTAATCATAATTTTAGCTGTGAGTTTTTTGTAGATGACCTTTATCAGGTTGAAGAAGTTTCCTTCTATTAGTAGTTGATTGAGTGTTTTTATTTTGCAAGGATGTTGGATTTGTCAAATATTTTTTCATTGTCTATTGATATGATCATGTGGCTTTGTCCTTTATTTTATTAATAAAGTATATTAGATTAATTGATTTTCATATGATAAACCAATCTTGCATTCCTGGAATACATGCCATTTGGTTATGGTGCATAATCCTTTTTATATACTGCTAAATTCAATTTGCCATTATTGTTGAGGATTTTGTGTCTACAGAAATAAAGGATACTGATCTATAGTTTTTTCCCTCTTGTGATATCTTTGGTTTTGGCCTCTTGTAATAAGCTGGGAAGTGTTCCCTCTTCTTTTTATTTTTTCTTTTTTTTCAAGAGTTCATGAAGGATTGATGTTAATTCTTTGAACATTTGGTAGAATTTATCAGTGAAGTCATCAGGGGTTGTGATTTTTTGTTTGTATATGTGAAAAGTTTTCACTATAAATTCAATCTCTTCAGTCTATGGCCATGCCACCCTGAACATGCCCTATCTCGTCAGATCCCGGAAGCTAAGCAGGGTCAGGCTTGGTTAGTACTTGGATGGGAGACCACCTAGGAATATTAGATGCTGTAGGCATTTAAAAAAAAAATTCAATCTCTTCTTATAAATCTATTCAGAGTTTTTATAACCTCCTGAGTCAGTTTTAGAAGATTGTATTTTTCTAGGAATTTATCCACTTCACCTAGATTGTCTAATTTGTTGACATACAATTGTTGGTAGTATTCTCTTATCACTCTTTTTATTTCTTTAAAGTTGGTAGTGATGTCTCCTTATTCATTCCTGATTTTAGTAATTTGAGTCTTCTCTTTTTTCTTGGTCAGTTTAACTAAAGTTTTGTCAATTTTGTTGATCTTTTAAAGAACCGACTTTGCTTTTGTTGATTTTTCTTATTATTTTTGTATTCTGTAGTTCATTTATTTCTGCTCCAATCTTTATCATTTCCCTTCTTCTCCTTGCTTTGGGTTTAGTTTTTCTTCTTTTTCAAATTTCTTAAGGTGAAAAGTTACACAATTGATATTTTAATATTTTAGTAAGTGAATAATTTGTGTTCGTGATTCTCTCTAGCAGTGTAGAGTTGGGGATTTTGTGCTTCTCAAAGCTTTAACTGTTCCACAAACAAATCTCATGAAACATGAACTGGCTGAGAGAGCTTTCAAAGTTGGAAAAGTCATAAAACAAGTGTTAGGAAAACCCTTGCAGGAACTAACCACCTAGAGAATCTAATCAGTTTGCAAGCTATCAGCACAGCCCCAAATCTAAAAGAACTCAGTATTTCTCCAGCATAGTAAAGGAGGTATAGAAAATGATGCCAAAGTGGAAGATTTATACATTTACTTTGTGGAAAAAACTTTTTGTAAGTTTTATTACAAACTGTCCAATTCCCCTTCTGTTATTTATTAAATAGCTAAACATAAACTAAGAAAAGTACTTGTAAATGAAGATTTTCATAAAGGTTTTTGGTCATATTACAAATTTTCTTCTTAGTGACCCTCCTTTCCTGTTAAGCTAAGTATGTCTAGCAAGCAGCTGCATCATTTTGTAAGTTCATGGTTCTGGAAGTTGTATCTTTTTTTTTCTTTACAGTCTAAGCAATCTTGAATTTATCTTAGAAACTTTGCTTCAGGAGGAGAAAAATTTTGATGTCATAAACAGATAAGACCACATCAAGAAGATATTTATTTACTTTTTATTTATTTATTTTTTTAAATGCCTACAGCACCTGGTATTCCTAGGTTGTCTCCCATCCAAGTACTAACCAGGCCCGACCCTGCTTAGCTTCCGAGATCAGACGAGATCTGGCACGTTCAGGGTGTCATGGACAAAGACACATCAAGGAAATATTTTTATAGTATATTTTCAAAAATTAATTTTAATGTTTTTTTCTAATTTCATCATACCAAAGAGAAATAATCATGTTTTGTGGTAAAGTTTTATCAGATTTAATTGTATTACTAAAAATGTTCACACCCGATCCCGTCGGATCTCAGTAGCTAAGCAGGGTCGGGCCTGGTTAGTATTGGATGGGAGACCACCTAGGAAGACTGGGTGCTGTGTGTGTGGGGGAATGTTGACATTATAAAGATAAAAACAGAACAAACAAAAACAAAGCAAAAAAGAGAACACAACACTATAATGTAAAGCACGTGCGCGCGCGCGCACACGCACACACACACACACACACACACACACACACACCTCTTGGTAGGTGTACCACCAGGGCCAATGGGGTACTTCTCTGCCACTGCAGATGAGTGTGACTCGGTGGGCCACCTGGTTGGGTAGGGGGAGTTGCCTCAGCTAGCACAGGTCAGTGTGATAACTCTCATATATAAGGAGATAGCTCATATAGTTGGGAGACTAGTCTCCTTCAAAGGGATTGAGCAAATAAATAAAAATGTTAAGGATAGTGGGCACTGGTTTCCCACTGAGAAGAGAGATGTAAATGTGGAAAGGGAGAAGGCAAGAACAAACTATATAATTCTGGATTTTCAATGAAGGTATCAGAGTGAACTCATGGTTTCCAGCATATAGAAATAGATTTAATGTGTTTGTATCTTTATTGTGATGGTTCCACAGTTTTATACATATGTAAAAATTAATCAAATTTTACACTTTAAATATGTCCACTGTTACATGTTAATTATACTTCAATAAGGCTGTTTAAAATATATATATATATATATATATATATATATATATATATATATATATATATATATATATATATATACTTGTCACCGCCCCAGTCGTGGGTCCCAGCAGCCCTGGTGGCGGGAGGAGGGGTAGCTGCCAAGCAGCCCAGCTTTGCGAACTCACGAACCTGCGAACCCGCCATGATGCCCAAGAATAAGGTGAGCTCCGGGCGGGAGCGACGAAGGAGGAGCCCAAGATGAGATCTGTGAGGTAGTCAGCTACACCTGCTCCTGCAAAAGAAGAAAGCAAGCCAAAAAAGATGGCAGGAAAGGATAAATCTGCAGACAAAGAAGTGCAAACAAAAGGGGAAAAGGGAGCAAAGGGAAAACAGGCAGAAGTGGCTAACCAAAGCACTAAAGAAGATTAACCTGCAGAGGATGGAGAAACTAAAAACAAGAGTCCAGCCTCTGATAAAAGCAGGAGAGACGGCGGGGGGAGGGGGGAAGGCAGGAGAGAAGCCAAGTCTGGTTAATATCACACACCATGTCTTATCAGTGGTCCCTGTCTCCCTTCTTGTACAATCCAGAGGAATATTTTTAGCAGCTATTTTGTAAATGCAAGTTTTTTAGTAGCTCTAGAAACATTTTTTAAAAGGAGGGAATTCTACCTTATCCCATTTTTAAGTGTAAATGCTTTTTAAAAAGAGGTTAAATTATTTGCTGGTTGTTTATTTTTTTGGTACAACCAGAAAATAGTGGGATATTGAATATGGGAGGCTTTGATTGTCTTGAGTTCAGCTTAACATTCTATAGATGGGGGCGGCTTTTATATCCTATAATGTAAAACATACTAAATGGCAATTGGGAGTCAGTTGTTCATTTAATATGTCTTAAACATTTTAAATTACTACTATTTCCATGTTTTTGGTAGAATTGTTTCCTAAAGAAAACCAGTCCTTGGTCTTGCCTCTCCCTGTCAAAATTTTATGCACTCTGTAATATCTTTGGTTGTAGTAGTGCAGTTTTCCTAGTAACTTTGTTTATGTGCTATGTAAGGTTGAAAATTTGATTATATAGTGTATATGATATTAAATTATGAATTAGTGGGACTTTGATGTAACAGCATATCAACATTTGAAGATTCGGTACTTGATATTCTATTAAGGAAAATTAGCCTCCAAATTTTAAGCTGGAAAGTCACTGGAATAACTGTTTAGGAAAGAATTACAACTATATGACTTTTTAGGTTTTTGATATATATGTTAAAAATTATGTACAAATTAAAATGTCTGTGTACTTGTCCTCAAAACAACCAATAAAATCTCCATTATGGAAGAAAAAAACCTTGTCATTTCCAAAGAATAGATCAGAGAGGTGATAGTGATGATTCTGAGATTAAAGTTCTGAGCTTTCTTCCAGGGAAAACCCCAGCTCTGGGGTTTCAGAATGGTTCCCATTAGATCAGAACTGACCCTGGTTCAGTGAATACTTACACACTGAAAAGTGTGCTCTAGTTTCCTCTGCTTAGATCAAACAGAGAGGCTCTGTTCCAGGGAGGCAGCTTTGGGGACAATTTCTCCAGACCACAAAAACAAATAAGATGACTCTTGGTAATCAAGAAAAGATTCTATCCTTTCTTTACTGGGAATTTGAAGATGGTTGTGGGCACAATCTTTGTCTAGTTCCAAATTATCTAATAAGGGGAAAAAAATAGAAGAGTAAATTAAAAAGAAAAAGTAAGTTGACTAACAACCCTATGTGATATTTATAAAAAGAGAATGTACTTTCTAGACAAGAATTTGAGTCATACCTTATTCTGGAATAATATGGAATGACATTCCTTACCCAGGAGTGATATAGAATGATAAAGAGGTCCATTAGTACATATTTTACATACTTCTTTATTTCCTCTTAAACATTTAACTCAAGATAGATTCAAGCCCTCTGGACAAAATGTGATGAGAGACCTCATGAGTTTAAAAAATTGCATGTAAAAATAATTTCAATTTACACTCTCCTGGGACTTCAGGTAAGAATATAAAAACTCAACCAACTTTGAGCAAGATGAGCCGAGAAGAACTGGAGGACAGTTTGTTTCGTCTTCGTGAAGAGCACATGTTGCTGAAGGAACTTTCTTGGAAGCAACAGGATGAGATCAAAAGGTACCTAGAATTCTCTTCAAGTCTTTAAAAGCTGTATCCACACCACAGTAAATTGAAAAGAATATGTTTTCCTGAGATGTCTACACCAGAAAACAATTCAAATGTCAAGAATGATTAACTCCAAAAATAATTTTTGTAGCAATATTTATTTGGTTTTCTTGCCAAACACATAAATAGACTGTGGCCATAGGCTGCAATGCGTCACGAACAGCTATTTCAACCCACAGAGCAAGAGACTGGGCAGGCTCCTGCCCTCATCACTAAAGAGGGGATGGAGACAGGGGCAATGGCCAAAATCTCAGGTTAGCAAAGGCAGTAGGAGCAAGTAAGAAAAAGGGTCTTTGGGTTTTTTTTTTTATATAAAACAGAACTAAAACTCATGTTGATCATTTACTATATGGAGGTATGTTGTAAATGCTTTATATAAAATAATTAAGTTAATATTATAAGTGCTATTAACTTATTTAATACTCTGAATGACATATTACTAAGAGGAAAAGGAAGCATGAAGAGGTTAAGTAACTTGCCTGAAGTCACAGCTGGTGAGTAGCAGAGCTGAAAGCTCTTAACTCCAAAATCTA
The DNA here is from genome assembly GCF_902729225.1 of Pteropus medius. Lineage (NCBI taxonomy): Eukaryota > Metazoa > Chordata > Mammalia > Chiroptera > Pteropodidae > Pteropus > Pteropus medius. The sequence continues at coordinate 731,248 of NW_024344321.1, forward strand.
TGTACAGTGACCTTAGGGTATTGGCTTTCAAAAGTCAATGGTTTGGGTGAGGGCCTGGAGAGGAATCTGAGATATGGGGTATGGGTAGATAAACATATAAGAAGAATGAGAATTCTGAAAGTTCCAGGTTTATCTCTAGGAAGTACTTTGAAGATATTGCCTTCCAGCCAAAGACCACCAGGAACACACCTGTAGTTGAGCAAGCTGGGTTTATTACTCATTGCAGCTAGAGAAAATGTACCCTATGGGGAGGATAAAGGCATCTCAGTAAGAATATGTTAGAAAGAAACATAAGATTTGGGCTTCAGTTGGATGATTTGGGGAATGTCCAAGGTAACAGGAATTTGCTCCAGATTTGGTACTGTCAGAAAGCAGGGACACTTCCATGTTTGGATATTTCAAAAAGTCTTATCTACAGGGAGGATAGACTAGAGTGAGGCTAAAGCTGTAATTGTAAAGAAGTAGCAGTCACTCACATTAGCCAGGAGAGGAGGATGTTTGGTATTTTGTGGTGACACAGTAACCTTGCATTTTGTCTGTGTTTAGACAGGATTATGCAGTGGACTTGTTTTATATCCTTCGGTCATGGTCTCAGAATGGCCTTTTCTGATGTTGGTGCTCTGTGGGATATGTCCAACAGGATAATAACATGGCCTGGTTGTGAGCACCAGGCCAACTTCAAACAGCACCTAGTACTAACTATGTCAGACCAATTCCCCGTGTCAGAAGCAGCTTTTTGCTTTCTCATCGGTAATCCCGAGGAGTAGTTCAGAGCTTCATTTAGAATCTACAGGATCGTAGGCTTCTACTGTATGCCAGCACTCTTCAGAGTTGTAGATTCTTTTATGTTGTGGAGAACTCCAGAATCTGAAGTCAGAAGTTTGCGCGAGACAAAGTCTTGCTTCTTGGTTGATAACCACAAAATACTTGAGATTATAGATACTAAGTGGTTAAATTGGATTCTTTCCCTCAACCCTTTTATTTTATGCCTTGATTTCTTTATCTGGATATAACAGTAAGTAATAATAACTAACTCACACAGTGCTTACAATGCACCATCAGTGTCCTAAATACTTTATATATATTAATTTATTTAATCCTCATAACAACCTAGTGAGGCCGGTACTATTTTTATCATTATTCATAAATGAGGAAACTGAACATAAAAGGTTAATTACATGCCTAAGGCCACATAGTAAATGTCAGAACTGGCAGGCAGTGGGACCATAGAATCTGATGGTAATAGTAGAAAGCATGATTTTAGGTCAAGACAATAAATAGCGATTGACTGTCCATTCTAGGTAAGGCTCGGTGTATAGTAAGTAACAGCTGTAGAAGACTCATCCTTAAGGTTGGGCACATATACAGCAGTGCGTGGACAACTGGGATGGGAAAAGTAAATATTAAAATTTCTACTTATATTTAATTATCTCCCCTTTAAAAATTAGTATTTTTGTTTGTTTTACACTGAGCATAATTTGTTAGAAGTAAATGTATATAATTCAAAAATAAATATACACACAAATATATTGATTGTCCCAACGTTTTCTACTAAGATGAATGTGTGATCACTGCAACAGAATGGACAAAGGTGGACACGATGTCCCTACCCTCAAAGAGTTACAGTGTATTAGGGACAGAAAATTAATTTTTTAAGTGTAAATAATAGACTACAGTAGATATATTTATTTTGCAGATTAACTCAGATGATTTGCCACCAAATAAACTGTAGAAATAACTGTCACATAGGAGAAGTCACATGCGACCAGCTCTATTTTTGCCCGTAGGATGAGGACAGCCTTCCTGCGATTGACGGCTGCGGGCCGGGACCTGAGGGTAGAGGCGGCAGCCCTGGAGCAGCTCTCAGAGCCCGCTAGGCGTCGGCGAAATGCGGGGTGGCGGCAACGACCCCCTAAGCACCAGCGCCCCCTGATGCTCCGGCCACAACAGCAGCTCCTGCGCATCGGCCCCCCTGTTCCTCGCAGCACCCAGCCTCGTGTGCACGTGGCACAAAGACAGCTCCACACTGCCGGTGCTCCCGTGTCTGAGAAACCCAAGAGGGGTGAGACTCAGGGCCGAGTCCCCGACAGGACTAAAACCCTGGGAGCGATTGATTTGCCAGAAACATTTTCCTCTTCATTGCTTTGTTCCTCCCACCATCTTATTTTTTTCTTTTCTTCTCTTGTTCTCATTCCTTTCCACCTTCCTCAAAGCTTTTCTTTTTCTCTCTCCTGAGTGGGATGTCAGGTTCAAAATTCTCAGTTAAGTACTGCTGAGAGACCAATCAGACAACTGAAATGGGAATTTTCTGGTCAAGTTCTGCAGCAGGTATAGAAAATATACACAGAGATTACGTTGATGTCCCTCTCAGGTGTAAGGGGCGATAATCCTAAGACAGGTCTCCCTACTGGGACTTAGTACTGAGTGGCTGTGCCTCTAAAATGGGGTTCTTAGCCTTTCTGGGGAAGTGGACTCCTTTAAAACCAAGATCAAAGTGAGGCCTCCTCCCAAGAAAAACACATGGCACATAGACAAAACTTTGCATACAATTCCATGGGTTCAGAGATTCCCAAAGCCCGTTCTTGAAGTCTAGACTTAGAAGTCAGGCTGTGAGTGAAGTGTTGCAATTCCTACTTTTCCTGTATTCCAAGTGGCTAAGAGTCTCTGGCTACTACGAAACTCAGCATTAAATTAAGTAAAATTTTGTATGTAAATTTTCTTCACCTAGCCTACTCAGCCCTGATTTAGGTCCATGGGAATGGAGTGTCTTTATCCTGGGGATTCAGTCTTAGGTTTTGTTTAGCATGCTCCTCTATTTTCAAGCTTCCTACTTGAGCCTATCACATCTTTGCAAAAACAACTAAAAGTAGAAAAAGTAAATAAATCTAAATTTCAGTTCAGTTTAAGTTCAGCATTATTACCAATTATATACCAGGTGCTAGAAATAAAGATGCAGTAGAGTTAGACATACAGTCCCTGTCCTTGGACAAGCTTGCACCTTTCTTCTTCCCATTTGTACTCTCTTACTTGAGAATCTGTAGTCCTGTCGACTTAAAAATCTGTAGTTGCATATCTATGCAAGGGCAAAGACCGAGAACCTCTTCTCTGGATCAGTGGTCATGTAAGGATTTCCCCCAGGTCTCAAGGCTCTCTACGTCCAGCACTTGGTGTTCTAGTTTTATCGCTTGGTGTTCTGGAGAAAGCTGTTGCCAGAGTCGCATCTTCTGTCTCAACTTTCAGAGGCAAGGATCAGGCTGAGCTACACGGCCCCTCCCACATTCAAGGAGCATGTGGCAAATGAAAAAACCAGAGGTGAAATATCCAGCGAACCCAGTGAACTGTGAGTTCTTTTCACTTATCCTGCACTGTTACTCTTTCAGCTTTCATTGAAAATATATCATTTAGGAAACAAGTGTATATTGGTATTTTTGAGTCTTTCCAGCATAATCAGAGAAGATGAAAGTCAACCCTGGGTCAAATTCTAAATTCATTGCTTAAGAATGGAAAATAAGCAATTGTCTGTCTTCTAAGGAAAAAAGAATAAAGGCTCTTTCCTTAATTGAAAGTATTCCCTCTTTTTCCCTTTATATTTTTATCCCTTAGGTTGTAATTCATTTATATTTCTGTTTGACACTTAAAAGCTATATTTTTAACATAACCTTCCACACATATCAAGATTACTTTTTATATTTGTTAGAGCCTAATCTCAGTCTCTGTAACAGCAGTTTCTATTTCTTCTTTTGTGTTTAATGTTCTTTCTAACAGCATAATTTCTTTCAGCAAAGTCATAATTATGACTAAACGCATTGGTCTATGCATGCTTAACAGTGCTCACATTGTGACTAGCAATACAATGCAAATGGAAGAACCACCCAAGTCTCCTGAGAAAATGTGGTCCAAAGATGAAGATTTTGAACAGAAAAGCTCTTTGGATTGTGCTCAGAAGGCCACAGAGCTTCGGTAAGAGTGTGGCATTCCATGCCTCAAGCCATAATGAACTGAAAAAGTAAAAGATTCTTGTTTTTACCTTTCCTCCATCTCAGAGGAAAAGAGAATGCTTGAGCTTAAATTCAATCTGAGGAGACCTGGAGTCCTAAGTGGGTTAAGAAATAAATTAGCCTAAAGGGGATCCTGATGTATAAATAGAAGATTTGCTGCCTCACTTCATAAAAGGAAAACTCTTTCATCCTTATCATCAGATGTGAATTCTTAGCCCTCACTGTGCATCAGTACATTCTATGACAAAATGTATAATGATATGTATCCATCCTTATATTATCATACAGAATAGTTTTACTGCCTTAAAAATCCTCTGTGCTCTGCCTATTCATCCCTCACCATCTCCTTACCCCTTGTGCCACTGAACTTTTTATTGCCTCCATGATTTTGCCTTTGTCCAGAATGTCATATAGTTGGAATCATATAGTATGTAGCCTTTTCAGATTGACTTCTTTCACTTAGCAATAATGCATTTAAGTTTCCTCCATATCTTTTCATGGCTTGATAGCTCAGTTCTTTTTTTTTTTTCCCATTAAATTTATTGGGGTGACATTGGTTAATAATTCTTTTCTTTTTAGCACCAAATAATGTCTCATTATCTTGATGTACCACTATTTATCCATTCACTTATCAAAGGACATCTTGATTTCTTCCAAGTTTTGGCAATTATGAATGAAACTGCTGTAAATATCTATGTGCAGGTTTTTGTGTGGACATAAGTTTTCAACCTGGAGGCTTTTAAAACTGGAAATGCCTGGGCCCCACCCAGAGATTCTCTTTCAATTACTAGGGGTAGACTCCAGGGAGTATAATTTTAAAGATCTCTCCAGATGATTTTAATAAGCAGCTAGAACTGGGAATCACTGAGATAGAATCTACTGAACCCAAATCCTCCCCAGTACTTTTCAAATGATAAAGAAAACAATCTTCGGGGTTCAAAACCAATAATCTTCCCTCGGGTCCCCTCATAGCTACACTTTCCTGGTTTCTCTAAGGAAACAAAACTCAGATTTAGCAGGTCTTTGCAAGGTTTATGGGAAACTGTGAACACCATAATTTTAAAAATAGCTATTATGTTTTCTCAGAATACAGAATTGAAGGTTGGTAGTCTCTCTATCAACTCTCAGCTGGTGTGAGGGGAAAAAGTAGAAAGGAGATTATTATAGGAGTGTGTATATACTTCCTATTTGGGGCATGTTGTGGGGAAAATAGACAGGCAAGAGGTAAAAGGAAGATGTTCTTCTTGGTGCAGAGTCAGGGGGAAAAGGTGCTTAACTTTGTCCTTTCTCAGACAGAATATTTTAGCACTGTCTTCTTTCTCCAGAACTTCCATTAAGGAGAACATAGAGCTGATTCGACTTAAGAAGCTCTTACATGAAAGGAACACCTCATTGGTAGCCACAAAAGCACAATTGACAGAAGTTCAAAATGTGAGTTGCCGTCATCGGCTGTGCTTTTTTAGGGGGAAAACCAGTTAATTAAGAGATGAATATTATTTTCTCCCTTTTACTCATGGGAGACCACAACTGAGAAAAATTAAGTTACTTACCTAAGGTCACACAACTTATAGGTAATATTCAAATCCAAGCCTTGCAACTCAGAGTCTATTCTTTTTCTAATACTTTCAATTGTCTCTCTATTAGGAAGAAGGTTCAAGCCCTGCCCACTAAGGTGGAATTAAGTGGGATTCATTTGTGTCAGGGTTAAGGTTTCAGCCAAGGGCCACAAGCAGAATGTACTTAAGTTAGGAAGAGGCCAAGAGCAGTCACAGGGGAAGGGAAGGAAAGCAGCTTTTACTGAGTACTCTCTGTATGCTGGACTCTGGACTAGGTGCTTACAGTGCTGATCTCATTTAAGCCTGATGACTGCCCACAAGGTAAGTGCATTTAATGGATGAAGGAGCTGAGCCTCAAAGAATTTAAGTAACTTGCTCAAGTCATAAAAATAGTAAGAGGAAACACACAATGCAATATATATATTCCTTACTATTGAATTGTACACCTGAAACTTACTGGATTTTTTTTTTAACTAATGTCACCATAATAAAAATTAAAAATAAATAAATAAAAATAAAAATAATAAGGGGCAGAGCGGGCTTTGAGCTCAGGTTTATCTGGCACCATGGCTCATGCTCTTTTCTTATTACCACTATATAGAAACTCACAAATGAATGGTGGAAATAGGGCATAAGGGTCTAAGTGATAGATTGGCATCATTCTGTTATTGAATAAATATTTATCGAGTATCAGGAACTGTGCAAAGCACTGGGCTACAAAGATTACAAAGATGAGTAAGACATCTCCTGCCTTCGAGGAATTTATAGGAGTGAGAGAATAAGAAGTAAACACGTACCAACTATCCACATCTAGGATATGGGGGAACATAAAAGAGAGAATAGTTAGATCCACCAGAGAATGGGGTGCAGTATCCTAAAACGATTCATAAAAGAGTATATTTACAAGTCAAATACTGGGATACTGAAAGATTATCAGGTATTAATAAGTGTGCAAGAGAGGGGAGGGCTTTCCAGCAGAGGAGAGATGGAAGCCAAGGCACAGAGGTGAGAAATGTTAGGCAGTGGGCCATGGAGGCCTTGTCAGGAATTTGGACTTTATCCTACAGACAGTGGAGGGCTACAGAAAGATTTTAAGCAAATTGATAACATGATCAACTTTTCCTACAAAAAAAGATCACTTTGCCTTTTTTAAATGTCTGAAATATTTTTGAATATTTTATACATTTTAATAAAGAAATAATACTTTAAAAACACTATTATAAAGCACTGTAATTAGAGATGACTGTTATTATACTTTTCTGAAAATTTCAAGTTCTCAAAAATTACAGAACTACAAGGAAAGATTATCTGGCAGCAGAGTGAATGATAGATTGTCTAGTATAGGACTGGAAGCAAAGAAATCAGGTAAAAGACGACTGCAGTGGTTCAGGAGAGACAGAATGAGGATCCCAACCCAGGCAGTGAGAAAGAACTGTATCGGGAGAGGTTCAGGAAGTAAAAGAAAGGACTTCATCACCAAGAAGGAGTGGGTAAGGGAAAAAGAGAACTAGAAGATGACTCCTGGGTCTCTAGCTTGGGTGATTAGATGACGGTGGTGCTGTTCGTTCAGACTGGCTGCAGTTAGGACTGCCCTTGCTATGTCCGTTCTGATGAGACTAAAGGCATCTTTACAAGGCCAATCTTCAAATCTATGTTTTATAGAAAACCAGGTGTCTGCTTGTATTCTTTTGATTTGGTTAATTTGGGTAGCACATAAAGGATGTGGCGATATAGGAAGGAAGATAATTTAAAATTGTATGTGTAAATAGCTATACAGCACCCCCCCCACTCGCCACACCCACTCACTCACTCTCTGAAAGTAGAACGTTCCTATGAGGCCTTTTGAAAGCCAAAATGGCAAGGAAGCATTTACCATTAGTTTATATGGGAAAATTTTGGAGAGTTCCCAGACCCAAAAAATAACTCACCAAATCATACCAAAAAATACATGAAATCTAGCATAATTCTAACATATAGTAAAAACAGGAATGATATAATAAATACACACCACACTTTGTATATCCACTTAAGCAAGAGACTTTCCATTCTGTCTGGTACTGGATGCTGACTTATAGAGACCACTTTGCTGCTAGCAGAACCAAAAGTAACTTTTGCAGTTTTCAAGATTCTTCCTCTCTGTGTAAATAGTACAAATGGTGGACGCAGGCAAGTTCAACACATGCACGACTGAAACACTTAAATTACATCCACTTTTATGCTGTGTAACAACTTTATGAGCTCTCTTAGGCTTTTCTGATACCTTAGGACACATCTTGCTAATGCACGCACAAAATATAGATGAAGCATAGATACTCACAGACACAATTTAAAGCTCTGGAGGCTTGATGCTGAGATGCTGAATTTAGTTCCTAGGAAAGAGCTTGGTGGTACCACTCTCACTGCTCTGCTCTGAGTGTGCTGCATCCATACAGGTCCACTGCAAAAGAAACACGAAGTGCAATTTTTATTTTTCACCTTTTTTTTTTTGTAAAAGTGAAAATCCTTTTTGGATTTTTTTCAGTTAGTGAAAACAAGTACTAATGTGGCGCTTTCATAAAAGCGAGGTGGCATTATGCAAATTTTTGAAGAGCAAGGGATACCTGTATTTGTGGGATTAGATTTTTTTTTTTTAAAGTATCAATTCCTCCATTGCATTAAAGGAAAAAAGGAAAAAAGCCATTCTAACTTGAATGTCTTTACCCATGTCATTGGTAGTGGTAGAGATGACCTAAAATGGTGAATATCATCCACAATTTTTTTAAATGTAGGTTTTACAAGTTGTTTTTCTTTAGCAAGTTAACTTTTAATCATGCTTTCTTACACATATACTAAAGTAAATTTGCATTCTTGTAATCCCTTAGGAGTAAAACAGACTCTGGAGTCTAAGCAAGTGACTTAGCTCTTTAAACTTTGAGTTTTTCATTTTTAAGGTTAAACAATAATACTTACCTCTCAGATTTGCTGTAAGGATTAAGTGAGATAATGTATGTGAAACAATTATAATGATCATAGGGTAACATAATGAAATACATAGTAACATATAACACACACAAACTGCTCAACCAATATTAGCTGTTGTTAGTTTGGTTATTATTGTTTTTTCTCTTTTTAAAACTGGAAAGAGACCTTTCTAGAGTGTGCTAAGTAGTAGATAGTGCCTAGTTTGAAAATCAATATTTTTCTTGGATAATCCACCAAATGCAGTGCAAATGCAGATAAATACCCTTCATCCTTTTAAAAGAAATGGTGTGATCTGTTACATTCACAGACTAGCTGGCAAGCTAGGGCAGGGGAAAAGTAGCAGCAATTAGTAAACAGGTACACAGGTTGACTTGATTTATGGGAATTTTTAATAACGTCTTTTAAAATAAATATTTAAATATTTATAATACAGAGATAAACAAAAATAAACATCAAGTAGCTATATCAATACAATAATACTTATTTTTTTCTTGCAGGCATATGAAACTCTGCTCCAGAAGGTACTTAATAAAGATTCCTTGAATCTCTGTTTCTGAGTAATCAGAATAATGAAATCCAAAGAAATTCAGATTCATCTTTAAGTAACATAACACCAAAATTTAGTCAACTAAATCAGTTATTATGTCATATGCAATTTCTATTAATATAAGTGATACTACTAATATAATCAGAAGATACTTAATGCACGTTTTCATAAAAATTGAAATATAAGATGTGAGTTGAGATATATTTGAAATAGTAATTTTCAACCTATTGCTAGAAAGAATTACAGCATTTGTTCAAAAATTCCTAAGTCTATTCTTCTAGCATGTGTGAGGTGGTGAGATATAACGAAGTCATTGCAAATCTTCTCTGGTGTTATTAAATATTTGGGCCTATTTCTCCCTGTGAGTGGGTGCATGTGAAGCTGGGTGAATGTCCATGATTCAGAGTCACTAAGGCAGAGTTCCCAGCATAAACAGACAGAGCTGTTCCTCACCAAAGGTGTCCATCAGCAAAATGCACACTTAACTTCCAGAGCTGATACATCACTTTGCTAGTTGCAGAGGGAGGAGTATATTATCATAAAAATTATCGAATAGCTTAGAAAATAAAGGCGGCTGTGAAAGGTGTCATTTCACTTAGAGCCAGGGTTTAATTTGAACCTTGGGATAATTAAGAATTAATTTGAATTTTGAATTCATAATTTCTCAGAGTGTGAAATCCTCACTAACAGGGAAATAATACTTCCTGAAATTCTGGGGTGAAAAACAAGGTCAATTTATGATGTAAATTCAACATGCTATTAATCAAAGCCATTCTTTGTGACATCCACTAGAGAATGCTAGGGTTGCTGGTATCTTGAGACCGCTCCCGGTAAATGATATGACCATTCCCAGAGCAACATTCCTTTTGCCCCAGAATCAGGGAATCCTGAGTGCAACCCATGATGCCCTCTTCAGCCAAGTGAATGAGCTCAGAGCAGAGCTGAAGGAGGAGAGCAAGAAGGCTGTGAGCTTGAAGAGCCAACTGGAAGATATGTCCATCCTGCAAATAACACTGAAGGAGGTAAATAACAATGATAATTGAAAGATACCATCAATAGTAAGTTATATTCCAATTTTAGAGATGTTAAAAAGTGTATCTTAGCAACGCTATGGGTATTTCATTTTTTCGAATGAGAAAAATGAGGCTCCCTGTGGTTAAATAATTTGCTCAAGATTATACTATTGGGGGGAACTGGGATACATACTTATGTTTGTTATCCAAGGTCTTTGCTCAATTATAGTGTGCTGCTGCTTCCCTACCTGTAGAAACCCAGACACCATGATTTACTTCAGAGAATCTTCATTAACTCCAATAAAAGTTTTTTATTCCACCTTTAACTGGTTCAAGATTTTCCTAGTTGAATGGCTCCTCATAGACATGGAAGATGAATATAGAAAACCTCCCACCGAAGCCCCACCTACAGCAGAAAAGGGAAATCTTGTATAAGACAATAGAATTTAAAATTTTATCTCAGTCACTCGACTGTCATTCTTAGTTTCAGGAAAGAGTTGAAGATTTGGAAAAAGAACGAAAATTGCTGAATGACAATTATGACAAACTCTTAGAAAAGTGAGTACCAAGTTTGGGTCCCAAAACATTGTTTGTTATAAAAGGCAATTATAGAAAAGTGACTTACCAATTTTTAAAAATAATACATAGTATTAATAAGGATATGGGAAACTGGTACTCAATACTGTTAGTGAGAATGTAACTTGTCACAGTTTTTTTGGAAGAGAATTTGACACTATCAAAATGTTAAACATTTGCATATCATTTGTGCCAACAATTCCATTTTTGGGGGAATCAAAACTAAAGAAATCCTCACATATGTACAAAGATATTGTATAATAAGAATGTTAATTACTGTATTGTTAGTAATAGAAAAAAATTGGAAATCATCCAAATTTCCTTTGGTAGGGGCTGACCAAATAAATCACGTTGCATTCCCACAATAAAAATACTATTAAGCTATTAAAAATGAGGTAGACCTGTATGCCTAAGATATATTGTTAAAAGAAAAATCAAATTGTAAAAGAATATGCTAACTCTGACTTTAAAAGGATTGGAGTAGGGCAAAGAGGCACTTTCAATTTTATTCTATATACTTCCACATCATTTTAACTCTTCCTAACATGTATATTCATGTATCAACTTTGAAATTAAAAATCCTCAGGAGTAAAAAAAAATTAAATGTTCCTTTTGACTCAGGTACAGGCAGCAAAGGGTAGATTGGGGAGATTGTATGCGAGCATTCTGACAACAGCTGATGCTTTTCAATTCAGTGAAATGAAGTAGTGTGGGAATTATCCACTTGGAAGACTCCCTGTGACACACACTTATTGGCTTCTTCCTTTCATCATTCAGAACATTATCTTCTTGGATTGTTATGTAATATATGGTCAGAAAGTGCCAAGAACTTTTAATGCTAGTCTAAGCAAGTTGTTTTTAGATCACATTTATCAAAATGATAAATACAAAAAAAAAACATAGGCAGAAATAATGTGATTATCAATGTCACTTCACTTGTGTAAACAATCAAGGACTGGCCATGTGTGATTTCGAGTGTAAACACACTCAAAATCAGTCTGACCTTGATATTTAGTCTTATCAAACTTATATTTTATCATAATATAATCTGACAGCTAGATACACTGATGTGCAGGGTATAGTCACTGAAAAGTTTAGTTCCTGCCTTTCGGTGTAGTAATGTATAATCTGGTTCGAAGGCAAATATTTTCTAAACAAGCCATTGGTGATGGTAGATAGAGGAATGGAGTAAAAAAAAGAGGAGTATTTTGTTCCTAATTTTTAATCCAGCAGGCTTGAGAATGTCTTGTTCACAGTTCTCTGCCTAAACAAATCTATCATGCTGGGGAAGTTCCTTGGGAAATAGATATGACTTGGGTTGTTTGCTCAGTGGGCTATTTGAGACCTAAACAGAAGTGATACTAAAGAACTCAGTAAGACTCAAAAATTCCAAGGCAGTTGGTAAATGACAGTTACAGATAAAGCAGGGGCAGAAAAAAACATGTAGGGGAATGAATGATGAGCTAGGCCCAGAAGATGCTGAAACTGTGTAATAAAGACGTCCTATTACACACCTTTCAGTATCCACCTGATAATTCCCTCTTTCCTCCTTATCTACTTCCCATTTTCAGCATGCTGGACAGCAGTAATCAGCCTCTCTGGAACAATGAGCTTGTAGGAGATCAGCTACAGCAGAAAGTCTGTCAGTTGCAGGATCAGCTGGATGCTGAGCTGGAGGAGAAGAGAGAAGTCTTACTTCAGCTGTCCAGAGAGAAAGGTAGATTGGGCCTTAAAAAGCATTTTCAAATGAGGCATTCTCTATATCTGTTTTAGGAGAAGGGAACTTGGGCCAGGATTTCTCCAATCCCTCACTTGGTCATGGATAATAGAATAAGAACACTGGCAATCAGATCAGATTTACAACCTAGAAAGCATAACACCTACCTCATACATATACTTTTTCCTATGTAATGACTTTCCATTTGAGAGGATGCCAGTTCTTAATTTATTATGTTTTTAAACATTCATTTTATTTATTGAATGTATTGAAAATGATTATCTCTGTCTTTTAGTCTAATCAGTTATTTTAGAGGTGATGGAGAGCCCCAACCCCCTTTTTTAGCCCATGATACCTGAAATTGAGAAGCAAATTGCTGTTCTTGGTTACCATTACCATTTCCCTCTGTGCCAACTTGGATCACAGTAGATGGTTATTCCAAAGATTTTTAGGGGCTCACCACTTTGAGAGCAGCATATTCTGGCTTTCCTGTCTGAGGAAGCAATCAGCAGGCAAGATGGTGACCCCACACCCCCTCCTTTTGGCTAAATTGTTTTTGTTGCTTAGTTTATACAACCTGCATTGGAGGCCACATATCAAAATATTAGCTCCAACAGAATTAAAGCTGATTAATTCTCAAGACTTAAAATGAAAGAGCCTCTTGATCTATACTGGACTTCTTGAGAAAAGACTTTAACTTTGTTGTATTAAGTCATGAAGATGTAGCACATCTGTGTTACTGCAGCATATATTAACATATACCAACTAATCATCACAATATATCCTAAGAGTGAAACAAATATAAATTAAAAAAAAAAATTTTTTAAATACTATCAATGTCAAAGAGACCTTTATCTCACTTCTTTTTGCTATCCTAGACCTTGATATTTAATCTTATAAAAACTTATATTTCATCATATTTTAGTATAGTCATATAGGAGAGTGAAAGAAAAGAAATATGACATCAAGAAAAATAGAGGCAGGAACCATAAAAGGGTGAAGCTTAAGGGCACATGCTGAGGACCTTGTAGTAGGTATGAAGTACAAGTAAAGTCTCATAAAGACCTTAGGGTTATCTAACCTAACCCCCTGTTTAATGCATAATGAAATGATCACATTAAACACTGATCACTTTCCTTCTCTGAAATGCACTTGTGCCCTTTAGCATCCTTATATAACTCCCCACACACACACACACACACACACACACTCACACACATTCCCAAATGCCCACTCTTTCTCAGGCTGGGTATAGAGTAGGTACCACAAAGAGTCAATAGCATAGAAGTCAGGATGGAGTTGGAAAGGAGTTTTTGAGATACTGGCTTGGATGGTGCTGTCAAAAGTTTGGACTGTCCCCAGTCAGTCAAGTGGCTTTTCTTGTTTATTGTTGTTGTTCTCCCTTCTACTCTACAGTTCTGTAGGTGTTTTTGTTTTGTTTTTGGAGTTCAAAGTTCAACTCAATTTACTGGGTCAACAAGCTAGAATCCCTTGTAGGAATAAAAGAGAACTGCTTCTCTAAGGGCAAATTTATAAGTGAATTAAACATTAGTGAGAAAATTTAATTCACACTTGGTCCAGCTTTAACCATGGTTACTGATAACTGCAGAGTTTCAACCTTCTGGATTACTCTTCCGCAGCTCAAAACAAGGATCTGAAGCTTGAAGTCACCCACCTGCTTCAGAAGCATAAACAGGAAGTAGAGATCCTCCAAAATGAAGACGTAATTTCCCAATCTCCTGACAGGCAATCTGAACCAGCCATTCACCCAGCTCTATTCCAAGAGTCCACTCTGATAGAGGTATGTGCGTCTTTAATCAAGCGAGTCCCCTCAACAGAGAGATCTCTAGAAAATATCCCTAGAAAAGATAAAGGGATTAGAACACTAACTGAATAATATTTTGTACTGATTGAGGACAGTATTTGGAAGGATATGAACAGACTGAGAGTAGAAATAGCTTCATGAGCTTCACACACTTTTTCTACCTTTTACAGCTCAAAAAGTTTTTAATCTTTTCCAGATGATGACTTGAAATGATCTGCCGAGGACAAACAGCCATTAGAGGCTGCATAACTTCCTCTCCGCTGCTACTGAACATGAGGAAATAGGGGAGATAGCACTTGTAAATTTACATTGTCTTCTTTTACATTTTGGGGTAGATTCTGCTGCTGTTATTTTACTATTACCAACAACTGCTTTATGGAGAATAGTTCTTATTGTTTCTATTATATTTATACTCCTTTTTACTAATGCTTTTTTCTCTATAGCCCTGTGAACCACAAAACCAAGAAGAAAAGAAACTGTCCCAGATGTTAAGTGAGTTGCAAGTATCAAATGCAGAGACCACACTGGAACTAGAAAAGACCAGAGACATGCTTATTCTGCAGCGCAAAATCAACGTGTGTTATCAGGTGCAAGAAAAGATAGTATAGGAAGGGGATAAATAAATAGGCACACGGGAACTATTTACAAGACTGGGAATGAAGCAAGACCCGAGTGTCTGGGGTTGATGCAAGATGATATGCTGTCCTGTGCAAGCACAGGAGGTCCTTTGAAGAACTTGAGGACTCACACATGTCTATGGCACCTTGGCGGTAGAAGCCAGTGAAGGGGCCAGCTAATGAAAATGGCAGGTGTGAACGTTCTGAGTTCAAATTTTCCCAAGAAAACACTATCCTATGGCACTAACAGCACTACTGGGCCTGGAGTGGTCTGTGAGGAATCCAATTTTTTCCCTAGTGGATAATCTGCCTTGCCAAGGAGATGGCAGAGTTACCTTTACCCAGCGAGTGCCACCTTTTTATCTGGGCTTTTTTGTTCTGGGCCAGTGTGATGGAAAAGTTCAGACATTGTTTTGTTTCAGGAGGAACTGGAGGCGATGGTGACAAAAGCCGATAATGAAAATAAAGATCACAAAGAAAAACTGGACAGGTTGAATCAACTCCTAGACCTCAAGAACAATCGTATCAAGCAGCTGGAAGGTATTTTAAGAAGCCATGGCCTTCCAATATCCGGCAAGTCTTAGTACTTTGTTCTCCTCACCTTGAGACCCGTCGCACAGCTAATGCCTGTGCTCCCCTCTGTGTACCTGTCTAGAACGCCGCTTCTTATGTTCTCAGTGTATGACTTATCCCTCCCATTCTTTATCCTATCATCGTTGTTGTTTTAATAAGTGGTTAGCAGCTTCTTTTCTTCCATCACGTCGGCATCTTTCTCTGAGTTCTCTGGAGAGCTTCAACAGGGCCCAGCAATTGCTGAATCTGTTTTAAGAATGAGAGCATATCACTGTTGGCCTTCAGGGTGCAATAAACACTCCCTTTCTGAAGATTGTTTCTTCAACCCAGGCCTATAGCAGTTTTGGTGGGATAGTCGAGCTTCGTCACTCATCTCTCATCATCCTTTGCTGTGATTTCTCTCTAAAAGTCTCCCAATTCTTTGTTGCAATTTAAGGATGTCACCATAACAGGGCAACTGGCTGGACACTTATGACAATTTCATAATGTGGTACTTCCTATATTTAGTACAGTCACTGCTGCCTAAGATCTGGTCTCAACCTTGCACATCAACAAATTTGGCTTTGGTATTATTCCCAGTGGTGACAGACCTTTACTTACACTAACCAAAATTAACCAAAAGACTGATATTTAAGCCAGAATGTTCATTTGTTGTTTTATGATAGTGGCAGTTTAATTGTTGTCATAAGAATGTTTGGAGCCATGAGAAGATTTGGAGTTGCTGTTCATGGCAGCCCTTTCTCTGGAAAGCAGAATCAGTAAGCAGGTTATTTAGTGATCATGGAACTGGAGTAAAGGGAGGTGGGTCCTTCGGGGCATGATTTATTTATGCCAGAGTGAGTCTGTTCAAAGGTGACTGCCATATAACAAAGGAAATCCCCCCTGGGATTGAAATTCTTGTGTCTTTCGGATTCAGGGTCTTTCTCCCGGTCCTGTGCAGGGTAAATACTCTTATTTACTTCTGAAGATTCATTTGCTTTAACTTAATAGTTCTTTCATTACTAGTAAGGCTTAAGAGTTTTTCCTATGTTTACCAGTTATTTGTATTATTTCTTTTGAGAATTGCCTGTTTCTGTCCTTTACCTGTTTCTTAATAGTATTTAATTGATTTGTAGTTCTTTATATGCTAAGATTGTTAACCCTGTGCCATGTAATGCAAAATTTTAAATATATTTTGAGTTATGTTATGAATAAGAAATCATTAGTCAATCTTTGTATTCCATTTATTTTGGGCAGGAAGAAATTCTGAGGTATCTAAATATTTTTATTCTGCTCCTTTAACTCTTAAAATAGCACCTTCACTATCAACATACTATGATGACTCAAATATTCCCCGATTTGAAGCAAACTGTATGTCAAAGTTTCTGATTGGTTGAACATGGGAGGTAATGCACAGTTCTGGTAGACCGTCTTACATATCTTTGCATTCCATTGCCAATATTTTCAACCTCTTTCCAGTAAGTGTCCTCCTCCACTTTTTACTCCATTACTCTTTAACTTAAAGTGGATTTTTTTTGCCTTCTTATGATGAAACCAAATCTTAACAGTATGAAGAGTCTTAAGACTGATCTGGCTGGAGAAGGGAATCATTCCTTGGTGGGGCCCAATGTCATGTAATTGACACTGTGACTACAAACCTGCTAGTTTTTCCATGGCCAATACCCCAAACTTTAGGAAATATTCACATTTTCTGTTTTCTTGTGCTTTTCTGATGGAATTACCAATTAATTCATAGGATCTTGCTGTAAGCCAAAACGATGTCACTTATAGATGAAATTGTGCCTCTAGTGTTTTCCTGAGCTTAATGTTTACTTTCCAGTCACTCATTTTGAACCTTCTCCCTCAAAGAGAGACACTGGATTATGTGGCCATCAGAATTCAAAACTCCTAGTTGTCATTCTGCTGCTTTTTCCTTTGAAATCACATGATTTCTTGAAATAATCACAACTTGGACTTCCATCATGGTTTTTGTTCTCCTGTCCACCTTCCTTTATCCTAAGGAAGAGCTCCCTACCCTTTAATGGATGGGCAGTTTTCTTTCCTCTCTAGAACAGCTCAAAGATGTGGCTTATGGTACCCGACAGATGTCATTATGTCTGGAAACGCTGCCAGCCCATAGAGATGAGGATAAAGTGGACATTTCTCAGCTGTATCAGAGTGAGAATCTTTTCGAGCTGCACATCCACCAGGCCTTCCTGACATCTGCTGCCCTGGCTCAGGCTGAAGATACTCAACCTACCACTTTCTGCACTTATTCTTTCTATGACTTTGAAACCCACTGTACCCCACTAGCTGTGGGACCACAGCCCCTGTATGACTTCACCTCCCAGTACGTGGTAGAGACAGATTCCCTATTTTTGCACTACCTTCAAGGGGCTTCAGCCCGGCTTGATCTACACCAGGCTCTAGCCAGTGAGCACCACACCCTTGCAGCTGGATGGATTTGCTTTGACAGGGTGCTGGAGACTGTAGAGAAAGTCTCTGGCTCTGCCACTCTTACTGGTAAGTGCTGTCGGCCTCCCGTAGTTCTCAGAACTAATACAGAATCTCCCAAAGTCTATAGTTGATCTTCTGGTTGTTTCCCTTTTTCTTCCTCTGCCTTTATTCTTGATCCTCACCACACCATCCATACCCTTCATGTCCTTCATACTTTCTGCTACCAGGAGCTGGTGGAGAAGACTTTGGTGTGCTAGAATACTGGATGAGGCTGCACTTCCCCATAAGATCCAGCCTACAGGCATACAATAAACAAAAGAAAGCCCAGGCATACCTGTCAGCCAATGTGCATGCAGCCTGGGAGGCCCAGGAGGATGAGGTGAGAAAAAGGATATGCCCTTGCATCTCAAAGGAGCCTCAGCCAAGCAGCTCATGAGAACAACTCAGTCTTCCATTCTCAATAAATGTTTGTTGAATATGAATGAAAGAGAAAAATGGTCACATCACAACTAGTTCAGATTCTTCTCTTGGTCAAGCCTGAGTGCGAAATGAAACCATGCCCTTGGAGCTAGCTACTTCTCTCTGCTGTGAACAAAATAGCTTCTGTGTTCCATTCTCTAAGATAAAGCCTCAGTGCCAGCATCTCCCTCAGATAACCATCTGCCAGAGCCAGTTTGCAGGCAGGTGAAAGTCGTTAGGTTTCTCTGTGACCCACTCAGGATTTGATAATTCTTTAAGTCATAGCTCTTGTTCATCAAAGGTGCTGGGCTTCACCTACAACAACTCTCTCAGGTTGCCCCTTTCCTCCATCCAAGACCAACATCTCTTCAGTCCAGATCAAAGACTTGGAAGCATCAGAATGAACTGCAGGTGGAAATCACCAGATGCTGTGGCCTCCAGAGTCGATTGCTGGGAACCCAACCCAGTCCATACGCCATGTATCGCTTCTTCACCTTTTCTGACCACGACACTGCCATCGTTCCAGCCAGTAACAATCCCTACTTTAGAGACCAGGCTCGATTCCCAGTGCTTGTGACTTCTGACCTGGATCAGTATCTGAGGCGGGAGGCCCTGTCCGTGTACATTTTTGATGATGAAGACTCAGAGCCTGGCTTGTACCTTGGCAAAGTCCAAGTGCCCTTGCTGCCTCTTGCACAAAACAAATCCATTAAAGGTGGGAGTTCAAGGTTATTGCATCTTTATGATCTCTGCCCAGTGTTGTCTCCCTTTCCTAATCCTACTTTTCTTTGATTACTTGCTTGGAGCAGTCTCTCTTAAAACCTGCTGAAAGGATTTTAGGATATTGGCAAGAGCAACAGAGCAGACTTAGAGCCTCACTAATCACATGGAAACATTGGCATCTGCTGCTGCTTTTCAACAACAAAAGCAAGATTCCCAAGTGGGTGGACCCACCAGCCTGAAGTCCATGCCTTTTTCTCTGAATAAACATTTTCCGATTCTGTCGTGCTTCCCAGTATTTGTCTTTACTTAAGGCCTATTTTTTCTTAGTACATGACTAAGATATCAGATTATAAGCTGTGTCCTTAACACGTCTTTTAAACATTAGACACAAGTTAGCAAGTCTACCATGTCACACCATGACTCAGGGAAATTTCTTGAAATTTTTTCTCCATAGTATGGAGCTTAACTTCATACCACTTTACCTTACCTTCATACCCAGGGTTGTGAGGTGCACCTAGAAAGGGTCAACTCTCTAGTTGCGGTCCCTGGAGGGCGCGGGGGAGGTATCTGTATTCTCATTTGGAAGTGTGGGTGGGTACAGGCAGTATACCAACCATGTTTAACAAGCATCTGGATGTACCAGGAAGTGTGTGAGGCCTCCCTCCTTTCAATAACACAAGTGCTTTAAAGAAAAAAAGAAGTCTGACACTTCCACTCGCAACTCATCCTTTGCCAAAGAGAGACAATGTGAGTCATCTGTTAAATTAATCAGTGTCACAAATCAGAAGTCTGGCATTTGGAAAAAGCCATTTTGCTTAAGTTTTTTTTACTTTTGTTATTTTAGAAATAGGGACCACTTGAGCATAGATAATGGTTTTCTTGGTATACCTAGGACATAGCAAGCATTTGGTAATAGAAATGATAATGCAATTTTGTTTATTGGCTGGGTGACTGAAGACAAGCAAGCTATACCTCTCCATATGTCTTTTGCCTATCCCTTCCTGAAACCTGGAGATACCCATCTTCACCTATAAATAGTCTAAGGAAATATTAGAAGTAAATATTCTAAGAGAATATAAATATTTACTGCCATTCTGTATTACTTCTGCATATATTATCATGATTAATTAAAACAAAATGTAGTGAAATTCAAAATGGGGTAATAGATGAGGTGCTGGTAAATGCTCACTTGCTTGTTTCATGTGATCAGAACTTATTAATATTTGTGTGCCTCTCAGGTGATTTTGAACTCATCGACCCTGCGGGAAAACCCAATGGATCTGTGCAGGTGCAACTGGATTGGAAGTCTTGCTACCTACCTCCGGAGAGCTTCCTAAAACCAGAAGCTCAGACTGAGGAGAAGGACACCGAGGACAGTTTAGAGATCCCATCTGAAGAGGAAAAGGCTGTCTTTCCTCCCCAGGTAAGATACCTCCACCAATCCTGTGGAGCATATTTGAAGAGGATAGTATTAAAATCTGAGGAAAAGAAGTTCCTTCTGTGAACGTCATATGTTCTGCAAATCTAGTCTGCATTTCTCAGAATGCCATGAAACCATTCGTAGAGCAAACCTCTGGGTTTTATTGTAGGGTGGAGAGAGAGATGGCATCTCTCAGCTCTGTGGCAGGAGAGAAATAAAGCCTAGTGATGGCTTACAAATTCCTTTCTCGAGTATCAGGGCTGTTAAACTATCATCTTGTATGTCTTTCTCTGATCCTTCTATTTAGGACCAGGTGGTATCTACTGAGATTCCCATTGAAGCTGGTCAGTACCCAGCTAAGAGAAAACCTCCTCAGCTGGGAGAAAGGAAGGAAAGGGAACACCAGGTTGCAAGCTACTCAAGAAGAAAACATGGCAAAAGAACAGGCATCCAAGGAAAGAACAGAATGGAGTATCTTAGTCGTAACATCTTAAATGGGAATACACTACAGGTAAGGCCTTAGAAACCCTGAAAAACTAAAATATGGGTTGCAGTGTCCCCAGATATATTATTCTCAGACGTAGAAGCAGAAGCAGTCATAGAAGATAAACAATAATCATGGCTTTTTGTGGCTAATATGTGTTTCCACAAACACAAGTGGTTTAATAAGCCTCTGGATTGTTCATTTCAATGTAATTTAATTCAACAGACTACAGACTCTGCATTTTATGCTTAGAACTTTAGTACCACAGTTTTAACCAGTCTGCTTAAAGTGTAATTAAAATAAATTAAAAACAAATATTTGTTGATTACTTACTATGTGCTTGATACTGCCTTTATAAGAAACTGAATTAAAGTTACTATGTAACACCTAAAAAAATATAAATGAGATCACAAATACGTATTATTATATAATTATATACTTATATGTAATTATATTTTACATTATTATAATAATTTATATAAATTGTATAACCATATTAATATGTAATTTGTGATTAATTTGATTAAGTTATTATAATTATATAATATAGTTCTATATAATTATGTATGTTATATATAATTATATATAAAAGTGTTTTCATTCTGAAGCAGGTGAACTACACTGAATGGAAGTTCTCAGGGCTTAAGGTCTCCATAGATGATGATTTAAAAAATCAGCAAAAGGAAGAGGAAATGACATCCCCT
Source organism: Pteropus medius (assembly GCF_902729225.1). Lineage (NCBI taxonomy): Eukaryota > Metazoa > Chordata > Mammalia > Chiroptera > Pteropodidae > Pteropus > Pteropus medius. The sequence goes on from NW_024344321.1 coordinate 752,857, forward strand.
TCAGCGCTGATACAGAAGGAAACCCTACATTCTGTAAATGGTATTGTCTTTTTAAAATTTAATTTTCTTATTTAGTTATGGAATTATTTTATCAAGACAGTTACTGTTTTTGTTCATCTTGCATTGTTAGACTTTTCATGGAAAATTTATAGTGAAGACCCTCATTTTTATGTTACAGTATGCTGATTAGGCCAATTAAGGCTGGGATTCTCAAAGAAAGTAGCTTTCTATGTATTTAAAGCTAGCTATAGCCAGTTTATTTACCTAGTAAGTATAAAGTGTTAATTCATTCCCGTGCCTTGTGAATTATGCTTGCAAGAAATAGGAGGAGGAGTGTAATTGGCTCATTTGGAATGTTAATCCAAATTTCTTTTAAATTATGGCAAGGCTTTTGTGTTACACTGAGAAGCAGACATGATTTCAAGTTATAGTTATGGAAAACTAGGTCATTCAGACCAACTCTCCCATTGATGACAACTAAAAAGCTAAAATTAATATATTTTTTAAAAATCTTAATGTCCTTAAAAGCTTTAAAAAGGCAATAAGAGAAGGAAGAATTACCAAACCCAGATAAAGATGGGCTGAAACTGCTTCAGCCCTGTGACAATGCTGGTCTGGAGGAAGTCAGGGAGAGATAGAACCATGCTTTTGGTGGACTTCTAGAGTGGGGAAATGGGATGCAGCCTGACTCTGTTGTCTGCCCAGAGTAGGCAGGTGTCTGTCCAGGGCAGAATTTCCCACTCTGGTCTGGGACCTTGAAGGCAGCACCATTCTGAGCCACTTCTACTCTGAGAGGTAGAATGGTGCTATGAGCATTTGCAGGACTAGAGGAACAAGGGCTGACCCAATGCGTACCAGGACTCCAGATGTTGAAGTTATCAGACACAACCTGCATAACAGCTGTGTTTACTAACTTCATGGAGATAAAAGCCGACTTTTAAAATGTCAGCAAGGAACTGGAGCTATGAAAATTGATATTGTAAGTTTTAAAAAACATTTTATAAATAAACCAGATAAAAAGAGTTGAAAATCACATGATATCACTTATATGTGGGATATAAACCTAAAAGCAACAAATGAACAGGACAAACAGAGACTCATGGACATGGACAATGGACTAGTGGTTACCAGAGAGGAGCGGGTAGGGGAGAGGGGGAAATTAGATGTGGGGAAAAATTTAAATCATTTCTTCAATTAAAAAAATAAAAAATATTAAAAAATAAAAATAAATTAATTAATTCTAAAAAATAAAAAACATTTTATTTTAAAATAATTTCAAATTCATATAAAAGCTGCATTGAATAGAACCAAAAAAGACCACATAAACCCTTTACACAAATTCATCAAATTTTAACATTTTTCTACTCTTTGCTTTATCATTTTTTTCTGAAGCATTTGAGAGTAAGTTACAAACATTATACCCCCTTACTGATATACATTTCAGTAAGAAAAAAGAAATTATATAATCACAGTATAATGATCAAGTTTGCAAATTTAACATGGGTACATTATTACCTAATATCCAGTCCATTTTCAGAATTTTCCAACTGTCCCAATAATGTCCATTTTAGCAGGCTTTCCCCCCCCTTATCTAACTAACACAGTATTCTACATTGCATTTAGTCATGTCTCTTTAGTTTCCTTTAATCTGGAGCAGTTCTTCATCTTTTATCTTTCATGATACTGATATTTTTGGAGAGTATAGATGAGCTATTCAGTAAAGCATTCTTTCTCAGTTTGGATTTGTCTGATGTTTTTTCATAATTAGATTCAGGTCATCAGTTTTTTACAGGAATATTACAGAAGTGATATTGTGTTTTCACTGCATCACATTAGGAAGTACGTGATGTTACTTTGTCCCACTATTGTGATGTTAACTTTGGTCACTTGGTTAAGAAAGCATCTGCCAGGGTTTTCCATCATAAAGTTATCATTTTCCCCTTTGTAATTATTAAGTAACCTATGAGAAGATATTTTAAGACTATATAAATATCTTGTTCTTCGTCAAATTTTACCTAATACTTTTGGCATCAATATATAGGTTTTTTTTCCTGAATCGATTACAAAATGTTTGCAAAATACATTGCAAATTTGGGAATTAATCAATAGAAATGATAGAACTGCTAAATACAGAAGTTTATGAGAGAAATATATGGGTTAAAGCAGATTAGACACAACTGAAGTGAGATTGGTGAAAATATCCAGAATAAAGCAAGGAGAAATAACAAGATGAAAAATACCAGAGGAGAAAAGAGACATAAAGGATAAAATGAGGATGTCTAAGTTACACTTAATTAAATATAGGAAAAGAGAAAGAGGTGGGACAAAGGCAACATTTAAAGTGATAATGACTTAGAGTTCTCCAGACAAATAAAAGGTATTAGGATTCAATTAAATGAAACTCAAACAGGATAAGTAAAAAATAAACTCAAATCTAGCCATATCAGAGTAAAAATACAGAAAATAAAATCAAAGTGAAAATATTAAAAGCATCCATTTAAAAGAAAAAGACAGCCTTGGGTGCATCAGTAAGATAGATAACTAGACTTGTTAAGAGCTAAAACTATAACCAGAAACCAATAGCAAGACACCTGCTGAAAGAAAACCAAGTGCCAACCAAGAATTCTCTGCACAACAAAAATGAAAACAATAGACATTTAAAGACAGAATGAAAACAATAGACATTTAAAGACAAACCAAAATGGAGAGTTGGCTTCCAAGCTACATTTTAAAGAAAACATGAAGTTTGTTCTTTTGGCTGAAAGAAAATTATCCCAGAAGAAAACATAAAGATACAATAAGGAATGGAAAGCAAAGAATATGGGTTAATTTAAATGACTATATAAAGCAAAAATATTAGCTCATGGGATTTAAAAATATATTCAAAATTTAAATAATGTAGTGGGTTCCATGGCGGCCCCCCAAAAGATATGTCCCTGTCCTAAACCCCAGAACCTGCAAACGTGTGACCTTACTTGAAAAAAAAAAGTGTTTGCAGATGAAAAAAAGAATCTTTGCAGATGTAAGTAAGTTAAAGATCTTGAGATGAGAAGATAATCCTGTATTATCTGAGTGGACTCTAATGAAAGTGTGTCTAGGAGAGAGACATAGAGGACAGACACAGCAGGAAGAAGAGGAGGCAATGCGGTTATGGAGTCAGAGATCGGAGTGATGAGGCCACAAGCCAAGGAATGTCTGGAGCAATGAGAAGCTGAAAAAGGCAAGGGAAAATAGGAAAAGCCTTCGCAGTGAGCATGGACTTCCCAACACCTTGATTTTGGACCTCTGGCCTCCAGACCTGTGAGAAAATAAACCTCTGATTGTTTTAATATTTTGTTTTATGAATGCTTTTACCTTTATTTCTCTTGATATACTTGAGATATAGACATTTCATCCATAACAAAGTTAAGTGATTTGTATATGTTTTATGTAAGCCAGAGGCAAAACCAAGGCTAAAATAACATCTGACCCATCAAACTAACATTACTGAGAGAACAGGAAGTTCACCATCACCTTGAAGATCCATTACTTTATTATAGAATGAATGACTCAACAGAAAAGAGAAAAAAGACATAAAGCATAAAATGAGGAAGTCTAAGTTGCATTTAATTAAATGTAGAAGCGTAAGAAGGGGGACAGAGGCAATGTTTAAGGTGATAGGTATAATTTATACCTACATTCAGAAAATGAAGTCATGAGATCTTTATTTCCTAGGATCTTAATGGTCACTATCAATAGTCAGTTGTGGGATGCTTTTTTTGATTTCTTTCAGCAGCTTCTGGATTTGAGCATCAGATTTATCTATCTTTAACTTGAATGTTTGGAGGGGGCAATTTTGAAGTTTCAAGGCTTAATACAACATCTTTACTCCACTATACGTCAAGGAATTCTGGCCCAGGTCCAGAGTGATCCAGCTCTGGTTGCTGCTGATGGCAGAAGAAAGGTCTGCACAACTGAAAGAAGTGATGGAGCATCTCCCACAACCACATACTACATCTCAAGTTACGCAGTAGTTTCTTCAAAGTTTCACACAGAAATTTCAATCCAGTAATTCCTATGTGATTCAGCTCCAGATCAAGAGTGTCGGGCTGATTTTTGTTGGAGAAGCTTTGCGATGTGATCGCAGCCATCACTGGTTATGTGCAGCACCATAGTACCGGGGTCTGTAGTTTACTTTAGGGATAACTCAAGCCCTCATACAGAAGATTCACCCTGCCATTCCCAAGGGCATTTTTTTTTGCTTGGTACAGGAGTGTCAGCCTTTGTGTCTGCTTTGAGAATCAAAGCAGAAGACAGCTCCTTGCCGCAAGTTCCTGTAAGATAACAATTGTCAAATGACAGCCTCAGCAGGAAATACTTTCGATGTCTCAAAGCCATGTATAGCAACTAGCAGCTCATTTATAGTGAGGTTCAAGAATGCCAGACTGGTTGATTTTGAGGGAGGAGGAGAGATCATCTCATTGATGAATGGTAGCAGAACAAAATACCAACCTGAGATAGTGCAGATTACATTTTGGGTGTCACTTCTTTAAGGGCCAGACGCATTGGAGTCTCATGTCCACCAAAGATGAAACAGAAGTTCCGATAAGCATCAACTGGGGAAATATTTTTGAGGACCACATTTTGGAGATTACAGGTAGCAGAGCCTATTTTTTCACAAAGAATCCTCACTGATGAGGTATTAAAGGAAGCTTTTGACTGATGTCCAGAAATAAAGACTCTCAGCCTAAGCATCTGATTCTGATGCTGTATCATTCTCCAGGGCTATCCCCTTTTCTACCTGAAATAAAATTGTCTACAAGTTTTAACAATGCTTGAGGCAGGACAAATGCACAATGTCTATTTTATTTTTCAAATGCAGAGACATTTCTTGACATAGGTCATCGCATCCTTCACAAGCTACTCCTCCTGAGGTTTGTAAAGACAGTGCAAAACCACCTTCATGTCCATCATCAAGGAGAAGGGTTCGTTCTCATCGGACTGTGCTTTTCATTTCAGTAAATCTCATTTGAACTTCATTGACATTTGGCTGTCAAAAGCTGTCTCCAGCATCTTGGCTCTCTTTTTGTTTGAGAGGCTGAATAAGAAGTACCCCACTTGGGTCAGGTTGGGATTCATTACCCTTTCTTCCTTGGAGAGCAGCTCCTGCACATCCCCAGTGTCTCACCTGAAGCTACCCCTATTTTCTTCCTCTTCGCTCTCCAGAACATACAATATGATGGTAAGAAGCTGCTGGACACTGAGGTGGATAAAGGAGTAGCAGCCCTCACAATCTTTGCTCTTCTGGAGGATATTCTGTCCAATAAAGGGCGGAGGTCAGATTCCTTTGACCCAAGTTTCTCCAAGTCTTCTTCATCAAACACAGATGTCTGTGTCCACATGCCTTCAGCTGCTGGGAGACACAGAGCCTTCATTGCAGCTTGAAGGTATCGATTGGGACAGCTGCTGGGTGCCCGCATGAACTGACTGCAAAGGAAACACAGGAACAGTGATGCGGTGGTTTGGCAAGTCAGGGCAGGAGCCTTCCCCTTTCTTTATCTGCAGTTTTAGACAGGTGTGGACAATCCAGTACTTGGCAAGAGCCGAGCCTATATGGAACAAGGTTGCATTGTTCAACCAGTTGAAAGCTCATAGCCCTTAATCCTCATCTTCAAAAGATTTCAAGAAATGTACCTTCCTGCCCAGCTCTAAGAATCCTTCTATTTCTATGAAGAGGGGTTGTTCGAGAGTCAGACTCTCTCAGGGCCCTGGGTCACATGGTGATCAGTTAAGTGTTCTTGGGTAGCAACTTTCTCTTCAGCACACTACCCAAGAGGACAGGTACCAGCTTCTGCTTCTTCCAGTCACCACATGTATCATAGATAAGTTTCCCCAAGAGGACTCTCAGCTCATTGAAACCATTGATAATGAAAAGGATTTTCTGCACAGGGGCTAGGATCTCTGGAATGGCATCCTGCAGTTTGGGCTAATTCTTGGAGACCAGCTCTACAAAGGTGCATAACCCATTGTGGTCAAGACCTTTGCAGCTGAGATCGAAGACAGAACTGAATGTCTTTGTGACATTGTTCTGCATCCAGTCCAGCATCAGCTTCTTTGCCAGTGTGGTTTTTCCAGTGCCTGCAGGACTGTGCAGCACCACCAGGTGTGCAAATGGCCCTACAGGAATTTTAGGATTACAGAATTAGATCAGCATCTCATATCTCTGAGTGACAATATGGACATTTTCGCTAGCTCCAGGCCCAAAGTTGCTCTTATATTTCTGTTATTTTAACCGACCAAATTTGTGGTATTTTTTAATAGTAGCCATAGAAAACTAATGCAGGCAATAACAAATATTTAGTAATTAACCGATACCTTCTAAATAACACTTACATCAAAGAACTCCTAAGGAAAATTAGAAAATATATTGGATTGAATGAAAATGAAAACACATCACAATTTATGGGTTTTAGCTAAAGCAATGCTCCTAATGAAACTTTTATAGCTTTAAATGCTTATAATTAGAAAAGAATAAAAGTCTAAAGTCAACAACCTAAGCTTCTACTTCAAGAAGCTAGAAAAAGAAAAGAAAATCAAACCCAAAGAAGAAAATAATAAAGATCAGAGCAGAAATCAGTGAAACAGAAAAAGGGAAAAAGAATAGAGACAATCAATGGAGCCAGAAGTTGTTTGAAAAGATCAGCAAACTTGATAAGCCTTTATCTAGAAGGACCACACCAATTAAGATCCAGCCATGAGACAGAGACTATGTAGTAATTAGGACAGGGAAAGTTTAATATAAAGAATTATTACGCAACAGGGGATTGATCTGAGGGGATGAGGATTGAGTAGTAAGACGGAAAGAGAAATCTAAAGGACACAGGAATACCAGATTTAAAGAGCATTCACAAATCACTAAAACTGAGACGGAGCACCCAAAAAAGATATAGATCTGGTAGACAACCCTCTTCAGGGCTGAAATCCAGACCTCATTAGAGAGAGTGAAGTTATATTTTACTGAATGGCACACAAGTTTGCTGTGGCTGCACTTCAAAGCTCCGAGGAATTGTGAAGTTGCCCTCTGTAATGTTGGCCATAAACATTCGCAAAGAGGTGCCAAGCCAGTGGCATTTCACTGCAAATCCACTCTAGAGGGTAGCAGGGAAACTGCCCATGGGGAGGTGCCATGTGCTACTGGACACTGGGAATTGCTGGGATTTGATATCGCAGAAGCCGTGTGCTACCACAGTTGTGTGCTGCAGCAATTGTCCCCAACATTTTTGGTATCGGGGACCGGTGCTCCTATGAGAATCTAATGCTTGATCATCCGAAGTTGATGCTAGCTAGCACTGGAGAGCAGCTGCAAATACAGATGAAGCTTCACTTGCTCACCCACTGTTCACCTCCTGCTGTGCAGCCTGGTTCCTAAAAGGCCACAGACTGGTACCTGTCTGCAGATTGGGGGTTGGGGACTGCTCTTCTGCAGGAAACCATATGTATGCTGGAGCTAGGCCCTAAATTGCAGGAGCTTGGTCTGCAGAGTCCACTTCTGCTGCAAGAGCCTGCCTAAATTAGTACACTAGAACCAGAAGGGAAACATTTTTCTCTTCCTGTGATCAACCAGTGCCCTCTACTGACAATTTAACATAGCGCCAGCTGGCAGAGAAATATTTACAGGGTCCAGCTCCATTATTGCAGAGCAGACAGTGAAGTTTTTATATTGATCTGGAAAGCAACAAATTAATAACTGGCATGCTGATCAAGAAAAAAGAGCAAAGACATTAGTTAGCAAAATCAGAAATGAATGTAGGGTCACTAATAAAATGATTATTAGAGAATATTATGAACAACTTTATGTAATTTAAATGAAAAAGAAAAAATTCCTAGAAAGATACAAATTACCAAAAATGACTCAAAAAGAACTAGAGATCAATATTGAGCTATAAAAAGTAAAGACAATGAATTAGTAATTTAAACTCTTTCCATATGAAAAAGTCCAGGCCCAGGTGGCTTCATTGATAAATTCTATCAATATTTAAGGAAGAAATAATGCTGATTCCTCATAGTCTCTCTGAGAAAGTCGTAGAGCAAGGGAAACTTCCTAACTCATTCAATTATAAAGCTGGTATTATCTTGATACCAAAGCAAGCCAAAGACATTTTTTTAAAAAAAATCAACTGCAGACCAATATCCATAATGAACACAGATGCGATATCTTAAAGGAAATGTTAGCAAACAAATCCATCAAAATATAAATATATTAAAAGGATTGCATACCATGATCAAGTGGGATTTATTCCAGGAAGGCGAAGTTAGTTTAATATCTAAAAATTGATTTAATACACTGTATTTACAGAATAAAAGCTTCATAACCACTCAATAGATGGGAAAAAAAGCATTTCACAGAATCTAACTCCCATTCTTGATAAGAGCTCTCAGCAAACTAGGAATAGAAGGAAATTGGTTCAAACTAATAAGGTATAATAAAACCTGTAGCTAACATTCTACCTAGTGGTAAAAAACGGAATGCTTTTCCCTTAAGATTGAGAACAAAGAAAAGATGTCTACTTTCACCACTCCTGTTGAACATTATAGTGAAGGTTTTAGTCATTGCAATAAGTCATACAGATAGGAAATGAAGTCATTCTGAATTTATTTGCAGTTGACATGATCCTGTATTTAGAAAATTATAAGCAATCTACAAAAATTGGGAAAAAATCGTAGAACTAAAAGCCAGTGAACAAGACTGCAGGATATAAGTCAATATACCATAATCAAGTGTATATCCATATACTCTCAATGAGCAATCTAAAAATGAAATCAAGAAAACAATTTTTTTCACAATAATTGTCCACATTTAAAAAAGAATAAAATATTTAGGAATAACTTTAACAAAAGAAATATAAGACCTCTATACTAAAAATTACAAAAACTCCTGAGAGAAATTAAGGAAGATTCAAACAAATGGAGTAATGTTTGTTAATTGGACTCATAATTGTTAATAAGGGCAATTCTTCCCAAAATTTATATGGAATTGCAAAGAACCTGGAAGAGCCAAAACAATAGTGTAAAGAAGAACAAAGTCAAAATTTTTGTACTACCTAATTTCAAAACTTACTATAAAGCAACAATAATGCAGACGGTGTGATATTAGCAAATAGATACACTTATAGATGAGTGAAACAATTGCAAATCCAGAAATAAACCCTCATATTTATGGTCAAATGATTTTCCAACAAATGTTCTATGGCAATTCAATGGAGAAATCTAATCTTTCAACCACATGGTGCTAAGACAACCAGAAAACCACATACGGGGAAAAAAAAAAAAGAATTAGACCTTTATTTCACATTATATACTAAATTAACCAAAATAGATCATAAATCTAAATATTAGAACCAAAAACTATAACATTTCTAATAGAAAACATAGTATAAAATATTTGACCTTAGATTAGACAAAGATTTCTTGGATATGACACCACAAGCATGATCCATAAAATAAAAAATTGATAAACTAGACTTCTGCAAAATAAAAAACATCTTCTCTTCAAAGGACATATTAAGAAAGCAAAAAGATAAGCTATAGACTAGGAGAAATTATTTGCAAGTCACATTCTGATAAAGAACTTACATCTATAAAGTACTCTTGAAACTCAATAATAAGACAACTTAATTTTAAATGGTCAACAGATTTGAATAGACTTTCACTAAAGAAGATATATGGATAGCTAATAAACATACAAAAAGATGTTCAACATCATTAGTCATTGGGAAAAATACAAAATAATACCCTAATGAGATACCAGTATACACCAACTAGAATCGATATGTTCCAGAGGCCAATTGTATCAAGTGTTAGTGAGGGTGTGAAAAAATTAGAACCTCATACATTACCACTGGGGATGTAAAATAGTACAGCCACTTTGAAAAAGTATTTGGCTGTTCCTTAAAAAGTTAAATGTATAGTTTACAACCCAGCAATTCTACTGTTAGGTAGCTATGAAAGAGAAATGAAAATATCTCTTTACCCAACGACTTGTACACAAATACTCATAACAGCATTATTTATCATTCAGAATAAGGAAAGATTTAATAAGACACAAATGTACTGATCATAAGAAAAATATTGATAAAGTTGACTACCTTAAAAGTAAGAATTTCTATTCAGTAAGAGATTAAATAGGCAGGCTACAGAATGGAAAAGATATTTGTAACACGTATAACCATCAAAGGGCTCAAATTTAGAAAATACATACAGAACTCCCACACATCAATAAGGAAAAGACAACCTAATAGAAAAATGAGCAAAAGATTCGAAAGGCACTCTACAAAAAGGAAAGTTGAATGTTCAATAAAATGTGTCAAGGTAACATTGTAAAAAGAACATGTGGGATGGATGAGAGGTAGTGCTTGAGACTGTGGAAATGCAATCTGCCACTCCCTAATTGCACCGTTTTTCCTTGGCTCAGTCATTTTCTCCAGCCCCTAGAAAAGGACAAATTTCCTTTCTATCTTCCTTCTATTCTTCCTTCTCTCCCCCTTTTTTTTAAATTCAAAAGCGAACCCTGTGTGTTTGGCAAGCTTCTGAATCAGTGAATCTTTAAAAGAGTGTTTGATTCTTAATAAATGCAGCCAAAATCTAGGTACTCGGAATTAATGACCAGACAGTGGGTTGATGATGTAGGTACTAGATCTCTTCTCCAGCTAGACAGGGTGCTCTGAGACAGTTCTGTAACTCCAGCCTTTTCTCTAGCAGATGAAGGATCCTGTGAACAAGCTTCTGAAATCAGTGAAGCACAAACTACAGACAGTGACGACATAGTAACACCTGTATCTCAGAAATGTCCCAAGCCAGTAAGTACTCTGCGGTAATTATTGAGTGTGAGACAAGATTGTAAATAATGACAGTTACTGTGCTTAATGGCCATGTTCGTGAAGTTCAAATCCAGTTTTAATGAACCTGGTGGGAAATTCAAGTTAGTTAAATATGGAAGTGAATGGAAGTGTGTTGATGCAGTCAGATGAAAGAATCATTTTCTTGATGTGGTGTAATTAAGGACTTGCTTCAACATTTCTCTCTCTTGTTTGGATCCTTTGCCTGTCTTCTTCATTGTGATTCATCCTTAGCCTGAGCGATGCCCCTTTCTTTAAATTCATCTGAGTAGAGCAGGTTGACTTTGGGAGGTAGAGGCTGGAAGGGAGGAAGGGATTCTTCCTGGGAGGGCTCAGAGAAATCATTTGGTTTCTGAAGTTTTTGACCCAACCTTTAAAACCTGTCATTACAATTATTAATTAAATATTTCAGTCTCAAATCTCTTTTGGAACTAATTGAGGATACACATGCACACACACACATATGTGAATAAATATCCACAGACATATTTAACAATCATTGTATTAGAATCTTGCGGGTTTACAAATGAGGTAGAAAACAATCACTCTCTCGAGCCACTAGACTGCCCCCTGGCACATTTGTAGGTACTCAGTAAATATTTGTTGAATGAGTGACTGAATGAAATATTAAAATCTAATTGAGGATTATGACCTTCATTTGAAACAATAAATAAAAGTATAGTTGAGCTAGAATCAAGTGCATTATGTGATATAAATTCTAAGATTTGTAAGAATTCAGAAAAGGGAAATTATTGCTGCTTTCCTTGAAAGTCAGAAATTATACTGAGGATTTGCAGGAAAATAAAGGATATTGGAGTGCAGAGAAACAATTTAAATCAGTAGACTTAAACATCTAACATGGCAAACAATTAAGTTTTTCTTCTGAACTTTTGTCAGTCATATCTTTTTTAGACGTCATGTAATTTGTGTCTTGAGAAACATTTATATAAGGCAGATCAGAGCCATTGAATGTTAGAACTAGACAGAAACACGTAAAGGTGAAAATGATTAAATAATGTGTCCAGGATTACAGAGCTAGTTAGTGAGCGAGCTGGAGCTTCAGTCAAGATTTCTAAACCATGCTGCTTCAGATGAAAGTAAAAAGCAGCCAGCTGGTTGGCAAAATTTTAAACTGCAAAGTTAAAGGCTACTGAGTAAGATCTCCTTTTAGAAACCCTTTCTGTACTTAAAAATGTTACTTGAGAAACTAAATATGAAAACTGAGCCTACTTAGCAAAAAATTAGTGTTGCTATCAAATTAGACTTGATAATTTGGAGGAAGCAAGAGAGTGTAATGTTTAAGAGCACAGAGATTTGGTTCAGGCATAAGTGGTTTAGATCCTGGCTCTGCTGCTTACTGTCTATGCAGTGTTGGGGGTGTTATTTAACCTCTATCAGGCTTTGTTTTCTCATCTGTAAAGTGCTAATAATGCCCAACTTATAATGATGAGGCATGATTTAAATAAGGTAATGTGTGCTTAGGATTCAGTAAAATGCCCGAGACAAGCTAAGCACTAAATGATAGTGATGATGATGATGAAATATTCTAGTTCTCGGGGTCAAGCTTCTATAATCTCATAGTGACCCCTACAAAGAAAGACTAGGCCCTGAAGGGAGGGGATTGAAAAAAGAGGGGTGTCATTTCTCTTCTGCCTGCCAGGTCAATTGAATAGGTTGAACAGTACAACATAAAGAAGACCCTTCCAAAATAAATGCCTTTCCTTTACATTGCTAAAAAAAGTGAAACAATTCAATACATATGAATATTTTAACAGCCTCTCTTTGAGTCCAGAATTAGGACAGTTCCTGTGTTGATGCGATGTGTGTGGGGCTATTCCCCAGGAGGCCCTATTTATCAGTGTGAGGTTCCTAAGGCTCTTCTGTACTTATTTTCCCCTAAGAATCCCCAAGAAATGATCTCAACCCAAACCTGGCTTCCTCCAGACGAAGTTCCATTCCTGGTCCCAGGAATTGATCTCTCATTCTGAGTGGACCATAGAAAACTTTTCCCTCCCCTTCTTAACAGCTCCTAATGAGAAGAGAGCAATCAGGTTACTGTCTTTTAGCCATAGTATGTATCAAGCACCTCAAAGTTTATTCTCTTTTCTTGTACTCTTAATTTCAGGTGTCAAGGATGTCCTGACCCCTTAGCTATGCTAGCTAATTAATTTTAGCAACTCTGTCCCCGCCCCAGCCAAATTAGCTAGTACATCTGAACTAAAAAGCCAAAGGGAACTGTCTCTGGCACTAATGCTGTGATACTAACTGCCCTTAGGGTTTCTGCCAGCAAGTGCAGATGAGTTAGTATATACAGTGGTTAATGTGGTTTAGTATTATTGATTGCATACTTTTTGTTTTGTTTTGTTTTTGCTGTTCAGTCCCAATAAAATTAGATAATAGAATTAGCTCATGTAAAGGATTCTGGATCAAATTAAAATATCGAGCCGTATCTTAGTCAGTTTAGGCTGGCATAACAAAGGACCAGACACTGGGTGGCTTATAAACAGCAGCGATTTATTTCTCGCAGTTCTCAAGGCTGGAAGTCTGAGATCAGGGTGCCAGCTTGGTCAGATTCTGGTGAGGACCCTCTTTCAGGCTGCAGACTGCCAGTTTCTCGTTGTATCCTCAAATGACAGAAAGAGAAAGAGCCAGCTCTGACCTCTTCTTTTAAGTGCACGAGTCCCGTTCGTGACCTAATTTCCTCCCAAAGGCCCCACCTCCAAATACCATCACACTGGGGTTAGGGTGTCAATATGTGAACTTTGAGGGGGGCCACAAACATTTAGTCCTTAACAAACCATGTGAAATGATCACTTTTATAGGTAAAAAATGGTAGGCTATTGTCAGTTTCATATGGTTCAGCCTACAGCTTGCATGTGTACCTTGCTCAAATGTTAGTCTTATTTGTCCTCCTAATTCATCTTTGTTATCAGAATAAATCTGATGTAGTCTGCATAAATGTGGATTTCTGATCATTTGCTGTAGGATTATTTGCTGCAAGTTTAAAAATTTTAAAATTATGTAAGTGAGGTCAGAATACATTTTTCTTTTAAAAACTAAATATTGTAGATAAAGCTAGATCTCTATTGACCACTGCCCCAAATTTCTGCTGCCTCTTCCCCTCACCCCAAGAAAACCATTGTTTTGAATTTTGGGGTACATCTTTACAGATCTTAAAAAAAAAACTTTAGCATTTATGTCATTTTGTATTTGTCTTTTTTGCTTTCAAGTAAATGACATTAAACTGTACATAGTCTTTTTAAAAAAATTTTTATTTTGAAATAATTATAGATTTGTAAACGGTTGCAAAAAGTGTACAGGGAGGTGCCATGTGCTCGTCACCTAGTTTCTTTCCCTCGTTTTCTTTTTTGATACATATTCTGAAATGTGCATTTTTCAATCAGTAATGTTTTGGTAGTCCACCCATGTCGATACATTTAGCTTTTTCTAGTTAATTTCTCAACTGCTGATCAAATAATATATGACCTTTTACTTAGACCTCACTGAGCAACACTGATTGAGCTTTTACACTATGTGTTTGACAGTCATTGACTTTGCAGCACCCCTGAGTTGTTTGCTCCTTCCATAAGTCATTACGGAGTGGCTGTCTTAGTTTTTGCCAGACTCTATGCACACAAAATGGTGAATAAGACAGAATTGATTCCTTCCCTCTTGAATCTCACACCCTACTGAGGAGAAACATATAAATAAGGTGATAAAAGAGGAGCTGAGTTAAATTTTAGGTAGTCTGCGTAAATATGGATTTCTGATCATTTGCAGACTACATCAAAATCTCCTTAGAAAAGTCTTTCCTCACTGCCTTACCTAATTCAACTCCTTCCATTATTTTCTATTATTATCGCCCTCTTTATTTTCTTCATAGTATTTAGAATCAGCAAGTATCTGGTCTATTGTATTCTGTTCTATTCTGTCCTATCCTAGCCTATCTTATTTTATTCTTTTATTTTAAAAAATGCTAGTGAAACCACTAAGCTGACCCATAAGTGTGAAAACCCACATTTTGGAAAACACTGCATAGAATCAATGGTTTTTCACGATGAGTATTGAGAAGGGTCTTATGGGGACTATCGATAGGGGAACACCAAGTATCTTTATTTTTAAGAGGCACCCAGATTGTTTTGCTGCTGATTTGTTGAGAAATATAGTATCCTGAGCTTCCTCAGAGAAGGCACAGAGGTTTCACTTGTTTCCTAAGAAAAGAAAAGGGCGTGGGAGCAGATTTTTTTAGAAGCGAGGGCACTGGTCTGGCAACCTAGAGAAGAGAAGCAGCCAGAGGGTACTTGCACATGGAAGGGAGAACTGTGGCTGGTTAGGGGGCCATCCTGGACAGATTCCTTACTAGTGCTATGACACTAACTTGCTGCCACACTGTGGAAGGAAGAGACTTATAATGTTGTCCTCAGTTCACTTCCTGAAACTAGAGAGATATCAGCACCCTTCCTGGTATCCCTACTATGAAGATTAGACACAGGAACAATCAAGAGAGACGACAGTGGTGGTGGCAGTGACTCCGAAGTGGAGCTGAAAGTACTGGAGTTGCTGTGGGAAGGCAGTACGGTCTGATGTCCTGCTCTGTGGCTTGCACTCAGGTGGGCACAGGAAACAATGGGTAGCTGTTTGCTGTAGTGACTAAAACAGCTATTAAATATCTAATATCAATCAGCACGCCTCTTACGAGCTAACCTCAGGAAAATGCTGGATTGATTTTCATCAAGAAAGTTGTAGAAAAGCTGTCTGCTTGGAAAGTTTTTTGAGTCTTTCTGTATGTGGAGGTGGCTGACAAAGGCTGGTCTGGAGTAGCAGATAGAACAAATTTCCCACACATTAGCTGGGACAATTTAGTCAAGTTGTCTGTTGGTGCCAGTTTTACCTATAACTTGATTCTCAAGGAATAATATGTTAGATAGAGTATGCCTATGCTTGATTCTTTGAGAGTAATGTGTTGATTAAGTGGAGTCTATATACTTGGAGCATCACTAATCTATGGGAGATAAATGTCTTTTTTCTTATCAGAGTTCAGAGAAGATGTGCATTGAAATTGTCAGCCTGGCCTTCTACCCAGAATCTGAAGTGATGTTTGATGAGAACGTAGAACAGGTGTATGTGGAGTACAAGTTCTACGATCTACCCTTGTCAGAGACGGAAACTCCAGTATCTCTGAGGAAGCCGAGGGCAGGAGAAGAGATCTACTTCCACTTTAGCAAGGGTGAGGCATCCCCTGTGGTCGGTGGGGAGGGGAGGCCAACCGACTTTTAGGCCAAGGGGTCAGAACTACTCTGGATTTCTGAAGGAGTGGATCCAATCCTTTCATTTTCTTTTGTTTATCAAAATAATATATGCACATGGGTTAAAAATATCAAAGAAGCTTAAAAAGATTTTAAATTAAAATTAAGCAGTCCTTTCCCCTCCTGTTCCACAAGCCGTTCTCTCGCGTTCCTCCTGGTCCCCACTCAGTCCACCATGCCAATTTTCACTATTTCTTCTGTTATTTAACTCCATATTTCGGAATAATGTTTCTATTGCAATTTCTTGGTTCACCAATTTTAGAGATTATCTGCTGATTTTCTACCTTGGAACATAATATTTCTCTCTCTTATACCACACCTGTGTTCCCTTCCTCCCACATAGTTGGATCATAATTTTTATTCCAATATTAATTGCATCTATTATGGATATGTAAATATGAATTCTTGCAGGGCCAAGGAGTATGCCATGATTATATTTCCTTTCTTGTTTATTATTTTGCTTGCCTCAATTTTTCAATTGCTTTATTTTTATTATACCTACTATATTTTTTTCATCCTCTTTTCCGCATTTTCCAATAATCAGAACTGTCGAATAATGTCTGTTTTTTTTCCCGAAGACTTTTCTTCATTCTTTTGTTCCTTTCTAGCCCATGGTTTAGCTATTATCTCACTGCTGCTATTTGGAGAATTTTATTTGATTCTCTCCTATGCTAGATTTTCTGTCTCCAGTGTTCTGTGTCATTCTGTCTGATTTATCTGATTTTCTCATTTTTTAATGGATCATCTTTTCCAGCGGCTTTTCAAGAAAGGGTACATTAGAAGTAAATATTTGAGACAGTCATGCTTGAAATCTCTTTATTCTACCCATACATTTAATTGACAATTAGACCATGTATAAAAATCTGTGTTGAATGAAAATACTTTTTTTTAGAATTTCAAAGCATTTGGTCCATGATTTTTCTAGATCCCGGCCAGGTGTATAACCTTTATATGAACTCTATCCCCTTCCTCCCCAGAAGACTTTATGATTTTCTCTTTATCTCCAGTGTTCTTAAATTTCAGAGTAATGTACATATTTTTCCTTTAACTGTTCTGGTCGTTCAGTGGACTATTTCAATCTGGAAGCTCATGGTTTTTAGTTCTGGAAAATATTATTGAATTTCTTTGATAATTCTGTCCCCAGCATTTTCTCATTTTCTTAGTAGAATTTGGATCCTCCAAATTGATTCTCTAATTTTATCATTTTCCTTCTATAATTCTATCTGTTTTTTCTTATTTTTCATTTTTTGGGAAATTTTCTTAATTTTACCTTCCAGTCACTGACTGAATATTTTAAATTTCTAAGAGCTGTTTCCTGTGCGTGTGTTTGTTCCTGTTTGTTTGTTTTGTTTTTTTAGTATATCCCGTCCTTATATTATTTCTCATTTGTGTATAACAAGTTCAGAGGTGGGCAGTTCAGGGTTGAGGCTATGTGATACCATCGGGATCCAAACTTCTGTCTCGCTTTCCCATCTTCAAAGTGCCTGTCCTCCATCTTTTCGATTACCCCAGTGGTCTTTAGTGGCTGCTAAGGAAAAGAAGATTGCCTTCCTGCTGAGCCTGTTAGGCAGGTTTCTCACTACACAATAGCTAGAACTTCTTCACGTGGCCAACCTACCCAAAGTAGAGCCTGGACAACATAAGCTAATTTATTGGAGGCTACAACATTCCCATATAAAAAATGAGGAGGAAGGGGAAATGGATGTTGTGACAAGTACCTTGAGTCGAACTTGCCACAAAACCCAGATCTCTAGGTGTCCCTAAAAAAATCAGTCTCCTAGAATTCTTACAGCTGTGAGGTGGTGGGAGTACCTTTATCTTTGCATATGGCAGAATAGCTTTCAATGCGGGTTGTAGAGCTTCCTTTATATCAGGGGTTTACAAATTTTTTCTTAAAGGGCCAGATAATAAATATTTTAAGCTTTGTGGGCCAGTCTCTATTACAACTATTCAGCTCTATCATTGTAGTTGGAAAGCAGCCTTAGGTAATAGGTAAATAAATATGCACTGGCCATGTTCAATAAAACTTCTTTTATGAAAACAGGTGGCCAGCCCATGGCCCCTAGTTTTCCAACCTGTTTTATATATACCACTATGAAAGTCTTAGTGCACAAATAGCAAAAGTGTATGATTCTTTGCTTTTTCCCCGCTCCTACTCTTAATACAGTGATAGACCTGGACCCACTGGAGCAAAAAGGTCGAAGGCAATTTCTGTTCGCCATGCTGAATGGACAAGGTCCTGAGCAAGGATGGTAAGCATCTGCTCCCCATTTTGAAAGGAATCTGGGAGTTTTAGTTTGGTTTTGTGCTGATATTGAATATTTGAACAATTTTATATTAATTTACTCTTAATGAATTTCTCATCACTTGAATCTAATTTGTTTGTGACCGACTACCTGATTAAAAAATATCTCATAGGTTTAGTTCATTTCTCACCCGTACCAGCCCCTGATAAGTGCTTTGCTTTTTTTGAGGCAGAAACTTACTTGAGTACTGACAGTGCCCTATGCGGAATGGACAAAATGTTTTGACATTCTAAGATGATTTGATTCATTGATTACAAATACAGTACTATTGCTAGCTTACCGAACATTATGCCTTTATAATATTTATTTTACATATAGATTTTAAAAATTATTTCTCTAAAGGAAATACTTTGACTTTGATATAATTGAAGGAAATTCTAGGTCTACTGTAAGTTTTAGGAAAGTGAATTGTCCATATTCCTGTAATCTGAAGAGGCTTCCTTTTAGAGGTTCCAGGTGAAACACATGGGATATACTTATATTTAAAAAAATTCATTGTTTAGCTGAAATTTGACATTCAAATTAAAATGGGCATCTGTTTGGGGTTTTGTTTTGGTTTTGGATTTGTAAAATCTGGCAACCCCACCTCCTTTCTTTGTGTGGGTAAGAAATAATATAGAGCTAGTGCTTTAATCCATTACTTTTCTAAAAGCCTCACATATTTGTTTAATTTGCATTTTATCTCCAGTTAGTCGTAGGAAGAACTGAAAAAGGAGCCAGCTGAAATAAACAGTGACTCTAATGTCAGTATCACTGTGGACTTTTTAAACAGATTCTTACTGGTAACTTTTGGAAATGAAAAATGCTTTGGTTGTTTCCCTTCTGCATTAATGTTAAATTTAGCTTTCTCTTTTCTTTTTTTCTGTCAGCATTCCTAGAACTCTAGTCTTTTATTCACTTACGGTGGTAACCTTTTTTTCTTCTTTTTGTAAACTTCTACTCAATTTTAGATTTCAGTTGATTTTATCTTTGACTTTCTTTTTGCCAGTATGGTACAGTGAACATATTGTCTTCATGATCAGACAAACCTGATTTTGAATCCTGACTCTTCCATTTACTAGCTCTATGATCTCTGAGTTGTCACTTAATTTGAAGGCTCCCAGGAGGATAAAATTGAAATAACATAGTTTACCTAAAGTACTTGGTGTTGTGTCCAGCATATAGTCATGATAGTTGCCATCCCTTTCCTGGGAAAATTGGGGTGAGTGAGTCAGTATTATCCTTTTGCATTGTTGAAGTTCTCGGTAATGACACAGAAACATAATCACAAATGAATATTGCTTAATGGGCTAAGAATATATCATTTCAGAATTTATTTCAGCTTAATCATCTTTAGCTGTGATTTTAGGAGCTTGGATTTGTAGTTCTGTTCTTGCTCCCTTAGCACACTCTCTATTAGCCACCAATGTTTGCTTTTTAAAAATTATTGGGATTATGAAATGTCCAGAACAGGCAAATTGAGAGACAGAAAGTAGATCAGTGGTCACCAGGAGCTGAGGGAGAAGAGAATGGAGAATGACTGCTTAATGGGTGTAGGAGGTTTTTTTTGAGGGGAGATGGAACATGATCTGGAATTAGATAGTGATGATGGTTGCACAACATTGTGATGATACTAAAAAACACTTTAAAATGGTTAAAACAATGAATTTATGGGGCATGAGTTTTATCTCAAAAAATTTAATAGGTATACCAGTTTCCAGAATTTCAAATTATTCTTTGCTAGCCTCAGTCAAGATAATAATTGCTATTGACTGCTCAGTGCTTGAGGCACTGTGCTGTGTGCTTGACAAGCATCATCTTTCAAGACATAGAACTCAAAGGAACACATTTTTATATTCATTTTGCAATTCTGTTTTCCTTCTGTTTTCCTTACCCTGCTCAGGCTTGGTACCCAACTTTTACTTAGAAATTTAAAATCTCTTCTAATTTCCTGTATTATTGTTTTTCGTGCAATACCTCCACTGCCTATATCAAATCTTTCATCAAAACTGTAAACCATCTTACAATGTATTATATCTCAACAGTTTTGAGACAACTCGATTAGTTACATTATCTCAAGTCTTAGTTCCCTCTTCTCAAGACCTGTTGTTACTTTAAATTATAATTCTTCATTCTTTTGCGTAATCTTAAGAAAATGGAGCCAAGGGAAAAGTGCTTCAGGGAAGACACTGTGTAATTTATGATTACTTTTACTGTTCCTCCCCCTTAGGTTTTCTTCCAAAGCCTAAGGTTTATCAAGAGTGCTCAGTTAAATGGATTTTTTTCCCCTTTAGTTTAAAGTTTACAGTGGTAAGTGATCCTATGGATGATGAAAAGAATGAATGTCAAGAAGTAGGATATGCATATCTGGAACTGTGGCAGATTATGGAATCCGGAAGAGACATTCTAGAGCAAGAGCTAGATAGTAAGTAAAAAGTTTTTGTGCTTCTCAATTCCACTTATTTCTAAGGAAATCATCCTAATAATGAATACTTTTCCTGTTTTACTTACAGTACATAATTACTGCTATAAAGTTGATGAGGCATAAACTGGATTGAAATCCTTACAGCCCTCTTTATTTCTAGATCAAGCATGAAAGTAATTATCTATTTGAGCCTATATACCTCATTACAACTAGAATCTATTACAAATCCCCAATGTTTAAGATAGGAAATTTTTGAAAAGACAAGTCGTTTTAATTTCAGATTTAAACACCAGAATTTCTGACCTCTCTTAAACCCATAAGGTTTATAAAGGCAGCTAATACCCCTACTCTTTTAATGCATTGTCTTGCTGCATTGTCATGCAGCCTCTTAAATAGACACCACCTCTCCTCTTCCCTTACATCGCAAGTCTTATACATTCTACTTCACAAGTGTCTTGACTACATCCCCACTGCTGTAATAGTTTTCTGAATTGGTCTCTCTGCCACTGGTTTCTTCCACCCCTATTTCCACCTACTACAGTATTGATCACCGCATTCCTCTTGAATGTTTTAAAGATTGCTATAAGACCAACACATTTAAAAAATATTTGCATTTGAATGCCTTTAGGTGGGTCTGCTCTGTCCAGTCCTTACTTATACACCGGGGACTTCAGACATTTACCTTAGCTGCTAGGCTGTAGTAGGCATTTAAGATCATCCATTAGACCATCGGTTTTCCAACTTCCAGTCATAACCGATTAGCGGGTGGTGAAATTAAATTAGTAAGTCATAATCAGAATTTGAGGGATAAAAACTTTAGAAAATATCGGAGTACATTGCACAAATATTTTGTGAAACTTGACTTACGTACA
Organism: Pteropus medius; assembly: GCF_902729225.1. Taxonomy (NCBI): domain Eukaryota; kingdom Metazoa; phylum Chordata; class Mammalia; order Chiroptera; family Pteropodidae; genus Pteropus; species Pteropus medius. The sequence continues at coordinate 774,619 of NW_024344321.1, forward strand.
TGTTTATTGAGTCATGATATAAAATTTGTACTGATTATAATTTTAAAACTTTGAAGAAAACTCTTCAGACCAAGAGTTACTCCTTCATTATTTCTCTAGTAACTTTCCTGTGATATCGGGCAAGTTATTTAACTTCTCTGTGCCTGTTTCCTCAACTATAAGATGAGAATAATAGCAGTTCCTATCTCATAGGGTTGTCATAGGGATTAAGGAAGTACCTAAGTGAAGAATTAAAATGCTTAGGATAGTGCTTGCCATCTCTGTTAGCCGTTTTCCAACTCTCACTCCCAATTTCTATTCCTGTCCCCATTCTCTAAATGTGCCATGCTCTTCCTGACCTCCATGCTCTTTGTAAATAAGGGAAATCCCCTTAAACCTTTTCTGGTGACCTCAGAAATCCCTAAAACCAATGAATGCTTCTCAATTTTGATTCTTCAGAAGAAAAATTTATAGTAATTTTATTATGGTCTCTCTTCCATTTAGGATTTAAACATGTTAGTCTGATTTTTAAAGAAACCCTTTCTGGCCCTGCTGCAGCTACCTATCACTTTAAAACACAGTTCCCAGATATATTTGCTGAATGGTTGGTCAGTCCACAATAGTATTTTGCACCTCCTATACTCTTCGATTAAGATCGAGTTTTGAAAATTGTTACCCATTTTTGTCACATCAAGTTTTCTTACTCATCTTACCATGACCTTTCGAAATCTCTAATATCATTGCTCATTCTCCTTTTAAAACTGTTCTCCCTTGGTTTTTAAGCTATTATGACTGTATCACTCTGGGGGGGGTCCTTGTCTCCTTTGCAGGTTCTTCTTCCTGGGTTTGAATGTTGGGTTCCTCTGGTTCAATTCTTGGCTTTTCTCCATATACCCACTTTCAGGATTTTAATTCTCATATCTGTTTCTAGACCAGACTTTTAATAAAACTTAGAGCAAACTAAATCACTACCTCTATGTCTCTTTGGTACCTCCCCCACACATTAAAACCTTGTACCTTGTGTTCCCTTTTAGCCACTATCCATCTTGCTATTCAAATTAGAATAGGCATCCTTGATTTCAACCTTCGCACTCCCAACAATCACAAAATTCTAATTTTACCTCTTTAAATGTTCTGAATCTGTCCTCACATCTCCATTATATGTCAGAGCCTTTCATTTCTCTCCTGAATTACTGTTAACTCATAATTATCCTTCCTTATCTACTCGCGCTCCCTTTGAATATATTCATAATAATAAAGTCAATTTTCTAGAATCACTTCTAATACCTTCGGATAAAACTAAACTCCTTAGAAGACAAACACAGCCCTTTACACCTGGCCCTTGCTTATATGCATAGCTTCCTTTTTGCCACTCCTTGGCAGTTTTCCAAACTTGACATGTTCTTCTGTCTTGGCACATGCTTAGAATATCTTTCACTTTTTGAAGATTCAGCTCAGGGATTGTCTCCAGAAAGCCTTTTCCAGTTCCTCTATGTTCCCAAAGCACCTCGCGTTTTCATCGTAGCACCTACCATCATGTTTTCCATTCTCTTCCACTGGACTAAGTCCCCCTAAGAAATGAAGCAGTAGTTTTCGTATCCCCAGCACCTAACATGGCAAATGCCAGGTATTTAAGTGTTTTTTTAATTGAATGCTGCTGCTGCCTGACACATCTTTTTCCTTTCTCAACAGTTGTTAGCCCTGCAGATCAGGCAACCCCAATAGGAATTCTGAAGGTGTCCCTTCAAGCTGCTGCTGCCTTCCATGCTATTTACAAGGAAATGACTGAAGATTTTTGTGATGAAATGAGTGCTATTTCATTCTAAATTCTGTGAGGGCACCATAGTAAAGTCTCTTATAAAGTAACTTGCTATACCATGAATTTGGTTTACTGTGATGTCTAGTATCTCTTAACCTAACGATGAAAGCTTAGAATATGAAAGTTTATTTTTGTCACACTAGCTGTATAAAGGCATTATTTTCTGACGCCTTAGTGCTTTACCAGGCAAGAAGCAGGTTTGCTTTCAGGAACTGCCAAAGAACTGTCACAAAAGTTGAATTTAAAAAAACAAAACAACAAGAAAAAAAAACCACAGTTTATTTATCTTTTAGTTCTTCCAAAATTGAAAATATCAAGTCCTACTGCTAAGGAGAAAAAAACAAACAAACAAAATCCAAGACCCCTCCCTCCCTCTTCTCTTAAAGTCACAGAACACAGAATGAACTGCAGTGGGACAGGTGGGTGCAGAGAACCAGGAGGAGGGGGATGGCAAGATAAACTCCCCAAATACTTAAAAAGCTGTTCAACAGAAACTGTGATAAATACAGGACAATGCAAGACAAGTAAAAATAAGGAGCAGCAGTGATGAGAGGCTATGTAGTAGATGTGGCCTCCCTTCCTCTTCTCTCATCAGGGTATTCTAGGCCCAAGGCATGACTCTTGCAGCTTCCAGATCTAACTGTTGACTCCTTTGAGCCTCCTCCTGGATCTCACCAGAAGCAGTATATGAGGCACAACCATTCTTAGTCAGATATACCAGAAAAGAACCAGTGGTAATTGTTTCTACCAATGTACCATGTGTGAATTTGAAAGGAGAATGGAACCAAGTCAGGGAGTGCCATCGCTTCTTATGTCTTCCAAGGCAGCAGAAATACCTCAGAATCTGCATGAGGCAAGGAAGCAGGAAAACTCAGATGGAGGTACCAGTCCGATCTGCCTCACTAACCCAAGTTGTATAGTTTATCACAATCATTAGCAAATTCCAAGAACCTGTTCTTGAGTACTGCAAAGATGGAACTTAAAGAGATGTGAGGAAGGAAAGTCATGACAGTAGGGTAGGATGGAGGATCGAATCTGCTGGTCAAAAACCATGGTACAGGTTGTTAAGGGTCACCTTGTACCAATGTCTTGGAAATACAGCTTTGAGACATCAAAGAATAAGATGTCAAAAGCCATCAATGTCTTGGCAGAAGGTAACAGGAAGAGAGAGGAATGAAACGGTATTTATTAACAGCGGAAGCCTCTGCCCTTCTTCAAGAACACCTCCTGCCCTGCCACCTGGATGGGGCCATTGGCACGTGTCCTCCTGGTGGGCCTGGAATTCCCCGAGTAGATTGGTCCACACAAATGGCCCCCTTAACCCATAAACACAAATGGCAAAACTTCAAAAGAAAAAAAGGAAAAATACAGTTTCTGTCATGTAAAATTTTCAGGGGTTGGCTGGAGGAAGAATGGAACTGAGGGCCAAAGTTCAGAAGTTACTTCCTCTTTTTCTTGGGGGGTGCGGAGCTTTGTCTGGAACCACGGTTAGAGCCTCGACCTGAACTGTGCACAGATGCCTTCCTTTTCCGGCTCATACTTCGACTCTGTTCTTCTTCTTCCTCATAACGACTCTCACGGTCCGCTAAATAGAAGAAAGAGGCATTATCAGTCAGCTACAGGTTAGCTCTAGGTACCTAATGTTACTGGGCAGCATGTAGTTTGAATGTAGTTTGAAGTCAGACCTAAGCTTTAATTTTTACTCAGTCACCAGTGAACCTGTTCAAATACTTAACCTTTCTGCCCCTTGATTTGTTTATAAAATGAAAAAGTGTTCTTGGATTAAATAAGGTAATCTATGCAAAGTATCTATCACAGTGCTTAAGATACAATAGATAACATTTCATCTTTAACTTAAATGTGGTGTTTGGTTCCAGAGTAATTAAACTGGCACAATAAAAACATTCCTAACCTGGAAGAGGCCCAGAAAAGTTAGACTATTACAGGACTTTGATTTGGAAACTGAATAGCCTAATTCTGGAGCCTTGTAAGACTATTCGGCTATCATGGCTATGAGCCCACTGGGGGCTTCAGCAGATGAAAAATCATCCATTAGGCAGAGTCGCACCTCTGGGAGAATACTCATTCCAGACCTTGTTTTCACTGTGGATTATTGATTGAAATCTCTTAGAAATCTGTGCCTAAAAAAAGGCATCAAAAATTTACCTTTTCGGGCTTCTTCTTCCAGTTCATCCCAATCCTTCCCACTCTCTTCTTCACTGCCCAATGATTCCTTGGAATAGTCTGGAATAAAATTGATTACGCTTTAGTCATTAGATAAGAATGGAATGAGGATAGAATTCTTCCCTTCTACAAAAGTAGTTTCCATAAACGATAGTAGATCAGGAAGACACAGAAACTTTTCCTTATAAAGACTAACCTGATTCTTCAGCTTCTGATGAATAATCTTCATCACTATCCTCTTCCTCTTCTTCATAGTCATCTTCTGAAGGATTAAAAGTCTCATCTTCGATTTCAGACTCTGAATCCCCTTCCTCGGCATCACTCCCCTGTTTAGTTAGAGAGAGAATAATACTATTCACTGTTTTTTTTTTAAAAAATGTTCACTTTATTAATATAATGAATTCAACCAACTCAGCACACCAGCATTATTTACATAAAAACAAACCCCAAAACCAAAACCTGAGTGACCAAGAAATAAAATGACTTATTAAAAATTATTAGTAAGGTATAATTAGTAGATACTCTAATTCATAGTTCCTTTTCTTTTTTTAGTAAGAGTTTATTTGAGCCACACTGATGATACATGCCGGAGAACAAGATCTCAAATGCTTCCCTAATTTGTATTTATTAAAGATTTACATCATCCTTCCTTACCCAGAAATATTAACTTCAGAAATACTCTTGGTAATAATGCATTATGCAAAGGTGGGAAACCAGTTTTTAGAAAACATATTTTTGCAAAATTCCCTTAATTTTTTCCAAGAACTAAAAAATTCATTGAAAGAGTTTTTATAATTTCGAGGAAATCTTGTCAGTGGCTACCAATGCCCAGTTAGTTTATCATTTACCTGTGAAACTAATTTGGAGAAACAATAATACCAAGATGTGTTCAGAGCTTTCCACATTTGGTCTGTTCCCTTATGTACAACTTATTCAGCCTTCTCCTAACTGCCCAAATAATGGGCAACTATGTAGCAGAGAAGAAACCCCACACTCACGCACCTCACCCTCAGGCTCCAGGAAAGACCAGCCACCTTGTTCAAAGAAGCCCTCAGGGTCATCAACAATGGTCTTCATGATTTTAGTCCAGTTGAGGGATTGTACTCCTTCTGTATACTTTAGGTCACATGAACTGAGAGAAATAATATTACCAATGTCAAAATCGATCCTCTATATTTTCTGAGAATGTCCAGTGTCAAATTGGTGATAAGCATTTCTGAAGAGCAGATAAACTTTTCTTAAATGTATGGGAGGTATTTTTTGCACTGAACCACCAGAGTATGCCCAAATGGCTGAAATCTGGTCTTCCAGAGCACCAGCCCTCATATCAAAGCAGCCTTCCAACCAAAGCTAGCCCTGTCCGAGTCAGTCTGAGCGCCTCTCCCTCTTTTCCACTTTCTTCGAGAAGGGAGAACCTAACCAAAACCTGGTAGTCTCTGGTGTTGAAAGAGAGTAAAATTTGAGGAGGCTGAGACAGCTACAGTACTAGAAGATAGAGTGACAGGAGAAAGCTCTAGAGATTTGCAGCAGGATTTCCTCAATTCCTTAGCTGAGGATTGATCTGAGCACATGTGAGAGGAAACTTACTAGAACTAGGCAAAAAAGCATTGGAAAGCAGTAGGCCACATAATTCCTAGATCTCAGAGCTGGAAATAATTTCTGTTCCCACCAACTTCAGTGCAAAGACCTCATAACACAGGGAATCAGGTGGAGTCTTCAGAAGAGTGCTGCCTCACCAATGGGGCCAATTAGCCCCAGACTAAGGGCTGTTCTGAACCAGCATTCATGACATTTGAGAACAAGTCTTGAAAGATCAAAAGGAATCCAGGTAAATTGACTGTATCTTAGAATAAAACCTAAAAAAATTAAAAATAATAAAACTTAGCACCCCAAAATCTGGAGTCACATGTTTGGCAACCAAGCACATATTATCAGATACTCAAAGAAGTAGGAGAAAAATCAACCAACAGAACAGATCTAGAAAACATAATGATAAGGGATGAAGTAGCATATAATGATGTTACAAAAGCTATTATATATATGCTCCACATGTTTAAGAAAGAAGAGGGAAAATTGAAGATGATATGAAAAAAAAAATTTGTAAAATAACTCTCAGAAAAAAGGGAGGGACTAAAGAGTAAATATATTTGATAGTTCCAAATATGATGAAAACGATAAAGCACACAGTTCTACAAAGCCCAATGAACACCAAGTAGAATAATTATGAAGAAAACCATACCAAACCACCGAGTCAAACTGCTGAAAAACAATGATAAACAGAAAAATCTTAAGGCAACTTGAGGAAAAAAGACAATATGTACACAGTAACAAAGAATGATAGTAGATATCTCATCAGACCTCTGAATGCTGGAAGACAATGGAGCAACATCTTAAATATTCACAGAAAAGACTGTCAATTTAGAATTCTATATCCAGCAAAAAAACACCTTTCTGAAATGAAAGTGAAATATTTGCAAGAAATAGGCTGAAGGAATTTGTCTCCAGAAAACCTACACCTCAAATGGTAAAGGTTTATGAGGCGAAGAAAAATTATAACAAACAGAAGGTTTTAACTATACAGTGGAATGGAAAGCACCGGGAATGATAAATATGAGTAAATAAATACAAAAGACTTTTCCTTTCATTTTGTAAGTTAAAAGATAACATAACTGTTTCAAAGCTTAAATAAAAAGAACGAGGCTGGAGGCATCGAGCTGCCTGACTTCAAATTATACTACAAAATGACAGTAATCAAAACGACATGGTATTGGCAGAAAAACAGACACACGGACCAGTGGGACAGAAACCCATATTTATATGGGCAAATAATTTTCGACAAAAAAGACAAAAACATACGGTGGAGAAAGGAAAGCCTCTTCAATAAATGGTGCTGGGAAAAATGGAAAGCCACCTGCAAAAGAATGAAACTAGACTGTGGTCTATCACCACACAACAAAATTAACTCAAAATGGATTAAGAACCTGAATATAAGACCTGAAACAATAAAATGCATAGAAGAAAACATAGGAACGAAACTCAAGGACCTTGGACTGAAAGAGGATTTTATGTATTTGACCTCAAAGGCAAGGGAAGTAAAAGCGAAAATAAATGAATGGGACTACATCAAACTAAAGAGCTTCTGCTCAGCGAAAGAAACCGTCAACAAGCAAAGAGACAACCATCCAAATGGGAAAGTATATTTGTAAGCAACACCTCCGATGATGGCCTAATATCCAAAATATACAAAGAACTCATACGACTCAGTAACAACAAAAAAACAAACGATCTAATCAAAAAATGGGCAGAGGACCTGAACAGACACTTCTCCCCAGAGGACATACAAATGGCCACCAAATATATGAAAAGATGCTCAACATTGCTAGCTATTAGGGAAATGCAAATCAAAACCACAATGAGATACTATCTCACACCTGTTAGAATAGCTAGACTCAACAGGACAAGTAATAACAAATGCTGGCGAGGATGTGGAGAAATAGGAACTCTCTCATACACTGCTGGTGGGACTGCAAACTGGTACAGCCACTATGGAAAACAGTATGGAAGTTCCTCAAAAAACTAAGAATTGATCTACCATACGATCCAGCAATCCCTCTACTAGGGTATTTACCCCAAAGACTTGAAAACTCATATCCGAAAAGATATTTGCACACTGATGTTCATAGCAGCATTATTCACAGTGGCCAGGACAAGGAAGTAACCGAAGTGTCCTACGATAGATGACTGGATAAAGAAGCTGTGGTACATATATACAATGGAATATTACTCACCCATAAGAAGAGATGAAATACTGCCATTTGTAACAACATAGATGGACCTTGAAATAATCATACTAAGCGAAATAAGCCAGACAGAAAAAGGAGAAAATCACATGGTATCACTTATATGTGGGATATAAACATAAAAGCAACAGATGAATAGGGCAGACAGACAGAGACTCATGGACATGGACAAATGGGCTAGTTTACCAGAGGGGACGGGGAAGGAGAGAGGGAAAAAAAAAAAATTAAAAATTAAAATGTTAAAAAATAAAAAATGATAAAACAAAAAAAAACCCAACATAAGAGCACAAATTGCAAAAGAAAAAGCTGACCAAACGGATTTCATGGAAAGTTTATACTTCTGATCTTTAATAGCTATTAAAGAAATGAAAAGGCAAAGACTCTACTAAAGGAAGAAAACATATGCAAAAACCTATATTTGATGAAGGATTTGTATCCAGCCCCCAAAATTCTTACAACTCAGTAATAGATTTTTAACATGGCCAAAAATTATGAAGATATTCCATAAAGGTAGAGAATGACACATATACATATGAAAAGGTGCTCAACACCATTAGTCAACATGGAAATGCAAATGGAAACTACAATGAGATAGCACTATACACCCACTATAATAGCTAATATTAAAAAGACTAACACCACCAAGTGCTGGTGAGGATGTGAACAACTACAATTCTCACATATTGCAGGTAGTCCAGCCACTTTGGAAAATGATTTCGTTGTTTTTTATAAAGTTAAACATAAACTTAACAATATTACCCGGCAATCTCAGTCTTAGGTCATTTAAGCAAGAGAAATAAAAACAGGTATACAAAGACCTGTACATGTTTACAGCATCTATTCATAAGAGCCACCAAATAACAACTCAAATGTCTATAAACTGGTGAAGGGTAAATAAAGTAATGATTCTCCATACAGCGAAATATTCCTCAGTAATAAGAAAGAATGTAGTACTGATACACAAGAACTTGTAAAAGATGCAAGATACAGAAGATGACATCCAGTGTGATTCCATTTACACAGAATTCTAGAAGAAGCAAAATGTATAGTGACAGAAACCAGGAATGGGGTTGAGGGGACTGACTATATATAAAGGCATTTGAGAACTTCTAGGAGTGAAGGAAATGTTAGATAAGAGATTCTAGATGGTAGATCTAAGATTGCATACATTTGTTAGAACCCATCAAATCATATACTTAAATTGGTGAATTTTTATTACATGGAAATTGTACCTCAATAAAGTTGATCTGAAAATGTCATATACATAAATACATAACATATGTGATCCTATATCACCTACCTGCAACATGTTTCTTAGGAAAATCCTCTTGGAAACCATAAATCTGTATTTTTCTCAGTTTATTACTAAGCTCTCAATACATTTCTTAAGAGGAGATTACATTTATAGCACCTCCCCTTCCCAGGAAATGAGAGGTGGGGTGGGGGAGGGGGAGGCAAAGCAAACTATATTTATGGCTGCCCAAGCTTCACCCTTTATGTAGGGAGTGATATCTTCCTGTTTACTGGGATTCTGGTACTTCCATGAGAACTACTTTTAGTAGAAGTGTGAGTATATGGATGTCAAAGGGTAAAATAAGAAATTTATCGTCTCATCTTTCAGTAAAAAGAACAAGAAATATGCCCCTTTTTGTAAATATTACACACACGTATAAGCCTTTTCATACATATATCAAATACAGTCAAAAAAGATCTCAGACTTTGATTTTCCTTGTGTATGTATCCATAAACTATTGTTGGGATATTCAGAAAAAAGTGAATAGTTCTAACAGATTCCAAATTTTTAAGTCCTGGTCTATAACTCAACCCAAATGCAGTGTCACCATGGATTTTTATGTACAACACATCATACTTACATTCTATAACACAGGGTTCATGAAGTAAATGGAAGACTGCTGGCAGATTTACTTACTTCAACCATTCCTTGATGGGGTCAAGAGAGGCTACCGGGATGGCGTTGATCATCGTCACTTTCTTGCTGTAGTCCTTGTAGACGATTACCATATCAAAGTTCTTCAGGTGAAACTGGACCCGCTCAAAGTGAATCAGCTCCACTTCATCCAATGTTACCACAAAAGGTGGCTGTCAGGAAGGAACTGGTTCATTATCATATAAATATTTCCCCCAAGCACTAGCAATTTTCAAATACTTTCAGAATGTAAATCACTACACAAAGGATAAATGAACTGTTTTGAGTTTTTTTGGGGGGCGGGAAAGACTTTTAGCAATACAGCATATTAAGGAGGCCCAGTAAAAGGATTTGCAAAATCAAAGTCTTTCCTTAAGAAGAATAAATTTAAGGAAACTATGTGAAGAAACTATGAAAAAACTATTTAAAAAGGCTTTTAGAGAATATGTTTAATAAGTTCTATGTCTAAGATAAATAAAAAACATCAAAACTGAAAATCATAAGAAAAAACAAGGACCTAGTTTTTTCTTTCTTTTTTTTTTCCTAGGCAAGGCAATCCTTGGTTGACCTCACAGATTGCAAGGACCTTCTCAGCTTACAATCCCTTATTTTTTATTTACTTTTTATGCCTACAGCACCCAGTCTTCCTAGGTGGTCTCCCATTCAAGTACTAACCAGGCCCGATCCTGCTTAGTTTCCGAGATCAGACGGGTTCGAGCTTGTTCAGGGTAGTAAGGCCGTAGACAGGACCTAGTTTTCAAAACACCTATCCTCCTGCTTTTTCTCTAACAATTTTCTTATTAAAAGGAGGTAAAAAATACTCACCCATTCTGTAGCATTTACCAGCGCACTACTAGTGGGCTGAAGGAGGCAGGTACTCCTATAGGGAGCTCCATTAAATCTGAAAGAGAATAAGAAACTAAACTCATTGCAAAGAAACTGCTGGTGCCATATGAAACTTCTTTCCTTTCCCCATTTCCAACAACTCCAGCATACTCAGTAGAGACGCCTTTCCAGAGGAAGCCTCTCATTCTTCGCCACTCACTCTGGCCCTTAAAAATTTTCAAGAGGGAATGGATGTCTCAAAGGTTTTCAGTTATATGAAAAAAAGACATGATACATTAAATTATTATTAAAGAATAACCAGTTTTTCTAAAGGCAGACCAGTGAAACTTCAAAAAAAAAAAAAGAGATATGTTACCCCAAGTCCCTAAAAGGCACTTCAAATTCCAGTTCCTCCTTGGTTAGAGCCTCTACTTTCTCAATGAAGTTTTTAAAGGCTGTTTTCAGTTTGTGCCTCATTTCTCGTTCCATCTGTTGAAGAAAAAAATGTTAACTATAACGGTCACAATACTTTTTAATAGTGCATTCCTTCAAAAAGTGTGAAGTGTTTTTATAGTTACTAATGATACTATATTTACTAATGATAATAACATGTATACCTAATTGAAGGCCACCATACCATTAACTGCAGAGCTGAGTCTGCAACCTAAGTCTAACCCATAAGTTACTGCACTACACCAGTTCAGCAGATACTTGAGTTATTCTGCAGAGATTCAGGGGTTATTTATAAAATATAACAATTACAGAGCTCAGATTTGGACCACATCCTACCTCACTACCCTGCAAATAAAATGCTAAAAGAAACTTCAGACCTGCTCAGCATAGAGGTCATCTCGGTCATGCATATGCTGATGCTTCCCCAAGTCCGTGGTGATCTCTCCCACTTCTGTGTAGAACTGCACATCTGTGTGCCGCTTCTTGCCAAACATGATGGCATTCTAAAGGAATAGAGCAGAAAGAACAAGAAAGAAGTCAGGAAACTCGGGCTATACAACAAAGAGGCAAGATACCAAAAACAAAATTTGAAAATATAAAAAATATCTACGCTAGAAATGACAGCATTTATGTAAAAATAGTTCAACTATTCATAGTTAAACTCCATAGTTAAATTCTGGAGTCATCATAAATAATGACATTTGGGAATGTAAAAGAGTACAAGTTTTAAAATGTACTCCTATTTAACAGAATGAACTCTGGAGACTGCGTTGATAATTGTGTCTAAAGCAAAAACTTTCTACTTCAGAAAGAATTTAGAGACCTTTCATGTTTTGGTGGTCATTATATATCACACCAAAGGAACAAACATGCTTAGCACCTTCTAGATGTCAGTCACAGTAAACTTTATAAACATAATTTTATTCAATTTTCTTAATGACCTTATATAATCAGTGACATTTTTCATCACCATTTTAATGGAAAGAAGGTGACAAAAAGATCTTGCTCAACATCTCATAGCTAATAAGTAGAATGATATACCTTGAGGTGAAAGTGCAAGACAATAATCATTTCTCCATCACAGGGCTGGAACAGTGCATGCTTAATGTTATTGTACAGAATATCCACTTTGTCTCCTCGAACAGATGTGAAACGGAAACCTTGATGGCAGAGGGAAGAAGCGGCTAATTACCAACCAGCATCATTAGGTTAGGCCAAAAGGTACTGCATCTTTCCTGGCTCATTTGGATAGGGTCAGAGGAAATGCCAAAAATTGTACAGAGCTTTCCTTTCCTTCTGGCCATTCAGAGATGTAAGCAGATTCCCCTCAGTATTTCCTTGTCACGCTATATTATCTGATCTTGTCATTCCTACAAATGTGCCCCAGAAGACAAAGCCCTTCCCCACTCCATGTCTCCTCACACAAGTAAAGTAGCATGTGGCATCTGGTAGTCAGAAGCCAAAACTCCATTTGACTCTAAGATGTGATGACTTTATGAAACACAACTGAAAACATGAGGCATTACATGCACTCACTTGTAGTACTCATGCAATTTCACACACACATGCACCAACACCCCCACCCAATAAAGAGAGATCATCCAAACCATTGACATGGGCCTCCAGTGAACCTTGCATCCTCTTTTGGGCAATGTTTGGACGAATGTACAGATCTTTCAGTTTGGGGTTACTCCGGTTTAGGTTAATCACCAGGGAGTCTTGTTTCACAATGCCCTAAGTGCAATGAAAATTAATGTGAATCCTCATGTATCTTTATACATCCCCAAAACCCTCATGTGTCCTTTTGCAGAGAGGTGCTTTTGTCTGTGTTCAGGCTCACCTCCTTCTCTTTCTCTTCTGCTTCCCGAGTCTTATAACGCTTCTGTACTTCTTTTATAATTCGAAAAGCATTCTGAAGGTTCAAGGCTGGTACTGTCTGTTCTCCGGGTGCCTTCATATTTGAAGCTCGGTAAGTACTGTAGAAAGGGGAAAATATATAAGTTTTTTCATCAGGCCAGGTAACCTGCACTCATTACTATATTTTATAACTGGCTTAATATCTTTGAGAAGAAAACAATACCACTGAATGCTGAGACAATGCCTGGAAAGCAAAAAAA
>NW_024344321.1:787743-978104 GCF_902729225.1 Pteropus medius
AAAAAAAATCTCTTTCTTGTCTCTTAAACAAAGAATGTTAAAAATGGCTAAGCCACTGGATGGGGCAATCATACTTATTCTTCAACTTTGGCATAACCTCCCAAATTATTCCATTCTGTACCACTAAGGAATAGACTCCAATGTGGCACACATTTCCTTAAGATTCTATTGCAAAATATGTGTAGTAAGTATAATATATTTTCATGAGGATTTTAAGTTATGTTTTATCCTCAAAATAGTACAAAGCTTTCAAGGTGATCCTAAACAAGTGCCACTGAGGGAGGCTTTGCCATTCACTAGATTGGGAAGGATGTACCACAGAGTATAAAATGTTTTTGAGAGTGCCACTCCAGCCAGCAGAGATTTAGGGATGGTTGTTTTCCTGGGGACTCACATTTCCTTGACAAAAGTGGCTTCTGGGTTAGGAAAGATGTTGCCCTCATTCCTGCCCAGAGCACTGCCTGGGCAATAGAAGTTGATCCGCAAGTAAGTATAATCTCCTTCCACCGACATACTTATATTCTGTTCAAAGTAAGGAAAAGCATTAAAAAAAACCAGACAAACACACAGGATTCTTCCCTTGACAAAGATTAGGAGTTATAGAGATGCTAAAATTAAGTTAGGAGTTATAAGCTAACTGTTAAACCTAGCCTGTCAACCTTAATCTAAATCTAATAAACTACATATTTAGCTGATCTTTTAGTAGGACTGAGTGTATTTCAAAAAGAATCACTGAGTTCTCCTAGTACCTTGTGCCATGTGTACAACTATAGGTTAAAAAATGCTCAAAAAAAGTTCAAGGAGAAGCAAATTATGTTTCTAAACTAGATCATTTAACTTTCTACAAAGTGAACACTGGAAAGGGAGGAAAATGATGGCAGGAGGTAAGGGAGAGAGGGAGAAGTATGTAAAGTGAGACAGGCAGAGTCTGAAGAAGATGGGGAGTACAAAACAATAATCTATGGTAAGCATGATTACTATTTTAAGAAATAATTTGGACGGAACTGGATTCAATGTTAGTACCTTGATCGTGGCAATGTGAAAAGGTGTTGCTATGCCAAACACAGGCATTATTACAGTCTCATATTTCTTATCAATATAGATCTTCATTTCCCGAATATGTGGTTCCTTAGGCATCAAAGATGGGTTTTTATAGGACACATTAGATTTGCGAGCTCTGGAGTGAGGAGAAAAAAATTTTTGAAGAATTTCTGCTAATCTCACAGAACCCTAACACAATTTCACTGTTCAATGCAAACTTACTTCTGAATCTGCTGTTCTCCCTTCTGTTCAGTCAGTCGTCTCTTTGCTTCCTCATTGAGTTGAGCTGCCAGTTCTTTTTGATGTGCTCTTCGCTTCTCTTCTGCAGTCATCTCATTCTAGAGAAGACCCAGGCAATCAGAACATGTGAGCCATATGACAGATATGAGATCAATGTAGTATAAAACGGTAAACTCACTCGTGTTCTTTCCGTAAGTAATGCTGCCCGAGAACCTCTTCCTAATAGGTCCTCGGCCTCATCTTTCTCCTCCTCCTCTTCTTCTTCATCCTCATTCTACAGGGAAAAAGTCATAATCAGAAATTTGAGTTACAGTTTTTTAGCTGATATTGTTTATCTTCTTCACTGTACCCAAATTTCCTTTATCACTCATTTATCCTCTTCCTACCTTTAGAAAAATCCCCACATTCTTTACTTTCTTCTTCACGGAAGTGAGAACTGTGGCTGGGCCATCCTAGAATAAAAAGGGAGAAGTCAGAAATCTATAAGAACATTTAAATGAAACACTTTCACTTTCTAACCTAGTATGTAGTTGGGTAATGCTTTGAACCTCTGGATACTATAATCTTTGACAATGAATAAATACAGTTCTTGGGTTCTAGTCTCTCAGTAAGAACTATAATGTGGGAGGCAACACTAGGATTATGGTTAAGAATACAGGCTTGATTTGAAACCTGGCCGAAACACTGTCTGTGTAACATCTGGCAAGTTATTTAAATTTCTCTGTGCCTCAGTTTCTTTTTCTGTATATGAAGAGGATAAGAATACCTACGTAATAGTTATTGTAAGAATTCAATCAATGAATTAATGTGTAAAAGTGCTTAGCTTATAATAAGAACACTGAAGATATTTGCTATCATTAGCATCCAGAATCAGTATCTGCTAAGTGAGAGAAACCAGTCACAAAAGACCACAAATGTACAGAATGGACAAATCCTTACAGACAGAAAGTAGTTTAGTCGATGTCTAAGCCTAGGGTACTTGTGGGGAAAGAGGAATGACTTCTAATGGGTACAGGTGATGAAAATTAGATTGTGGTGATGATTGTGCAACTCTTAATAAACTAAAAATCACTAAAGTTTACACTTTAAGTGGGTGAATGGTACGGTATGTAAACTGAAACTCAATAAAGCCATTACTTAAAAAAATCAGTTCCATTATTAGAATCAGTTCTTGACATTATCATTATCAAGGTTCAAGCCACAACATGACAAATAGTTCAGTTTAAATCATTCCCTGGTACTTGGACTACAATCTCTATTCCTAGTTGTATTAGGTCAAGCTCTCACATGGATTTCTGCCCTTGGCTAGATTTTAACAAAGACTTTTAAGAAAAAAAAACAAAAACAAAAAAACACACGGGGTACAAAATGTGCCTCAAAAGTCAGTTCATGAGCACTCAAAAGTCTGATGCAATATACACCTCATCCACGAGCACTGTGTCACCGATGAATAGGGCATAGGTTTTCTCTTCTGGTTTCTTCCCTTCCTTGTTAGTCAGGTCTGAGAATCCCAAATTGATGCTGAATACCATCCCTAAAATAGCAAAACAGAAAATAAGTCTATGATTGTGAAAGGATGGAGAAACGTAGATTTTTACACATAAGAGAGAGATGAAGCTAAAGGAAAAGATTTACAATAGTATTTTCCTATTGCATGCATGTAAAACTTACCTTTCTTCAGTTTGTATTGATTTTTACTATTAATTACTAAAGAGCCTTCACGGAATTCAATTCCCATTCCAAATCTAAAAAAAAAAAAAAAGGAAGTGGTACTTCAGCAATAGGCTAAAAGATCTCACACACGTGTCAAGTATAATACATCTTATTTCGATTTTCAAGATAAAGCAGGCAAACATGTTGAGTGATTTGCTGCTGCTGATCAGTCAGTTATGGAAGAGAATCAGAGGGTAATCTTAGGGCTCTTAATATACTGAAAACAACATCCTAATTAAGTACCTCATGTAACATTTATCATATTAAGCATTTTCTTTTCTTTTAAGGTGAGGCAACCCCTGGTTGACCTCACAGATTGCAAGGACCTTGTCAGCTTACAATCCCTTATTTTTTTATTTTTTACGCCTACAGCACCTGGTCTTCCTAGGTGGCCTCCCATCCAAGTACTAACCAGGCCCGACCCTGCTTAGCTTCCAAGATCAGACAGGATCGGGCTTGCTCAGGGTGGCATGGATGCAGACTACTAAGCATTCTTTATTTAAGCTTATTCATCTACATTTAAATTTTAATATTCTACCATGAAATCAAGTGAGTTTTCCTATAGCTTAGCAGAGACTATCAAGTGGTACATTATCAAGACAGTAACAACTGGATTAAGAAAGGCAATTTTTAGTGGAATGTTGATAACTAGATTCATTAAGTCACCGGCCAAGACGTGGTATTAGGTCAACATATCTCCTCTTGTCCATTAGAGCAGTGGAGTAAGTAACTGTAAACTCCAGAATGGTTTCCATCTAAGGAGGCTGCCTAGAGCTTTTATTTCCCAAAATGTCTTTGATTCTGTAAGATACTTCTAGGTGTTCAATGGTCACATACATTTGAGAAACACTGGATTAAATAAAAACTCAAACAATTTTTTTTATTCAACAGGACATCTCAGAGTATTTAAATTTGTAATATAGCATGTAATATTCCCTAACATTTGCAATTTAAGCCTGGAGTATCTACTAGCATCTACTATACTGGTCTAGAAAAATCTCCACCCTGTTCCTAGGAGAGAAACTTAAATCTTTCTCATGTTCTCTGATAACATTATATGTCTGGCACACAGTTAAGTTAATTGTCCATAAATGTGGGTTAAATCAGTCTAAGAATATTCTGGTGACCAAGGCCAGTCATGAAAATCCACTCAGAGTGACTGTACATCCACAGCATCTTACCCTAGGTTTTTGGTAATTTTGTTTAGCAGTTCTGGCTTCTGCTTTTTAACCACATCCATGACAGCATTGTACACATCACATATCTTTACACCTAATGATAAGACAGAAAGGGAACATTAAGTGTCTTTCGGAAAACAAAAAAACAAAACCACATTTCTCAATCAACAGTTCCTCACCTATTAAGTCTCCCAAAGCAGGGTTTCGGAAAATGTGAACTAAGCACAGTGGTCCTCAACCTTTTTGGCACCACAGACCAGTGCTCCTATGAGAATCTAATGCCTGATGATCTGAGGTGAAGCCGAGGCGATGATGCTAGCGCTGGGGAGTGGCTGCAAATACAGATGAAGCTTTGCTCGCTCATCTGCTGCTTATCTCCTGCTGTGTGGGCCCAGTTCCTAACTGGCCATGTACTGGTACCAGTCTGTAGCCTGGGAACCTCTGAACTAAGGAATACAGTTCCTTGTGTGAGTAGCAAGGCCTAGAAATTTGTATTTTTTAAAACAATCTATCCCGTTATTCTTAATTATACAATTTGAGAAACACTGACCTGGGAGACTGTGATACATCAGTTGGTCTCAGCAAAATAACTTTTTAAGTGTTGATAAATGGCAACACATGATAGTTATTATACATTTTGAAAAACAGGACTACTGAAGGGGTGAATTACTGTTAGAAGGACTCTGGCCTTGATTTTCAGGATCTAGGATATAGATTATTTCAAGCCAGAGTAGTCCCAGATATGGTAGCCTCAGAGGGATCTTTATCCTCATTAAACTACTGATGACCATGATTTCCAATAGGATTTCTCAAAATCAACTTGAGATATCATGAAGAAATGGTGCCCAGAAGCTCTGGGCAACATAGGTTGGCTTACAAAATGGCCTAAAGGTGGTAAATAGAAACTCCCATTTAGCCATTTGGGAGTATACAGGCTCAAGGCAAAAAAAAAAAAAAAAATGGTTGCTTGCTTAGCAGAAACCTATTAGTTTTGCTCTTACACTAAGATTATTCTTATCCATTCGATGTAGAACATTATACATTCTGCTGGTAGAGATACTAGTTCTTGTAACTTTCTAAAGTTCTTCCAAATTCAAAAATATATTAAAAGGGTCATACACCATGATCAAGTGGAATTTATTTCAGAGATGCAAGGATAATTCAATACCCACAATTCAATGTGATATACTACATTAACAAATTGAAAGATAAAAATCATATAATCATTTCAATAGATGCAGAAAAAGCATTTGACGAAATTCAACATCCATTTATAAAAACTCAAAAAAAGTGGATATAGAGAAACATACCTCAACATAATAAAGGCCATGTATGAGAAGCCCACACCTAACATACTTAATGGTGAAAAGCTGAAAACTTTTCCTCTAAGATCAGGAACAGGAACAAGACAAAGATGCCCTGTCTCCCCACTTTTATTCAACATGTATTAAAATTTCTAGCTAAAGCAATTAGGCAAAAAAAAAAAGAAAAAAAAAGAAAAAAAAAGAAATAAAAGGCAACCAAACTGGAAAGGAAGAAGTAAAACTGTCCCTATTTGCAGATAACATACTATATATATAAAACTCAAAAAAATGTTAGAACTAATAAATTCAGTAAAGTTGCAGGATACAAAATCAATATACAGAAATCTGTTGAATTTTTATATTACTAATGAGCTATCATAATTATGAAAACAATCCCATTTATAATTGCAACAAAAAGAATATATTTAACCAAGGATGTAAAAGACCTGAAACTATAAGATATTGATGAAGAAACTAAAGATATAAATGAAGTTATATTCCATGCTTACGGATTGGAAAAATGTCCATACAACCCAAAGAATCTACAAATTCAATGCAATCCCTATCAAAATTCCAAAAGCATTTTACACAGAAATAGAATGAACAATTCTAAAATTTGTATGGAACCATAAAAGATCCCGAATAGCCAAAGCAATCCTGAGAAAAAAGAAGCTGGAGGTGTCATGCACTCTGATTTCAAACTATATTACAAAACTACAGTAAACAAAACAGCATGGTATTATAAAAGCAGACACAAAGATCAATGGAACAGAATGCAGAGCCCAGAGAAAAACCCCACATATATATTATCAATTAATTATGATAAAGGAGCCAAGAATATACAATGGAGAAAGGACAATCTCTTTAATAAATGGTATTGGGAAAACTGGACAGCCACATGCAAAAGAATGAAACTAGACCATTACCTTACACTTACTTACACAAAAATTAACTCAAAATGGATAATAGACCTGAAATAATACCCGAAAAATTATAAAACTCCTAGAAGAAAAAACAGGCAATAAGCTCCTTGACAACATTTTTGGCAATGATTTTTTTCAGATTTGACACCAAAATCAGTAAGTAGGACTTCATAGCAAAGGCAACAAATGCAAAAATCATCAAACTGAAAAGCTTCTGCACAGTAAAAGAAACCATCAATAAAATGAAAAGGCAACCAACTGAATGAGGTAAAATATTTGCAAATCACATATCTAGTAAGAGTTAATATCTAAAATATACAAAGAATTTATAGAACTCGATAGCATAAAAACAATCTGATTAAAAAACAGGCAGAGAATCTGAACAGACATTTTCCCAAAGAAAACATACAGATGGCCAACAAGTACATGGAAATATATTCGATATCACTAATTATCCAGGAAATGCAAATCAAAACCGCAATAAGGTATCACTTCATATGATAGAATGGCTATCATCAAAAGACAAGAAATAACTAGTGTTGGCAAAATGTGGAGAAAAGGGAACCCTTATGCACTGCTGGTGGGAATGTACACTGGTGCAGCCGCTATGGAACAGAATGGAGGTTCCCCAAAATTGGAAACAGAAATGCCACATGATCCAGCAATTCCACTTTTGAAGAAAACAAAAACACTAACTTGAAAAGATATACACACCCCCAATTTCACTGCAACATTATTTATAATAGTCAAGATATGGAAACAATCTAATAGATGAATGGATAAAGAAAAGGTGGTACAGCTGACCTTTGGTTTTACGTGGACTTTTTTTCAATGAATACTACAAACGTATTTCCTCTTCCTTATGATTTTCTTCATAATTTTATTTTCTCTAGCTTTAATTTAATGCAAAAGTACAGTATATAATACATATAACATACAAAATATGTTAACTGACAGTTTATTTATTGGTTAGGCTTTTGGTAGTCAACAGTAGGCTATTAACAAAGTTTTTGGTAATAGTTATATGCAGATTTTCAACTTTGTGGGAAGTCAGTGTCCCTAAACCTCATGCTGTTCAAGGGTTAAACACACACACACACACACAAATATTATTCTGCCATAAAAAAAGAAATATTGCCATCTGCAACAACACAGGAAGACTTAGGGGATTACACCAAGTGAAATAAGTTAGAGATATAAATACCATATGATCTCACTATATGTGGACTCCAAGCAAGCAAGCAAGCAAGCTAGCTCACAGAGAATAGATTGGTGGTTGACAGAGGCAGGGTGTGTGTGGGTAGGTGAAATGGGTGAAGGGCGTCAAAAAGTACAAACTTCCAGTTATAAAATAAATAAGTCATAGGGATGTAATGTGCAACATGACAACTATAGTTAAACTGTGTTGCAGTGGTCCCCAATCTTTTTGGTAGCAGGGATCAGTGCTCCTATAAGAATCTAATGCCTAATGATCTGAAGTGGAGCAGAGGCAGTGATGCTAGTGCTGGGAAATGGCTGCAAATACAAATGAAGCTTCAATCGCTCGCCTACTGCTCACCACCTGCTGTGTGGCCCAGTTCCTAACAGACCACAGACCGGTACTGGTCCCCTGCTGTACTGCATATATGAAAAGTTGCTGAGAGAGTAAATCTTAAAAGTTCTCATCACAAGAAAAAAAATCTGTTAACTAGACTTGTTGTGGTGATCATTGTGCAGTATGTACAAAAACTGACCCCTTATGTTATACACCTGAAACTAATATAATTTTATGTGACTCATGCCTCGAAAAAACGCCAAAACTTTCTAAACTTCTAACGAAGAGTAATAAGGCCACAGCATTTTATGAAGATCTGGACACAGAAGTGAGGTTTTTGTAAAAATCAATGTCAAACGACAATAACTCATGCCTAAAAGAAAAGTAGATTCAAGGACTAAGTGTGAAGATGATAGGTTAGTAAAATCTAATTCTATTTTTAGTACGAGAACCTCAGAAATATAAACTCACATAAACACTAATAACATTTTTGTTACATGATTTCCAAACTTTTTCTACGGCACCTCACCATGTCTTAATTCCTTTAGCAGCTCCTCTTGAAGCTGGAGCAAAAAGTTGTAATTTTCTTGAACTTCCTGAGAAGGGTCAACCATCAAAGTACGAACAAGGTTGGAGCAGTAAGATTTGAAGCGAATACCCATGGCACAAGTGATGGCCCCAAAATGCATGTGATTCTTGTCACTGGAGACCAAAGGAAGAAAGCATTTCATTCATTACCCAAACTAGGAAAGTCCTTAGTATCACTGGCACATAACATTTGTAATCACTGCCTCTCTCTGCTATATTCCAAAGCTGAAGCAGAATAAGGACCTATACATTTTTTAAAAAATAAATAAATAAACCATTTATAATAAGGGTCTAAAATAAAATAAGTGACCAAAACTTTTAGAATAAAAATTCAGTGAAAAGTTGAGTTGTATCCTAAATATGCAAAGAATATACTAAATTTTATTCACTACACTCTCATAGTATGGTGGTGAGAAGTCATCAGTTTACTATGAATTACAGTATTCACTCTGATTTAGTACCTTCAGACTGACCAGGTAAAAAGCATTCTTCACAATATTTTTAAAAATTAGAAGGGGAAGGGGGGGGTTGGGAAGTTAAGGGGCTGGGAGGATGGGGTGAAGGGTTAAAGAAGTACAAATCAGTAGTTGATAGACGGTCACAGGGATGGGGAGCATGGCATAGGGAATACTGTTAGCATTAATATATTGGCTAGGTGAAAAACCAGAGGCGAGGAGGAGCAATTAGGGGGGATCATTTTATAAACTATATAAATGTCTAACCAATGTACTGTATACTTGAAACTAATTAAAATAAATAAATTTATTTTTAAAAAATTAGAAGAGGAATTACATTATGATAGATCAAATAAGATTTTAATGTTTTCTGCGGGGCATGTTTTGCATGTCCCTCCCGGCATTTTTAATCGTCTGGAAAAATGTTTACAAGAAATAAGTAACTACATGAAATAAAATAGAAATATGAATAGAGTAGGACAAGAAGAAAATGTAGAAGGCAGACTAATAGTTATTCTGTCTCCTCTAATGTTTCTGAATTCCGGAATGAGTCAAAGGAAAAATAGGCTAAAGGTTGAAATGCTCTGGCTGTTAGTTTATTTTGAAGTTCTCATACTTACCTCACCACACTGAACTTGAGATTATAGTTGCCACCACTCTGAATGATAGGAGGATAACACATTTCCACAGTAGAGGGGTCTGCCCCAGCTAGGTATTTTTTCTCTTCAATAGCCTTTTCCACAGACTCAGCCAGTTTGCTGTGTCGAACTTTCTGTAAGTATACCCAGAAATGAAACAATACATACTAGAGGGTGGCAAAGAGGAGTGTTGCATTTTTGGATGTTATCATTGGAAGACAACATATATCTTGATGTCATTTAGGATGCTATAAAAGTCTTATGAAACATACTGGTATACATGCAAAGCAAATTTAGATAACAGTATGTGGAATTTACAGCTATTCAAGAAATTCTCAAGTAAAGGACTAGAAATCTCAAGAAACTACAGTGCAGGTTTACAGTTATTTTGAAAGAGAGCTGGCACAATTACACACCACCAACTTAAGTATCAAAGGCTTAATTTCAAAGGAAGCTGAACACATACCAAAACACTGCATTGTAGAGATTTATTTCTGCTTCATTAAAACGGCTAAAAGACTTTCCCCTCTGCATTTACCTCATCTGCATCAACTATTTCCATGACTCTTTCTTTGAAGAATTTGTTGAAGACCTCAGAGGTGATGCTGGCTGCTTTCTTCATCAGGTTGAGCTCCCCGTCCTCCTTTACAGCAATGGTATAGGCCACAACTGCACTGATATCTATCTGCAGTCAAAAGTGGTATGAGTTTCTCTAACATGCAAATATAGAACTGCTAAAGAAACACATCTTTCCCAATGTGAATATTATCAGTGACATTAGATTATTTAGCAAACTATTCATCAGTAGCTCGAAGAATATCTAAATATTCTTTTCTTAGACTGAATAAACATTTCAAATTGCTCTTTACCAGGCCACTGTGTATATTCTAAGAAGTGTTAAAGTAATATACCACTTAAAATGTACACGTAAGCACCTCTCTCTAGAAAGACAGGCAGGAGGATCAGGGGAAAAAAGAGAAAAACAAAAGTTTTTTTCAATAAGAGACTTTTGTGTTTCCCTCCGAAGGAGCTGAACTATCTCCTGGATGGCTCACTCCTGACTGAAAAGTAAAACTGGCTGACTGCTCCACCAAAGGGATTGAAAATGGAAATGCGAACAAACGTACGGTTTTCCTAAAACATATTCTCTGTATTCTGTTATGGAAACCCCTAACACTTTGGCCTACTCAGCTCCCAATCTGCTTGTTTCTGGGAGTATTCTTACTTTGTCAAAGCCCTCTTTGTTCAGGCAGTCATTCCAGCTCTTCATGAACTCTCCAGGGAATTTGTCTTTGCTGAACACGCCAATCTTCTTGCCATTCTTGCTTTCTTTAATAGCTTCAATCATTTTGTCAAAGCTGCTCTTATTACTTTCATTCTATCAGTGCCACAGGGAAGAGAGACTTGTCAATTAATTTTAGAATTAGACATATATGTTCTACTAGTAACAAACAAGCAAAGACAAATATTCTAAATCCCAGAAAGAATAAATTATAGCCCCATGCCTTACCTACTTCTTTCTCTCACACCATAACACACCAAAAGTTAACACAAAGTTTCTTTGGATATTTTTATATGCTTAAGTGAAGTGCCATATAAGTTGACAAGAATACTCTTTTTCTCCAGAAATAGCTGAATAATAGGTGAGCAATACCCTGAGAAAAAAATGTCAGGTGGGCAGTATGACAAAAAAAAAAGATCGCATCTGATAAAAAACTGGAAATGAGGTATATCTAAGTTTCCCTAGTAATACTGAAGGTTCTTTGTTTCAATTAAGGTACCCAGATGAAAACGAAAACTGACAGTGTCCTCGAGAATGGAGGATAAAGTTAGTGTTCACCAGAATTTCACAGCCCATTAGTTTTGTCGCAGAACTTCTAGGGTTACTGAACTCTTTTCTTCCTAACAATGAAGATGCAACAAAACTGATATTACAATCACAAGTCAACTAAAATCTCCCCTTTTTATTCTTTTAAATTCCTAGAAGGCATTTCTTTTTACCACTTTTAGACATTCTTTCATATTTACGACACATTCTTTATTAGTTCTGACCTTTTCTCGTATCAGCAGTGTGATGGCAGGGGCTCCATTAGCATTCTCATTGCCCTTAGTGTTGGCAATCTGTTTCAAGAACTCCACTTTTTTCTTGCTGGCCATAAAAATGATTTTGTCATCACAGAAGACCATGATAGTATCAGTCAGTTCATAACCAAAGAGCCATGTCTATGGGAAAAGACAATAGTGACAACAGTACGTACAGATAAAAAAAAAAAAATGTTCTAAATCAGTGCTGTCTACTGAACTTTCTGTAAAGATGAAAATATTCTGTATCTGCTCTAATATGATAGCCAGTATAGAGTACTTGAGATTTTGGACCAAGAAATTAAAAATTTAATGTGGCTAGTGGCTACTTATATTGAACAGTAAAATAGATGATTCAATGACTCCGAGGGTTTGGAACTGCTATAAATCCCTTACCTGTAAGGCAGTTGATTTGGCATAAACAATTTCTTCATCAACACCCACTGATACAACAATGGCGTCAACGTTGGCATACTCATCTTCTCCTTTCTGAAAAGTAAAGCATAGGTAATTTGGTTCTTTTCTTTTAACACCAGCAATATAGAAATAGACTCCAGTATTTACTCAGGATATATATAATTTTTTCCTAAAAGAAATTCAAGTTTAAGGTTTGCTTGGCAAGCTCATAGCCATTAGTTACTCTATTTTCTTTCCCCCTCTTTAATTCCCCCTCCCCCACACTTCCACCCCTGACCTATGGATATTGCTGTTTCTCCTAAAGAACTGGATCTCTGAAGGCGGAGCATCTCCTCCCACACACTTGGGGCATTCCCCGCGTTGTACTCGGCATATGGTCCATGGCTCCACCTGGGGTGCGAACCCAGGACCTTGTGTGTGTAAAGCAGACGTGCTAATCACTACACTATGGAGCCATCCCTGTTACTCTATTTTTTAAAAAAGCTTTACTGAGATAGAATTCACATATAATTCACCCATTTAAAAGGTATAACTCAAAGGTTTTTAGTGTATTCAGAGTTACGTATCTGTTACAAACTACAACACTTTCATCAAAAAGTAACCCATTAGCAATCATTATCCATCTCCCCCCAGCCCTAGACAACTAATCTGATTTGTTTCCATGAATTTATCTATTCTGGATATTTCATATAAATGGAATAATATAACAAACATGTGGCCCTTCTGTCTGGCTTCTTTTACTTAACAAGCTCTCAAGGTTCATCCATATTGTAACATGCATCAGAACTATATACTTTTTATTGTTGAATAATATTCCATTATATGTATATGCCACATTGTATCCATTCATTGACTGCTGGACATTTGTGTTATTTTCAGTTTTGGTGATTATGAATAATGCTGCTATAAACATTCATGTAAGTTTCTGTGTAGAGATATTCCTCCAGTATATATCTAGGTGAGGAACTGCAGGTCTAATAGTAACTATATGTTCAATTTTTTGAGGAACCACCAGGCTGTTTTTCCAAAGTGACTGTACCATTTTACATTCCTAACAGCAATGAGGGTTCCAATTTTGCCACATGCTGACCAACACTTACCTTTTTTTATTATAGACATCCAATAGATGTGAAATAGTATCTTATTGTGGTTTTGATTTGCCATTCTTGGATGGCTACTGATGTTGGGCAACTTTTCACGTGATAACTGACCATTTATATACCTTTTTTGGAGAGGTGTTTAGGCAGACAGAGCCTTTGTGCATTCTGTAACTGGCTTATTGCTTTATTAAGTTGTTAGAGTTCTTTTTATATTCTAGATTTTTTATCACATATGATTTGCAAATTTACAACCCCATTCAGTGGGTTGTCTTTTCACTTTGTTAATGATGTCATTTAAAGCATAAGTTTTTAATTTTGAGGAAGACCAAATTATTGTGCTTTTGATGGCATATCTAATAAGAGTTAACCTAACTCAATGTCATAAAGATTTACCTATGCTTTCCTCTATAAGTTTCATAGTTTTAGTTCTTATATTTAGATCTATAATTCACTTTGAGTTAATTTTGTGTATGGTGTAAAAAGGCGCCTAATTCCATTCTGCTGCATGTGCATATCCAGTTGTTCCAGCACCATTTGTTGAAAGACTATTCTTTCTCTATTGTACTGTCTCGGCACAACTGTCAAAAATCGGATGATGTAAATGTGAAGGTTTATTTCTGGACTGTCAGTTCTATTCTATTGATCTGCATGTCTAGCCTTACACTAGTACCATGTTGTTTTGATTACTATAGCTTTGTAGTAAGTTTTGAAACTAGAGTGTGATTAACTACTTTTGAACGCTTTGTTAAGACCAAAGGATTAGTAATTGTGGGCTATAAGGTCAAATCTCTGACTTTCCCTATAAAGTCAAGAAAAACGCCTATAATCCTCTTCCACGTTTTAAGGGTTCTGGCTGCCAATAAACCAAATATGATAGCAATTGAGGGTTCTGTTGAATTTCTCTACCACAACAAAACACATAGCCCGAAGAAGTTACTACATAGAAAGTATATATATTTGCCCATTGATTTTCAGTGAGAAAATGTTTTCCTTAGGGTTGGTAAAGTTTTATTATTAGTTCTCACTGATGATACAAAAGTAATCGTAGTTTAAAATTGCTAGTGCCTTAGCATGAATCAAGGCAGTGGCATCAAACTAATTCTTCACTACCACACATTCATGAAAAGAGGAAAAAAGCCAGTTTCACTAAACAATGTCCTTGATGCAATAACAATGATTAGTATTATGAAATTCCAATCCTTAAGTATATGTCTTTTTAATAGTCTGTGTGAAGATATGAGTACACACAAAGCACTTCTGTGTGCGCACTGAAGTATGATGGTTGTCTGAAGGAAAAGCACTTGTACAATTATGAGTAACAAGCTAAACTAACCACTTAACCAGACTTGGGTATCTGGCAAACATTTTCTCAAAAATGAATGATGTAAGCCTGTCACTTCAATGAAAATGAATAGCATGTTTGTCAGCAATAAAATTTTTGAGTTTTCAAGCAAGAAATTAAAATCTTGAAAAACTTGTACCCACCACTGTGAACTTGACAACTTCCCTACTTAAGACTTTTCTGATGGTCAGTGGTGATATTAACATGTGTGATTCTTCCATATTGTATAATGAAATGTGTAACATTTAGGACAACTGTACAACTGAGAATCAGTATTTTCCAAACAAGCACCGCATGATGTTATAAAACCATCCATGGATAAAGAATCCAAGGTGCAAAACAGATCCATAACTTGAATATGAAAAATTCACCGCTGTGGTTTCACATTCCACATTACAACTAACTTTTAAGAGACTACCACTTCTTGAGTTTTAGTGTACTAACAAAGAATATCCATAATTATTGAAAAAGGTTATTAAAATATGCTCCCTTTTCCAGCTTCATGTATGTATGGGACCAGATTTTTTTCTACATACTTGATACAATCTATACAAAGAAAGCCTCTTGGGGTCTTGAATAATTTAAAAATGTAAGAGGACCTGATATCAGAGTTTGAGAATCACTGTGCTGTATGATTCTTCTAATATATCAACACTTTCCTCTCCAAATTTTTGGCACATAAACTTTAATTCTTCAATAAACATGAGTTTTGTGTCAGTGATATTACTGCTACCTTGATAACCTCCCCAAATTAGTAACACACACTCCCTTATATTTAATACTTATGTGTTCTGGATATAGGTAAAATTTTTCTCCTAAACATTTGTCTACAAAAAATACCACTGAAACTAACCAAAAAGTCTCCTTTAGTATTTTTTCGCTATTTAAAATCTTGGTCAAATAAACTTTTTAACAAAGAAAAAGGTATCAACGTGAACAAAAAATTCAAAATACAGAGTACGATCATGTAACTTAATCATTAATGATATGGGAAAATTATCCAAAGGGCTCTCGATACAATTGAAAACAGAGAAAAAAAGAGGCACATATTCAGCTTTTTTTATGATAGAGGAAACAAACCCACCTAATCTCAGGGATTTTAATTCATATAAAATGCCCACTTTTCCACTGCTGATCAAAAGGGCGAGAGGATGAATCCTAATTTATCTTGGCACCCAGCTGTCTGACCATTTTATAGAATATTATTTCTTTAGAAAATCTGATGGGCTCTAACCCCAGAATAAAGAAATGTAATACCACCAGAATTTAATATATCTGAAGATAATGAATTTAGATTAAATTTTTCTTAAAACGAAAAGATTCAGTGAAAAGGATTATAAGAAAACCAAATATTTTGACAGCAAAATCGAAGACACTATTTTATATTCAAACCTTATGAAGAGTCTAAGAGTGTCATACAGATTACATCTGAAAATAGTCTTCTGAAACTATGAGAGATTTTTAATGATTTGCTTATAAAATACATATTATATATATAAAGTACTAAAATGTTTTGATTAGATTATGTCTGGGATTTGTTTGGGAATGAATACTAGTGTGGAAGGAGCTAGATTAAAAAAAAATGCCCCAAGGCTAGCAGCTCCTGCCTCAGGACCAGCTCAAAGTGCCAGCCTGACTATTAGAGGTGGCTTGGGCCCAACTCTGTGCAGCTTAAAAGGTCCCGGATTCCTACCTGATCTCTTCTGCTTGGACTGGTCTTCAGACTGAGACTGGAACCCTTGCCAAATCTGGACTTGGGATCCCCGTGCTCCCTTTTCTAGATGAATTCTCTTGCAGCAGTGACCCCTGGTGTGCATAGACTCTCAACGTCCACCACACCCTTTCTGTCCCAAATTCTGCCACCTTCTATTCTGTCTGGTAGACTTGACATCCAAGTCTTGCTCAAATAGGTGTTTCAGATGGGAATACTAGTATATACTGAGTAGCCACTTTCCTTCTATGTGCCTTCTTGCATTTATTATCTGTAATCCTCAAAATAAGACTTTAAGTGCAGCATGCATCGTTATATTCAAAATCTCAAATCAAGCCACAAAACACCCAAAAGTTCTACAAAAATATATAGACAGTTCTTACACTGATTTAGGCTTAAAAAAGGGGGGTGCTAAAAGTCCTCCCTTTTTAGATGCACATATTAAGTTTAAAATATTTTTCCTTAGGATACAACTAGCAAGTAATAACAGGTAAAGTAATACATTTTCTACTATTTCTAACTCTCTCAGTTAACAAATCAGATGAGGGAATACTTTCATTAGGGTCCTAAAAAGAAAAATACATTTCTTTGGAAGGTCTGCAACTTATATTTCTAAGGAAAAAGGATCATTTGACAAACTTTTCAGGTAAGATGTTAATATTAGTGACTTCTTAAATTTACCAGAAACTTCTTTCAGCAACTGAAAGCAACATGTATCAAAGCCTGTCTCCTGGATTTAGAGAGACAGTATGCTTACTGGGTAAGGGCTCACCCTGAAGCCAGACAGCCTGGGTTTGAATTCTAGGCCCCATCGCTTATTATGACCTAACTTCTCTGTGCTAATCTCCTTGATCAGAAGTGTGTATAAAGTGCTTAGAATAGTGCTTAGCTCACAGTACCTACTATGTGTTTGCTATCATTATTAAAGATTGAAATGGCTATTTGTTAAAAATTTACTGTGTCCCACACCAATATTGTTATTGATGTCAAAGATTAGCTGATTACATAATCAGTACAGAATATGTATAGTAGAACAGACTTTCTGAAAGTGCACAACCCATCAAGATTGTAGGTGATTCCAGATATGGCTTTAAATATTCAATCACAGAGCAAAAAAGTTACATACTTTTCAACTCCCTTTTAATCCACTTGATTACACAAAGAACATACCTGTTTAATGCTAATCCTTAACACCTGCTACAATTTAACAATGCTGTTGTGTTTACATAGTCTTTACTTTTTAACAGCTATGTTTTACTTTTGGAAAGACTTTCCATTTATAGTGAAGTAACCTTTCTGAATGTATTAAGGTTTAAAGAGTTCAACAGTTATTTGGAAGATGAAAAGGACAGAGTGGTTGACTAAGCAGAATTGGGCTAGCAACACCTTAAGTGCTTGACAAGCATTCTCACTGGGAAGATATTGATGAGAGATAAGCATGCCTAGCTCAGAGAGCCACAAAGGGTTCAGAACTCAGGAGGCACCAAGTATCAAGAAAGGGTAATGAGGTATATTGCACATGGATCAGTTCAGGACTGAAAACAGAAGGTCTAGTTATCAAGCATAAGAGATGGAACCCCCAGTTCTTGGAAGCCCTGAGACAACTCATAATCCCTCCACAAAAACACTTGACTTATTCTCTGGAGAAATGTACTCAGATATTAGGCCCAGGAGAAGGCAAGTGCTAAATGTTGGGGAATTAAATGACAGTCTGTATTTTGAATGACAGCTGGGAACAAATGCCACAAAGAAAAGAATCGGAGGATTTTTCTCTGCACATCTTCAATGAATTCAGAGAAAACACTTCAGATACTAACATTTAGGAGTCCTCCATGGAATGAGACAGACTATTCACTTTAAAGTAACCCCTACTAGTTGAGAAGCCCCATTCATATTCATGCAGGGCTTCCAATCAGTTTTTATTGTCTCATTCTCAATATAGATGAGTATAGACAAGCCTCATTTTGATTTTCGTGAAGTCTCCAATATGTCAGAGAGAAAGCAAACAAACCCAGAGGAAACATACAAGGCAGAGGACAGAAAATAAAAATTAAATAAAACATCCCCACAGGAGAAATAAAGTACATCCCTGAAACAAGAACAGAGAACAAGAACTCTTAGAAATCAAAAGTAGTTGAAATTTTTAAAAATTCAATAAACCCTTAGAAAAACGTTAAGAAACAGTATATAGAAATAAAAGATAAAAATACAAGAAATGAAAGAGAACAAATAAACTTAAGCCAAGATGTATAAACCTTAATAGGAATTTCAGGTTAAAAAAAAAAAGAGAGCGAGTGAGCAATCACTGAGGAAATGGAGGCGAGAAAACCATCAAAAAAACTCTTCTGACAGATTCCAGCACTGCGGGACGTAAGTCTTGAGACTAAAAAGCCCACCCCCCACCCACCAACTCAATGCTGTGAAATCCAAAATCTAAGGAATGAAGAGACGATTCTAAATGTTTCAGAGAGAACAGGCCAGATATATTGGAACAGAAAAGAGAATTACATCGGCCTTCTCAAAAGTAATACTGTAAGCTTAAAGACTAAATAGTTTCAAAATTCTGAGAATTCTGAGGTATTTTCAGCCTCGAATTTTATACCCGCTGAACTATATTATTAACTAAAAGTGAAGACAGAATAAAACTTCTGAGTCACACAAAGGCTCAAGATATACAGATTTTCTGTATCCTTTCCTAAAAGTTCTTAGAGAAAATGCTTTAACAAAATGAAAAAAATCAATACATGGTCTGTAGGATGTAGGGGACCAAAACAATGGAAGTCTCAAAGTTCAAAACAGGTCTGGAAAGTAATCTGTACAAATACAGACAGCAGTATAACTATAACATAAGGTTGGACGGGGTGTGGAAAGGTGGCGTTTAAAAAATAAACAGAATAAAATATCTGAAGAGTTAGAGAATTTTAGAAAAAATATTGATAAGATTATGACAGACCTGCAGGAAAAAGTTAGGGGTATGGACATTCAAAAAGGGAGAAAAACCAAGGCAGTCATTAATGCCAAGAAAAATAAAAAGTCTAGAGAAAAAGGTAATTATACTCTATTATTTCACCCAGTAGTGAAAACATTTACATGAGCATTAACAACGTAAACTGACTACTGATTTTACTAAAAATTGTGTGTGTATGGGGGGAACTTATCAAGAGGGGTGGGAGTGACCAAGCAAGTCTAATAAAATATTAATTGTATAATCTAGGTGGTGGATACATGAGTATTCACTGTAAAGTTCTTCACCTTTCTGTATGTTTGAAATTTTTCAAAACAATGTGTCAAAAGAAATTTAAAAAGTATCAAGAGGCAGAGAAGTTGGAATGAATGTGATGGTATAAAAAAGTTAAGTTTAAATCTTAATTTACCAAAACAAGTTAATATCAAAAAAAATTGACAAATCAAGAATCAGCAGTATATAGCTATAACTTCAAAATATGAAAGAACTAAAAGTGGTTGCTTCTTGGGCAGGTGACTGTTTTTTTGTTTTAAGGCTTTTAGAACTACTTGGTTTTTTAAAACCTGTGTAGGTATTACTTGATTAAAAATAATTTTTTCAAGTGCAAAATAAATAGTGTAGGTGGTAAGGAATTAGCAAAAATTGTGAAGGTGGTATCTGAATGATAAAAGCTGGGGAAATTCTGCAACACAGGAACAATTATCTTCCTTTGAAAAAGCCAAATGGGTATTGCATTAATTGAAACATGTTTAATGTTTATAGCTAGAATATCCATATAATTTATCATCTGAACAAGATAATTTTGAGAATAAAAGGGCATGTCATTTTACATAGGAACAGGTGAACAGTTTCAGGAAAGGCAGGACTTATGGTCACCCTAAGTACAGGCTGGACAGAAATGTCTTCAAACCAAGAAAGCCCAGAAATCATCACCATCATTCACTGGGTGGCTATGACATGCCAGGCACTCATTACACTTGGTAACTGGGGTAAAAAATAAATACTATACAAGTTGAGTGAATCCTACCTGTGCAGGCATTTACTTCCATCTTCATTCCTCTTTACTCGAGACCAAATCATTATTTAAATCTTTCTCTAATTCCTTCCAGAGATAAAGGAGCCATAAAGACCCGAGATGCCCATTATCTTGCTGAAAGTAGTATGGGAACTGCCTGTATTTCAGACTTCCTAAGCCACAGAAGATAACTGTCTAGTCTGGAAAGCAATCCAGAACAAGAAATTTGACCATGACAAAAATCAGCAAAGAGCCAGAAAGCGGTGCTCAAGAGAAGCACTGACACTACAGCTTACAGTTTTGTCCGTGGGCACAAATTTTCTTTTTAGGGTTGGAACCAGCCACCACCTCAAATGTGACTGGTAGAGCCACATGAATGAATGCATTGGATCAGCATTCCTTTGACAAACAGCTGCTATTTTGACATTTTACGGAATTCTTTTTGGATAAAATGCAGATGTGACTGTAGTTAAGGTTCATTCAGCAATATGTCCTAACAGGCAGGTCTCAAATCAGTTATAGGTGTGCCCTGATAATGTATCCCTCAGCTCCCAAAGCAGCTAGGAACCCAGAATGGTGGGTAACCTCCCCCTTCATACCCCATGCAGTACTAACTGTATTACTTGGTTAAAAATAATCAGAATCATGTAAAGGCTGGGAAGCCCTAAATAAGGATTCAGTAAAGTATAAGAAGACAGAGAAACCCACAACCCAGTCTCACCACCCACCACTACCACCTAGTGTTTTCTAATGTGGAAATACACAGGTGCTGCAAACTCTTTTTGTTCTAACTTAAATATGAGGTAGGACTGGACTAGATTCAAAATCCAAGAGTCGTAAAACAGTTAATAAGTTCTAGCCACTATAGAGGTCGCCTGTTTTTTCAATTAGCAATAATTGCGCTTCAGATAAAACTTCCTTGGCTACAATACTGTCACCACAGAGCTCCTGTTTCATTTCTGAGCTTATTTTCTCATCTCTAAAATGATACTACTTATTCTGGTATAAGGTTTGTTTTAGAAATTTCTACTCAAACTGTTAAAAGTGTGTGATACTGCAACTGTTTTTAGGATATGTTATGAAAATTGTAATTAAGAAATAATACATCTTATTTGCACTAGCCCCACAGTATCTATCTAACCCAAACTCAACTCACAGATGAAATTAGGAGCTAAATTAGCTTCCGTTCTTATTAAAAAAAAAAAAAAAGTTTAGTAGTTCTTCAGTTCTCTCCGATTCTATATAGTTGAAGAAAGTTGGAGCTATCTTGTACAATTACAGTTTTGAAAGGCTTATGCTTAAGGGTATCTAAAACTCAAAAGTGGGTGTGGAGCCTAAATTAATTGATGGTTAATTTTTGTCATAACAGATTTCTTTGAAGACTGGAGCTGACAACACATGCTTGAGATTCATAAACAATTACAAGTTATTTTCTCGTGTCAATGCCAGTTTTCTTATTAAAAAAGGAAAAAGTGTAAAAGAAAAACAAGTATAGCTCATACCTATATATTTCACTATCTTTCTGGTACAGCTAAGAGGATAATCAACCAGCACTTATTCTCAGAAAACTATGATCTCTGCTTAAGCAGATCAGAATGAAAGTACTATAACCTGGAAAGACTGCATATAGAAATTCTACAGGTGGGTTCTGGGCATAGTGATTAAAATTTAGCTATAAAAAAGCAGAAAGTCCATTCCAATAAGATTTTTATAATAATTAGTCACAAATTTTGCTAATGAGTAATTTTTATATTGACTTGGCTCAAACTTTGTAACACCAGGGTCTTATCAACATCTAATTCTCCCTTCACATGATGTCATTAAGTTAAATAGGAGGGCCAAGATAAACTCTGATGATTTTTGAGGAAAAAAAGGGGGGGCATAACATAACTCTTATGGATTTAAAGACCATCATTTGAAATTAAGTTTGCCGATCTGTCTCAGGCCTCAAGTTTTTCCTAGTTTCATGCTTGTACTTAATTATTATGCAGGGCTCTAACTCTTAGCTTTCATAGATGGTTGGGAGAAGATGAAAAATAATTTGATAAACTCTGAATCACTGAGACTAGAAACAAGCTCCACATCAAAGGAGTATACTTTCAGGGTCTATGGGTGGCAGAGAGGGCGTTTGATTACCGGTACACTAACACTTAACTTATCTTTAGAAAATCAGGGCTCTAAAATTAGGGCTTTTAGTTTTTCTAACATGGATCATGTTCAACTTTAAATATGTGACAGTGAGAGCTGTAAAAACACTTGGCAAAAACTAATAAAAATTTTTAAAAATAAAATTTATGTTCAGCACTTGTCTAGCATAGAATCCTTATTTTTGCTTTTCATAAAATGCAACCGAGAATCCGCTTTACTTTCAATTATCTAATGCATTTATCCCCAAAAGAAGAAACATGCACAGGAACCTTTAATGTGAATGGCAGAGAAATGACCAATTTTAATAGCTTGGTTTTTCGTACAGAATCAATTTGAAAAGCAATTTACAATGCTGAAATCAGAATTAAACATTTTTGTCAGGACATTTTTCAGGTTTTAAAAAGTCTTTATTAGTTTTATCTTCCCTGGATGATAGGGTTCAGAGGCCAGACTTAAGCTACACAGCTCAGGCTGTACCAGAGGATACAACCAAATGTTTTAATTGATAAATTACTATCATAAAAATAAATTTTAACTGTGGACGTTTTTCAAGCAGCAAAACTGCCCATCTTTAAAAAACTGGGAACTGTAACAGCTCTTTTTCTGAACACGTGCCCCGATACTCTATCAAGGAGAAAAACTGAGATTTTAGGCATCGCATCGTTTTTTGTATTACTAATGCCTGCAGGTTTTCAGCGTTAGGTTTCTGTGTTAACCACGGCAGGGCCTAGGACGTGAGGCGGTTGCGCGTGAGCAGTATCTTTTTTTAACTCCAGCAAAAGCGCCGCAAAGAATTAATGCAAAGAGCTCGATTCACATCCTCCTAGCCCCTCCATCCATCCTTTACTTAGATGGTTTAATTCTGGCGGGACCGGGGCGGAATACACTGGTTCTGGAAGGACAGAGCGAGTGCGTGGGTGTGTGCGAACACTGCAGGAGGGGGCGGCAAGACGCGATCGCGGAGTGGGAGGGAAAGATGATGCCTCTTCTAGGGCGGGAAGAGACTACGAGAGGTAGCTGTTATGCATGACGGGGGCCGGCACACGCGGAAGATGGTGGTGGCCGCAGGGCAGGGTGATTGCAGGGGATTCCCTGTTGCGGGGACGGGGGCGCTCGGGGTCACCGCAGTGAACAATCCTGGAGCAACTAAAGGGGCGCGACACTGAACCCGGGAATTCCCGACGGAAAGGGAAAAAAGGGCGCCGAGAAACGGGGTTATTATGGGATGGAAGAGAGGGGCTCCCTAGGGAAAATTACGGGATCTCTCTCACCCGCCAATTGCTGTACAGTCTCTTCACTCTCCGGTAATAAGCGTCTTTGTCCAGAGTCACAGCCATAGCCACAGACGCCGCTACTCCTCGGGTCCCGAGAATCACGCGAGGTCCCGGCTCCGCCACCAGCTCTCGGCCCCGGAATCCCGCACTCTCCCAGTGACCCGGAAGTATCGACCTCAACGATGCCCTTTCCGCTTCCGGGTCCCGACAGCTTTTTTTTTTTTTCTCTAAAAACCTCTTTCGTGAGATTAGGAGAAGAGAGTGTGCAGGAATCAACAAAATGTGCAAAGAATCTAGATTTTCGCGGGGTTTTGTCAATTTAGCAACAACCGCAGGCGAGCTGACGTCATCATGTGACGCTCTGCCCCCGCCCTCTCTGCTGGGCCGCAGTTTCCAGGAGCTCCGTTTTGCCCGAAAGGCTGCGTCTGGGCAATGCTGAGGCGGGAGGTCTGTGGTGCCAGCCCCGCCCCTCATAAACTGCTGCGCGAGGGTGGAATGGCCCCCACCCATCGGCACAGGAAAGGAAAGCATAAAGAGGGGTATATGGCGTGTGATGGGAGAGGGAAGACTACAGCCGTAACTGGGTACGTTCTCTTCCTAGAAATGGTAGGGAAGCAAAAGCCTCTGCTGATGCAGGGCTGGAAGGATCCTCTGTGCCAGGATGCTGGGTTAGGGCTCCGCACCGACACAGCTCAAACCAGGGATAGGAAGCACACCCTCCTGATAAAACTATCCCCTGAGCTATAGGGGAAGTACTTCACCTAGGAAAGGGAAACGAAATGCCCAGGCTTCATCTGAGCGCTGGGATGGTAGGGGAAGGGCTGTAGGAAACAAATGGCTTGAGAGGATTCGCACAATCCAGTACCCGGGGCCCAAGTCGTGATGGTGCTTTTCCAGTCATTCAGTCTTCTTGCAGCAGTTCACCAAGTGACACCACTTATGGCTTCAGTTAATTCGAAACAAAATGTACGTGGTTCTTGCCAAAATTCATTCTTCTTATTTTTTCTAAGAACTTGAGTTTGAATCTGAAACAATGTTTTGCCTCCTATTTAGCTTAAATCATTCCTTTGCCTTGAGCAAACTGAACAGCCTACACAAATCCTTTAATGGAGTACAGATGACTTCTCTGCCTTTTCCAAGTTAACTTTGCACGAATAGTAATGAACTTTCAGAGAGTGGTGTTGAATTGCCCATCACGAATATCAACTCCTAAAATTAACATTGATACTGGCTTTGAACAACTATAGAACCAGGGAAGAGTGGAAAAGGATTAACTTAAATTTATTAATGCCAAGGGAAGGAAGGTAACAGTTCCTGACCCTCCAGCTGTATCCACAGTTCGGCCAGGAACAGGCTCTGCCAGAGGCCAGGGCCAGCGCTACATAGTCTGTGGTTAATGGAGGTGTCTGGGGAGGGGTGAGCGTCTCAGCTGCTCTAGTCTCCTTTCCTTCCCCAGAAATGAGGAAGTGGTCATGTATTATTTTCGGAGTTCCCCTGCCCACCCAATCTGCTCAAATTTGGAAGCAATCGGGTACAAATTTTCTTTTTCCTTTTCACCTCCTGGAGTCCTGGGTTTCCCCACATCTCCCCTGCCCCTCCCACTTTTCCATAGTCCAAGGGCCGGAGTAAATGAAAATACAGCAGCCACCCAAGTAATGGGGACCATGCTGGGGCTTCAGTCATCAGCATCTTCGCTGGAGTCTGAGTTGGCTGGCATCATAGGATCATCAATGAGTGAGAAGTCCCTTTCTGAGCTATCATAGCCCTGAGATAAATCATCATCATCTTCATCCTCATCGTCCTCGTCCTCCTCAGGTTGCAGTGGTGACAACCTCAAGGCAGTAGCAGAGGTGGTAGTGGCTGGTGAAGAAGGGTAGCCAGTGGCTCTCAGGCCTGGATGGTGATGGTGGTGATGATGGGGGTGGGGTGGTGGTGGTGGTGATGAAGTATGGTGCTGGAGTCTACATGAGGGGATGATGCTGCACCACCCATCACAAACGGCATAAAAGGCAAAGATGCAGAAGTGGCACTGCTGTGACCCAAAGAAGACACAGACTGCAGGCCACTACTGCTGTGCTGGAAGGTATTATGCAGAGATAGGGACCCCGTGCCTCCACCCTGCATCAGGGCCATCATCTTAGAAAGGTCTGGTCGCATCCTACGGGCTCGCTTCTTGCTGTTATCTGGAGCAATAGGCCCTGGCAAAACCCGGTTGAATACAGTTTCGGCATGGTGACTCTGGGAGGAAGGAACAGAAAAAGATAGTAGAAAGAAAGGGAAAAAAAAACAGAAGTCAACAAAGTCCTAGCTTGCAAATGCGTTTTTCACTAAATCTATCTTTAGACAGGCAAAACAATGGTAGAGGAGGCCTTACAGAAATGGGGAGGAGCAAATGCTGGACACGGTTGATCAAGTCTGATACTGATTGATACACATGTAAAATTCAGAGTTTTGCTTTATCCATGACTATAATATACGATTACTCGGGCCAACCCCTTCACAAATGCTTAACTTTGTTAATGAGGTACCAATTGTCTGAGTTTAATGCCAGTTTACCCAGTATTGCACTTAGGGGCACTAGAAGGAATAATTTCCAGCCTCAGTGAACTTAACCAAAATTTAGAGTCAGAATGTTTAGAAGAAGTAATTTAAAATTCAGCAGACATGTACATTTTTTATCAATGTGAAAAACTTAACATTAATTTGGTAAGGATCTAGCCATCATCTTTTTGACCTCTCTTGAATTTACCCCACTCTGATGCAATAATGAAGGGTAGGATTGTAAATAACAGTATAGTTGTGAGGCAATTCCTTATCTAAACCTAACACCTAACATGAGAATACACCTTTCTGACTTGGAAAAACAAATATCTCAAAACTCTATGTATACGCTGTAAAAATATTACAGCAGCACCTAAACTCCCTGCCGGCCTCAGTAATAAAGTACATAGTGCTGGAAACCCCATCAATTCTGCATTAAAAATTCTGTACCAGTCATATATTATGATTTTTTCTGATTTCCTATGATCCTTTCTTCCTTAGAAGGAAACTGACTATAAAGAAGTAGCAAAAGTACTTGAGATAAAAACAGGTAATACTATTTTTAGGATTAAAGAAGGAGAAGCCTTTTTTACAGGCTGCTCTATAATGTTAAATTTAAGACAGAGAAGGTACCAGCCTTCTAGCCATCAGCCTCTCATATCAACCATTCTGCTTATTATACTCTTGGTCTTGTGGATGCTAAGAGAGAAAATTAAAACATTCTTCTACAGTAGCAATATTTATATGAAACTACTTTCACCAATATAAAAGTAATAAGCCTCATAAATTCACATCACAAATATATATTATGTGCAAAATAATATTCTCAGAATTTATTAAATGCAAAAGATAGGTATTGTTCATTTGGAAATCAATTTTGTTAAAAGAAACTACATGGTTTTATATGTATCACATGCATAAAAGGGTGTAAATAAAAGATCAAATGGGAAATGACTAGATAAAGTGGGTTTAGGAGAGTGCTAATCTGTTTTTAAATGAATGCTTACCCAACCAAACCATGATTTATATATGTTTAAAAAATACAACTATTGCCCAAAGTAAGGCAAACACAGCCAAGAGAAACTTTTGCAGTTATGTTTTGGTGGAAAAGATTATGGGTACTTAATCTACCAAATGCCCTATAACCATGATAAAACAGAAATATTTGACCAAATTGTTATAAGCTATAAAACGTGGTTTCTTGTCCTTTTTCCATTACTGGAATATTATTAGTAATATTAGTAAGGTTGGGAGACTCCATGACTGTTTACCTTAGTAGGCCTCTAAATCATTTCTAAAACACACAGAATCATAAAACTTTTTGAGATTATCTACTTCAAACCCCTCACTTTTCAGGATGAGAAAACTGAAAGGGTTAAAGGATTTGGTAAAAATCCCTTAGCCAGTAGAAGAACAGGATAAGGCCTTGAATGTTCTAACACATCTTACTAATTTTTATTTTTTAATATGCTTACAGTGTTGAAATTAGTTTTTAGAATTTTATGTTCTTCTAAAGATAACGATGCCACAGGACAATAAAAATACTCTAGTTTCCTTATTGGTGAACTAAAGATAAATTTTCTCAAACATTAACTGGAAAAAAAGTAAAGAACATTAAATAATTTCTCCAGTCACATCTAGTGTGGGAACAGAGCAGCAATGCCTCAGTCTCACTCACCTTTTTTCCATTCCTAGAGTTAGCAGTCTGTACTGGTTCCATTCCCAAACAGTTCAATTCTGCCTTATTATTTTTTTTACATCTCTGCCACTTCTGTTTTCTGCGATCCTCCATATACTGCAATAGAAAAATATCAGTTACCCTAGAGAAATAAAAATCCTCTCTGGAGTAATTATTATGGTACTAGTGTCTAGTCTGACAGTAAATGCTTATTGTGTGGGTAAACAAAAGATTAGTCCTAGTGGAAAACTGCCATTAAGCAGATCTCTCCAAAACATTTAGGTGTTTATGTAATAGTTTAATAGTAAATATTAGCCTAGCATTTAGTTTAAAAAGTATCTCTGACAATATTTTATTTTGATCCTTACAACTCTGAGGTAGGATGACTGGGTACTACTACTCTTGTTTTGCAGATGCAGAAAAAATGACTTAATATGGCATGCTTCCTTCCTCTCGCACAGCTTAAAAACCAAGGGAATGACTTTAAATCTTGCTGGATGGAAGTGCCACTCACCGCTAGAAATCGGGGATCGACAGCGAACTCTGGATGACCCTGTAACCACATCTCCAGTTCAGCCCGGCGAGGGGCATCCTCACCCACCAGCAAAGTACCATCCACCTTATTGATGACAGGGATCCGGGTCTCCAGGTCCACATCAAGGTGATTAGGCTCTTCCATGCATTCCACCTCCAGCTGCAAACCCAGAATCCACCCCCATGAGCACATACTCTCCTCTGGGGCAAGGAGAGAGGGGGAGCAGAGCCAATGGTAGCCATAAAATAACTCTAACATATTCTAGTCCCTCAACCCAACTGCCTTAATCAATTACTTGGAATAAAAAGATCTTGTCTAATCATCATTTTAAAGACTTTCTCTACCACTCACCTCGACTAGCTTCTTTCTATTCCCCTTCTTCTTATGAAACAGAGGATGTCCATCTCCCATTACTCCATTAGCCATCAACTTGTGCTTCTGGAATGTTAACTTCAATCCTTCCTCCTAGGAAGACAACCCACCCACCCAAGACGTCATATGGCACATGTTTTTATGGTAAAGTTTAAGCTTTGGGTGGCTTGGGGTAAGGGTCATCCTTTGGCTCAATGATATTGAGAAGGCCACCTAACTAAAAGTAGAAATTAGAAATGTAACAAAACTTAAATACTATTTCTTTAGAAAGATTTCATTTCTTGGCCTAGTGCCCCTCAGGTAGCTTTAAGAGAAGTAGAATTTATCTCAATAACACCCAACACAGGGTAAAACCCCCTATCTGGTGTTTCAGTATTAGCATGGCAACTCATCACAGGGGCAAAACTCCTGATAGTCCCATCACATACTAATTGAAGAAAATTTTCTTGTTGAGTACTTAATGATTAGCTAATAATTTCAACACGAAAAAGTTCAGGAAAAATAAAAATTTCCATCTATAAAATATAAAACACTGATTTAACGTCAGTATGAATAACTCCTTAACTTAATAAAGGCCCATAATACTTAGGTGTCATTTTAACAGCTTTCTCACAATTTGATTTCAATTTTTAAAAACTAGGTTTCTAGAATCTAGAAACAAGCCACCCAAAAGCTCTGTGTCATTTAAATGTCTTTCCAAAATATGGTTTCTTTTAACTAGTTCTCAGGAGATACAAGTCGAGACCCCTTCCTCTACTGCAAAGACTTTTCCTAAATGGATCTTTGTGAGCTCCAATTTTTTTCCTCTCATTTTTAAAGTTAGCTAACCAAATGAGTTTAGTATCCTGTCAGTGAAACTAGTTAGCAAGAACTATAGCCTCCTTCCCCACTTCCCAAAGCCTAAATGCTGAGCTTACATCTTTGATCTGAACCGTAAACTCTTTCTCATCCATGCCTCGGCGAAGTTTGGTAAACTGAGCTGCTGCTGTGGTGACTGCAGACACTTCCTCCTCTGCCATGGAAGCTGCACTGCTACTCCGTGGTGTGGGGACTGGAGAGTCACCGTATTCTCCTGGAGTCAATGAGGGACTGTCTAGCAAGTGGTTGCTTGGCCCCAAAATTCCTCCTGTTACCATTTCCTGGCTCCGGCGGCTAGAAGGCCACTTCCCTGAGAGTACAGCCTGGCAGACGAGGTCAATACGGTTTATCAGGACACGATCCTGAGTGGGGAAAAAGAAATCAGTACTGGTTTTAAGGACTGAATAATTGCTATCCTGTGAAAAACAGTGCCGTTATTATAAGGATGGATAAAATCATAAGGCAGAAAAGAGGGAGGTAAAGGTATCAGATTCCTAAGTCAACTGCAAAGAGTTTCATGAAAAAACAACACTAAACACAATCAAAGAAAACCAGAACCATCTGTTCCTTGTTCCCTGTATATGTTACACTGTATTTCTAGACTCTACATGTCCAGGAATGAGGCTATTACCTTGGGCCACTCAGAGGCTCTTTGTCTTTCTTGTAGCAGCAGAAGCTCAGGGGTCATTTGTTCTCCATCTTCATTTGGGAACCCATCTTGGGACATAGTGAGGGACAGGAGACTCTCTTCATCATAGAGCTTTGAGTGGGAACGGTCAGCAGCTAGAGATCATACAGGATGTGTGAGCAAAGATGAAATTAGTAATGTTATATAGCAATGGTATTATATGGGTTTTAAAAAAAGACTCAAAGAATAACAGGTTTGTTGTGATAGCACATCAAATCGAAATCCAAATCTCTCTCAGAGAATGCGTTTAGAAGAGAAAGAGCAGGGAGGGGGAAAACAGGGAAGAAGGCCAACAGCCTGTCCACATGCACTCACTTAGCTTCTCTTCCTTCTCGTCCTCACTCTCATCAGTGCTGGAGCTTGAGCTGGATGAGGAT
The DNA here is from genome assembly GCF_902729225.1 of Pteropus medius. Classification (NCBI taxonomy): domain Eukaryota; kingdom Metazoa; phylum Chordata; class Mammalia; order Chiroptera; family Pteropodidae; genus Pteropus; species Pteropus medius. The sequence continues at coordinate 818,461 of NW_024344321.1, forward strand.
GAGGAAGAAGAGGATGATGGTGACAGCTTGCTCAAGTCCAGCTCAGAGTCTGAATCATCCTCATCCTCCAGTTTGACTGGTGGAACACTCCGGGAAACCAGAGGGGAAGGATCAGAGGGGGCTACTCGAATCTCATAGTCTTGTGGGGTTGGTCGGCTCCTGGCCACTACCTCATGCTCTAGCTTTAAAGTCAGACTCTCCAGACTGGGAACCTGGGCAGCTGTCTCCTCAGGTGGCTTTTCAACAGGAGCATCTGGGCGTAGGGACAGCGGTGAGGCAGTGCGCGAGGTATACTGCTGGTGTAGCAGTGGAGTAGAGCAGCGTGACAGGGATGGAGCTGGTGCTCCTGCCTGATGGTTCTGCATATAATTCATACGGGCAGCCAGAAAAGAGAAGTCTGGGTCCTGCATGATGTTGCAGTCTGTTTGGCTCACCCCATGGCGGGCTGCCCCTCGTAGAAGCTCCCCATCATGACGAATGGGCTCCCACCACTTGGGTAATTCGGGACCTGGAGGCTGACATAATGCCAGTCGATCTTCCAAAAGGGGGTGGCATAAAACTTGTTCCCGTAAGCGTCGAAGCAATTCGATACGATAGAGAGTCCGTGATGCCCTCTCCTCAGTGATGGGCTCAATAAACAGATTCGGATCCGGGGGCTCTGCAAGAGAGTGGAAGGAAAAATGAACCAAGAGCTGGCTCTGTTGCCATCCATCCCTGCTCATCCAAGAATCTACAGGCTTACCATCTCCAGCTGCTGGGGGGAGGCGGCATACTTGACGGCACATGGCCACAAAGCCATGGAAGTACTTGGTAAGGCTTTCATCTGTTTTTTTGTCCAGTCGAGCAAAAGTACGGAAGCGATCCCAATGGAACTGCATGGTGTCAGGGTCATACTCCACACCAAAGGTAGACACAACTCGATAGAAATCAGTTTGTTCGCGTCTTGTCCATCTATAAAAGGAAGAGGAATCAGGCAACAGGATCAGGTAACAGTGATCAGAACACTGGGAAACTGGTTATTTCTTAGTGTGGCTTAGAATATCTGAATACACAAAAACTGAAAGTGGGTGGGAGGGGAGCACAGAAGACAGCAGAAGAGGTAGTTATAAGAGGCACTCTGTAACATGTAAGAATTTAAAAATCAGCAAGCTAAGGGGGAAAATGATACAAATAACTCAATGAGAATGGCTGCAGAGGAGATCTTCCCTAAGAGATGATTATGCACACAACTGAGGTCTACATGTAGAGGTGTAACAATCATGGTGAAAAAGATGGTCCCTCTGTAGGGAATTCCAAATAAATTCTTCCTAAGATACTTTTCAATATAAGGCCTATAGGTGAAGACAAGCTTACAGCTCAACCCAAATTCCCAGCTATATTTTACCGTTGCTGTTTCTCCCGCCGTGCAATTTCTTTTAGCTTGAAGGCTGCCTCGCAACGCCGCCGTCTCCGGTCCCCACGTTCTGCAGCCTCTATCTTCATCTGTTCCCTCTTGTAGCTGCGCTGATAGGCTGTTACTAGGCGCCGAAGCCTAGCTGTCAGAGCAGAGCCTGGAGGCCAGAATAGATGGCCGGGCTGTTGGGTCACCTGGGCTGTGGGAAGCAAAACAGTATGACCAAGAAGTACAGGAAAGGTAGTAGAGATAATAATACTGGTATTTCAACCCACCCAAAGGCAAAGCTCTCAGAAATCCCAGGATAGGGTAGAATTCAGTTAATAATTCCCCAACCCCAGCACCCCAAATTGTACTAGTTGACCTAGAAATTTACCTTCATCTCCATCAATCACTGAGATCTCCTCATCCATCATCATCAAGGGATCACCCTAGAGAAGGAGATCCACCCCACAGGATGGAGGAAAAAGGGAAAGGGGGGGAGTTGGTACTCTGAAATCACTTTCTCATGTGTGTCCTTCTATGGCACCAAGGGATCAAGAAAAATCGCCAATGAAAGGAATCCTTACAAAAAATTGGAAGCAACCAACTAAAAGAATAAGAAAGTAGAACCTGCAAAGTCAATTTTTATTAATGACTTGAAGATAACAGGACTCAGGAATTTAGTAGTAAAATAATATACTTCACAGTCCACCTTGGTTCCCACCTCCTCCACAAAGCCATCCCTGATTTCCAGCTGGCATTACGATCTTTTCCATTAGTACTTTATATTCCCAAATGGTAATTACTTTCCAGTTTATAAGTTATTCAATATACTTCAGGATTCAGGGAATGGGAGAATATTTAGTTATTTAGTAACAGAAAGTAAACTTAAATGAGGTTTCCTCACCTCATCATCTTGGTCCTTTGGGGGACCCTGGAGTGGTTTATATTCAGGATCTTCACAATCCTTATCAAAGTCAACCCTAAAATTACCAAAGTATGAGAAAATGTTAACAATATATTTTCTTTCACTAAGAGGAACCTAGGATGAAGACAAGGCCAAACATACAATCCAGCATGAAATAGTCTTTTCTTTCATACTAGAACGAATGGCAGGCCAGGTGCTAAGTTTTGAGAAAGTTAGGTACAGCATCCAACAGAACAAAGAGCTGGGAGAAACTGACACTCTAAATAAAGTGCCACTCTAAATTGGTTTAATTTGAAATGAACATGGTCCCGCACACTTCTTTTCTCTTGACAGCCCCTTTTATTTTTTAACCTATTATCCTCCTCTTTCCCAACTATTTACTTTTACTACTTTTTGAATGGTCCACGCCTGCTTATTTTTATTACTTTGCTCTGCTGAGCAGAAGGATAATATAATAAATGATTTGTTTAAAATGAATAAATGACCCAATATCCTTTGAGGGTCTATCACTATGCAAAGTGAAGTTGTGGTCATCAAAGAGAAACCTCTCAATCGCAAAGGAGTGGGTGGGTATTCATGAACTAAGCCAACTCTTTCACATGCCCCTCAGGTTTCCACGTGAGAAGTTTTGTTAAACTCACGGACACCCAAACCAGGGCAATACTGCCCTACCTGGTGGCTCAGTATTAGCATGGCAACTCATCATTGAGGCATGTATCCAGGCAGAGTAAATCCTTTATGGGTCAGCCACCATTGGGAGATGACAAACCAGAGCTAAAATTTCCTGAGTCTCTACCCCATAGTGGCATGGAAGAACTGCATGACTATTGTCTTTCAAGAGGACCAGTTATCCTCTCCGCTACTATGGCTGTACAGAAAAACATTGCAAAGAAAACTGAATAAAACATCAAATAAGCCATTTAGGAGTAACATTAATTTTCACCCGTAGTTACATCTTATGGCGACATATGGTTTAAGGCCAGTTTATGGAGTCCTCTCTGCTAGTCCTACTCTTTGTTAAGAATTTATCATTCACGTGTGTAATCACCATTAAGAATCTCAATGGTTCAATTGAGGCTAGTGTTATATCTTAGCACAAGCAACTAACAACCTTCATAGGGAGAACTCGGAGCTTTAAAAGAACTGAAAGTCAATGCTTACCCTTCTACTATGTCAGAGAAATTATCCAACACTCGATGTTCTGCTGCAATAGCTTTGTCATCCGGTCTGCCAGCCTTTTCTAGGAAGCATAAGGCTGGGTCTGCCCTCATAGTATTATATTTTTCATAGCCTAGAGAAAAAGCCATAAATTGAAGAGAATCATGGATTTGTTTTTGCCTTTATGCATACTTTGTATGCCGCTGGAGTAATTAGAGTATATGGGCTACTTTGCTCACAATGCAAAATACAGTTTAAATAAAATGGCAATGGATTTACATAGCCAATTAAATGGTAATCTTTCTATTATTATCATTCTTACCACACAGACGGAGAAACTAAACAAGTTATTTAGGAATAGGTCACACATTTCAGATGAAGGATAAAAAACTTGTACCTGCAAACACACACTGAACTTTTGATGAATGGTGAATGAATGAATGAACACTTCAGGATGTCTGGACTCTTCTAAACCTCTGCCTCACAAGTAAAGCTAAGACCGCACATGCTAATGGTTTTTCTTGTCCCACTGAACTTACCAAAAACATGTGGATCAGTGCTATTACTTATGTTTTAAAGAACTAAACAGAAAAATATTTTTAAAAAAGAACTGATATTCCAATTCACTAAGTTAGTGGGCTGAAACTGAGTGCTCACTGCTCTTAACGCTTGGGATTTATTAGGCAAGATTGAAAAGGAAGTATTCTCCCTTATTATACCCTGTTTCTGTTTCTCATTTAAACACTGTTGTTCATATCTATATCAGAGTGACTGCTGAACATTCAGACAAATGAGATGTTATACAAATAGAACCCTTTCAGCAAGCCACAGGAAAGTCATACAAATTAAACATGGCTAATAGGAGTGAGCATATATTAATTACCTCCCTGATTTGTAGAACTTTAACTTAGATGCCACAAGATACAGATTGGTAATAGTTATTAGAGAATAGATGGGAGACTCCCTACCTCGATATTTAACTACTCATCTGGTCTTTCTTAAATATCTATTTATAGGGATAAACTGCTCTGCTCTGGATATTTAAGAACCAGTTTCCCAGTCAAACTTAAGTTTATTGAAGATCAATCACAGAACTCAGTTATTGGTCTTGAGCATTTTGATAAATGTTCCATCTGTGGACAGATCTACACCAGGAAAGGAATAGATTAAGAGAAGGTACTTACCATGCTTAAAGACACCAATGAGCAGGGACTTGTCAGCCTCACTGTCCCACCATGTTGTTGGAACCTCCAGCTGATCCACTACTGGGAACCATATGTCAATCTCGCTAAAAGTATAAGAGCAGTCACCACAGTAATGAAGAAAATTAAAAATGATAACTCTTGGCAAGATTATTACAAGTATCTTCTTTTACCTATTAATTTAAATGCTCATGCAGCTGCCTATTTCCTTCCACTGGTATCAAGTGTAGAATTAAAGACCTAATATATAAATTTTAATTATCAAGTATACCAAAGATAGTATAAAATAAGTAAGCCAATCTTTTCTTAAATAAGGTAGGGCACGAAAAAAAAATACAACATAAATTTACCTGGCAATAGCACCCCCTAACACCTTCTCTGCCTGGTCTCCAATCACCTCCTGTCTTAGATAGTATAGCATTCGTACCCGCAACAGCACCCTAGAAGGGAGAGAGGAAGAGCTGGCTCAATTTAGCATAGAAAGTTTGATGTGGAAAATACTTTAATCTTTGCTAAATTCCATCCTTACTTGTTACACTGATGTTTCAAGTGCTTCTTATAACTTTCATCTTGGAACAGAGTATCAGGATTATATTTCCGGATCCAATCTGCCTTATGGATATCGAAAGTGCTTTGTGACTTTACCTTTTTCCCTTTGCGTCCACGTGGCACAGGAATAGATAGACCTGGGAAAGGGGAGACATTAAAGACTTGGATTGAGAAAATCCCTTGGACCTGAAAAGGATTAGATAACCTACAGAAAGATGAAAAGTAAAAAGCTGATAATTACCTGAATGATTCTGCAATTCTTTTGTCTTGCCATTTTCAGCAGGGCTAATCAAGTCCCAGATGAAGCCTTTGATATTTTCATCGCCACGATAGTGTAGAAGACAGTAAACGAGGATGGCTCTGCAAATTGTCTCCACATCTCGTTCAGTCATGCGTCGCTTGAAGCGTCCATGAGACAAGATATCTCGCCACCGTCCCCAACTAGAAAAACAGAAAAGGAAATTATGTTACTCTTTTCTTGGGGACTCTAATTCAATGATATTCTCCAGTCTCCCAGAATTACATATCCCAAAAGGTGAGAGAAAAACAGATCTTGGGAAAATATGGTAACAGAGAAAGTAGAATCAAGTTTTTCCCATTATCTCCTATTTGAAATCTTATTTGAAAGGCAACAAGGTGTCTTTCAGGATGGAGACGCACTACTTCCGATGGCAAAGTGGGTTCTTACCCATATACTAATAGGTGCTTTTCCACCCGAAAGCAGTCCGTGCGCCCATAGGTATGATGACGGTCATGTCGGCGAGAGCGTGGCCGCTCGTCGTCTTCACTTTCCAAATCAGAGAATTCCACCAGGTCATCATCTTTCAGAGTGCTGAAGTGGCGGGTCTGTTTTCGTACTCTAGGTGTGTCAATCACCAAGTTATTCTATGCAAAGAACAGAAGAATAAGTAACTTTCTTCAAAATATGATCATGGGAAAGGAATTTAGACAATTATGGATTGAAACAGCCTTGCAAGTAACATTTATAGACACTGAGTTTTTAGGATATGCAAAATAAGGGACTCAGGAAGCATAATTAAGTGACAGATATCTAAGTAGTTTCCTGGGGTCTACTAAGTAGGAAGTTTTTATAACAGCCCTTATATATAATAAACCATCATAAACCAAAGTCAGCATCTAAGAATCAGAGCAGCTATAAAGACTCTTGAAAGAACTATGTCATCTACCATATTTCCTCCCCAAAGGAAAAGGAAAGTGTACCTTGCTATTGAGTAGATCCATGTCCAAGTCAGCCTTTTTGGCCCACTTTTGCCAAAAGTTGGGGTCATCCAGAGAAATATCTGTCCTGTTTTCAGAAGCAACAAAGCTTGCCTAATGAGGAACAAAGGAACAGAGTAAAGTTGACTGTAATACTTTTCTGAGCAATGGGAATTCAGTATAAACATTTAAACAATATATTTAAATTTTAGAAATTTCTGTCTTTATCTCTACTTCTCTAGCATCTGGCACAGATAGAACATACCTTGGCAAAGGTAGAGCCCTTTCCTTCAGACTCAATGGTGATGGTTGTGGTTCGTCTTAACAAGATCTGGTCAATATCCTCTTCACAAAACTTGGAGCCCTCATCGTCCTCCTCCATTATGGCTGCATATGCTCCTTTTCGTAAGAGATCTTCAATCTCTTTCTTGGAGAACTGCTGGATCTACAAAATCCAATAGAAAGATGAAAAGACTACCATGAGCTTATTATCTAACCATACCATAATATCTTAATTTGTTATAAGAAATAAAAATTGAGATTCGAAACAAAGTGGTCATATTCCAGTGCAAAAATAGCTGTCTCTCACTGTCAATATGACCTGCTATGCTACGAACATTATCTATAGACCAAGAGGACTCACTCCAGTAATGTTGCCATCCCGACCACTCATGGACTGAAGCACAGCCTTATCCAATCCCAGCTTCAGACTAGCCTTATCAAACATCTCTCTTTCATAAGAATTCCGAGTAATGAGACGGTACACCTTCACAGCTTTGCTCTGCCCAATTCGATGACACCGTGCCTGGGCCTAATTAAAAAACAAACAATGGTAGGAAACGGCAAAGTTAACATAAAATTGGTAGGGGAAGATAGAGGATAAGAGGGGACTCAGAATACCAATTCATATCTATGAAGCAGCTACGACATCAACTCAAAACCAAAAGTCTATTTCAAAATTTCAAAATGAAATTACTGTCCCATCACATAGACCAGGTGTTAGCACACTACGGTCTGCACGGCCACCTGTTTCTGAAAATAAAGTTTACTGGAACACAGCCCCACCCATTCATTTACATATTGTCTATGGCTGCTTTTGTGCTACAAAAGCAGAGGGGAGCACTTACAACAGAGATTGTATAATCCACAAAGCCTAAATCATTTATTGTCTGTGGTCCTTTCCAGAAAGAGTTTGCTGACCTCTGATCTAGATTGCCACCGCTAAGTCAACAATTCCATACTCTCTGTAGGACAATCCTTTCTGAGACCCTGATCCTGCTGAAAACGTCCTACATTAGGTAGTTAGTCCCTAAGACAATTTCTTTTACCTGCAGGTCATTTTGTGGATTCCAGTCTGAATCAAAGATGATGCAGGTATCAGCAGCTGTGAGATTAATACCAAGACCACCAGCTCGGGTGCACAGCAAAAAGACAAAGCGGTCTGAGTCAGGCTTGCTGAAGCGGTCAATTGCAGCCTGTCGAAGGTTACCTCTAACTCGCCCATCAATACGCTCATATAAGTACCTGTACAGGTGTCATAGAAAAAAAAAAAGTTAATTGGCTAAGTAGAAAAAGAGACAATAGCAGACTAGGATCAATACCAGTACCTCCATATCTCTAGTTGATCAAAAATCTTATCAGAAAGTTGAGAATGAGAGTCTTAAATACTTCTGTTATCCTGGGCCCTCTTACTTTTTGCAACTTTATGAGGATACAGTAAAAACAAGGCAAGAGATCACCCTTTTCTCACCTTCTCTGGATCAGATAATCCTCTAGGATATCTAGGCAGCGTACCATCTGGGAGAAGATCAGAACTTTATGGCCACCAGCTTTAAGTTTTGGAAGTAACTTGTCAATAAGAACCAATTTGCCAGCTGAACGAACCATGGCCTGCAAGTGGAAGTCATGAGGTATAATATGGCAAGCTTCTCGAAATTCTGTTAGGATTTTTTCTTCTGCACCTGCCAAAAGAAAAATCAAACTTGATGGTGAAATTCAGGAAAACATACTAAGGCTACAGTTTATTTAACTGAGATAAGGAATAAAATTAAAAAACAAAACAAAACAAAACAAAAACGACAACAACACAAGAGTGATTTGACTTAAGATCACCTTATCAAGCACACAGAATTTCAGCACCCCCAAAATCTTAAATCGTCTTCAATTTTGTTATACCAAATACTCCCCAAGTAAGGCTTAAGATTGTAATTGGGTAAAGAATATGTAAATATGTGGACAAAGACATGCCAACTACTATAACTACTCTACTGTTCCAAAACAAAACAGCAAATGGAGTACCAGTGAGAACATTTATCCAGAGAACAGAATGACTTGTTATTCATAAAATTCTAAACAGCAAATCCTATTTAATTTTGTAGATTATGCAGGCTCAATGGGTTAGAAAGATATTCCATATGAGAACTGTTTCAAAAGAACCCCGCCTTCACCCAAATTAGGCTGGATCTGTCAATGCATTTATTGTTCCTGAGGAATATCATTTACAAAGTAAACAGGTAATACAGAAAGGGCACAGAAAGTAAACAGATAATCTAGAAAGTCCCTCACCATTGATAAGATATGGGTGGTTGCAGCATTTGCGCAACTCCATCATTGTGTTGAGTAGATTAGGCATGTTAGTATGACCTGCCCCTTTGGAAAGAAAGGAGAAATTCTTCTCCAAAATAGCCCTGTAGTATTTCTTCTGGATGTTGGTCAGCTCTACTTCAATAATAGTTTCCTGTTTGGGTGCCAGGTTTTTTTCAACATCCTCTTTGAGTCTTCTCAGCATCATTGGCTTGAGAATGGCTTGTAGCTTTTGAACCTAATACAGAGAGAAAAGAAATCAATAACATGAGGACAAACATTCCACATTATATGGAAACATGGAGAAATACAATGAGTTTTTCAGTATCTGAAAAATACAGATTTTGGACAATGCCACAAATGATGTAGGCACAAGGTTATGTGAAGTTCAGAAAAATCCTTAATGCCTATGGCAATAGTTGTGTGTCTAGTACAAACTACACCTTTTTTGTTTAGGGTTAGTACTTAATCAGAAACAGATTTCCTACCTGTTCCTCTGTCTTGAGATCCCCAAAGTCCTTGAGGAACTCTGATTCTGAGGGAAACTGTGACGGTTCCAAGAAATGAAGCAAGCTAAACAGCTCCTCTACAGTATTTTGCAATGGTGTTCCTGTGAGCAGAACTTTGTGCTCCTAGAAATGGAAAAAATAGAAGAATGAGAAAATTCAAAAACACGAAGGACTTCTAGGGTTTTCTATCAAGAATATAATTTTAGTTTTCTTTTCTTTATCTATAAAATTATGGGAATGAACCAGATTACTGTCTTAATTTTTCTTTCACTTGCTCCCCTTTTTGATAAACACAAAACATTCCAGAAAACCTCTATTAACATATTGAATTAATTTAAACGTTATAAACAAAGAAAGAAATGTTTTTTCTAATTACATATGCTTCTCCACACTCAACTCCCCACAGATATCCTAATATGTCCCCCTCTAGGGAATGTACCTGTGCTGGATTAAATATGGCCATTAATTCTTTGTAGTTCCTCCTATTAAGGTTCACCCCTTGAATCTGGGCTTGCCTTGTGACTTGCTCTGACAAAGAGAATGTAGCAGAAGTGATACTGTGTGAGTTTCAGAGCCTATAACCTCAAAGGCCTTGCAGCTTCTGCCTTTGCCCTCTTGGAACACTGCCCTGACTACCCACGTCTGACCTACTAGAGGACAACAGGCCATATGGAAGATGACCCAGGTGCCCCAGCCAACAACCAGCACCAACTGCTAGCTGCAGCTGTGTTACTGACTCCAGGCAAGACCACCAAAAAAAGGACTAGCTGAGCCCAGCCCAAGTTGCTGAGCTAAAGAATCATGAAAAATACATTTGTTGTTTTAAGATGCTAAGTTTTGGAGTAGTTTGATATGCAGCATTAGGTAACTAATATAGTATCTCACCTCTCCACCTGGCTGAGAACCACTAACCTACAGCTGTCTTCTAATTCTAAAATTTACAACTGTTTAATGACTCTCAGGTGATCATTCCCATAGGCAATACCCACCACCCAATACCAAGATTTTCATTCTATTTTCTTCTCTGCTCTATTAGGATTATATTAATTCCACAGGAAATGTGTTAATTCCAAGTGCCTCTGCTTACGAGAGAAACTCACCAGGTCCATGTGCTTGAGACTATCAAGCAGCTTGCAATTACGGTTCTTTAATCGATGGGCCTCATCAATGATGACACAACGCCATTCAATCTCACGAAGCTCAGGACAGTCTGACAAAATCATCTCAAAAGTGGTGATCAGGGCATCAAACTTGTATGCACCTGGGATGAGGCGACCCTAAACATGAAGGCAGTAAAATCAGAAAAGGCCTGAAATGTACTTAAATGAGGAGCTTTTCTGAACTAAATAGTCTCTTTTCTATATTCAGGAAAGCCTAGCAGGAAATATGAACTGCACCACCACCCTCCTCCGCTGCTGTTTTTCCTCCTGATAAACAGTGCCACATCACTCAATGTAAGACACATTGCCTCCTCAACATGTTCAGCTTCTTGGGAAAAATGACAGATCTCACTGAATAAAGCTAGACATTTTTGACTCTATAGAATGCTTAGCTCATGTATCTCGGCCCTAGATTTTTTGTTGGTTAACAGTGAAATCCACAAATGTTAAGCATTGCTGAAACATATGACAAAACTAAAAGGGAAAGTCACTAATATAGTATATGGTAATACCGGTTACTGTCTAAAAATGGACAGAAAAACTGAATCGTCTTAATAAAATTAAGAGAAGCACAATATAACGTGAATATATTTGGTTTGGCAGAAATAAAAACCACAGAAAACTAATGATAGAAAAACAATTCATAAAATCTGATGTTAAGAAAGGATGGATAATTCAAATTACTATTTTCAAATTTACATGGAAGGAACTGATCTTGATGAAAAGTCTAAGACTTTAAAAAAAATTAAAAAAAAAAAAAGGAAATGGTTTAAGGTTCACCACCATATGGATCAAGAAATTAAAGTGGCTAAACGAATTTCATTCTGGAAAATACTTTCTTGATGAAAAGTCATCAATTCTGGTAAAATTCTATTTAAAATGTATGTATTCATAAGAGTCAGAACTTCCACTGGATCATAATGTCCCCTGGATCAAAAGAGCAAAGTCAAAAAACATTTTGTGCACAATCCAGAGAAAACTGCCTTAAGACAGAGAACCTCAGTAAAAATCTTTTATTCATATTAAAGCCTCTAACATATCAGATACCTGGGTCCACTTTCTCTAAACCATACATTCACATGACATACAACTCACCCGTGAATCTTTGCAGTACATTTCATATTGCTGAATCATCTGCCGGCTGGCCAGACTGCCATGGTACACAATAGTGTTCATCTCTGTCCATGTATTAAATTCTCGCTCCCAGTTAGTAATCGTGGACAGTGGGGCAATGACCAGGAAGGGGCCATGGATTCCTACATTATATACCTCCTGCAAGAAGGCAATGGACTGAATAGTTTTGCCCAATCCCATTTCATCAGCCAGGATGCAGTTCTGCCTGCAGATTAATCATAGAAAATGAAAGGCATGTCAAAAGTAACATCTTTTAAAAAGAACATAAAAAGAACTGTTTAAACAGAAAATGAATAAAAATAATCCTGGACTAAATAAGCCTGTATTTATGGGCCCATTCTCTTCTTTACCTGTTATACCAATTAAAGAGCAGCCAATTGACCCCTTCCAATTGATATTCCCGTAACTGGTTTCTGTTTTTATACTCATGTGACAGCTCCAACTTCTTCCAGGCATTTGCCTGTGGACGATTCTAAAAAACAGGAAATTTGAATAAAGAGGGTGAAGACATTAATAAAATTAGGCGAACTTACTAGGCAGTTCTAGTAGTTGAAGTTAACTCAAAAACATTACTGCTTGGATTAAAATGTTAAATATATTCAAATTCATGAGTTTATAAAGATACTTTTTAAAAATGGAAAAAAAAAGAAGAAAAACCCCCTGGTCACTTGTGGAAAATTCCAGGAAACTACTTCATTATTTTGAAAACTAGGAAATAAGGAAAAGAATAAAGCACTTGTCTCCCTTTCCTATACCATCTGTACCTCAGGGTAACTAAATAGTAGGTAAACATATTTCTTTTCAGAGAAAATCTGGCTAATAAAAAAATGACAGAATTAAAATATCAGCATTTAAAATCCTTAAAAAAAAGATCTAGACGATGATGATAAACAGCAGATAATATTACAAAAAATAACTGGGATAACCACCTATGAAGCAGCTTTAGTGGTCTCCCTTCCCCATCTGATCAAGCCTCTAAAACAGTGATATCTAATAGAACTGTCTACAATGATAAAAAATGTTTTACAATTAGCCACATGTAAATATTTAGAATTTAAATGTAGCTAGAGGCTACATGTTGGATAGCAGAGCTCTAAAAAGTTCTAATGTTTAGTGCTGTTCTACATCTAACCACTATGTGAAATATAAGGGACATAGAACATGTTAAAAGGTTCAAAGGGGAATGCAACTGGCCCCTCAGATTATGGAAAATCCTAGATGTCAAATCACCTGGTTTCTTCAAGAGAAAATGACAAAGGAGGGAGAGGAAATCAAGGGAAACTGTAAGAGGTTTGAGACATATTAACCAATAGCAATAAATGGACATTATTTAGGATCCAATTCAAACAACTTAAACAAAAATTATACAGTGACTGCTTATTTGATAATACTTAGGAATGGTGAAAAATTTTCAGGTATATATGGTATTATCTGTCTTTAGATATAAACACTAAAATATTTACAGATGAAATAAAGGAATCTGGGAACAGATTCTCTGAGAAACACTCTGAGAAACAGGAAAATAAATGGTTAGAGAGATACATGAGAGAAGGTTGGCTATGTGAAAATTGTTAAATGGGTACATTATACTACTTTCTCAATTTTTGTAATATGCTTGAAAATTTCCATAATAAAAAGCTGAAACAGTATCATAAACTTCTATGGGGAAAAAATTAAGTCATTGCCTATGTGGACTTTATCCTCTAAATGCCAATGTACTTACCACCCTTTTGAGTTCTGGATGCCTTGACTGGATCCGTTTAAATTCTCGAATCTTGCCCTCATCAACGTCTTCTTTCAGCTCCCATGTACTATCCTCATAGGGCAGAGAGCACCATTTCACCAGGTAATAGATTACAGGCTAGAAGAGAAGAAGCCAAAACCTTTATAAACTGATTCTGTGTTCTATGCTGTGGTTAAAGGATAACTATTTGACTACAGAATCAGATCGCAAAATGTCAATACCTAAAAAAGGTGCTGAAGAAGAGAGGCTGAAAATGCCAACCACAGTCTCACCTGCTGATGCACTGACTATACTATTCATGGTTTTGATTATTTTTCCAGGCAATTTATCAGGATCTGTTCTACAAGTGAAATTTCTAACCAGCAGTTTCTGGAACAGTAAGCACTGAAACAGTATGCTCATCAACCAAGAAGATGCAAAAACTTATTTTCCTATATTGTGTTGAATTAGGTTGAAATTACCACGTGTTCCATATTCTCCTGGCACTAAATCTGATACAGTGGAAGCCAGGTTACTTTTAGAAGTGAAGAACAAGTTAACCCCATAGGAGTCCAGCAGGGCTGAAATCAGTGGGCTTCTGAGCATCTGGAGCTCTGAGTGTAAATGCTACTTCAAAGAGCAATTATATGGTGGTAAGGAGATTTCCTTGTGAGCCTTGGAAAGCCAGGAGATAACTCTAAGAGGTGTCACTGAAGAGAGGGAACAAGAGTGGAAAGGAAGAATTGCAGAAGCTCCAACTATAATATTATGCTCTATGCAGGCATTCCACTTTAAGAAAAGGGCCCGTGACCAATTGTAAATGGCTCCTATTCTCACTACTCAAGATGATCATTGCACGAACCTCATTAACATTTTTGGCTTATATGAAGCAAGAAGGATTAGACTGGGCCTGGTGTAATCAAAAAGAGTCTCTAACTGTCAATTCAGAGAATACCCCTTAACAGCCAGCAAGAAGTTTGCAGAGTCACAGATCAAGAAATCTCTAGAATTAATCTAGTTGGTCTTATATGTTTTTCTTTATTGTAATGACTCATGTCACTTTCTACATAAAGCCATTTGTCCAGGTCACACATTTCCAACATCATAACTTACTTTCCCAAGGAATTTAATATTTATTATATGTATTTCCATGATTAGGTTATGTAAAAAGAATGACAAATTAAACTCAGTTTGGAGAGAAGTAAAATGGGTACAAGAATGTTATTATCCAATACTGGGAACATAAACTACAGTACCAGTGTACTAAAACATTTTCATTTGTCATGCCAGTTGCAACACATCCAAAGGGACCTAATCAAAGCCAATTACTTTTGGAAGGGTAGGTATGGTGGCAGAACAAGGCTGAAATCTTGACAATAACGAACAATTTTATAGTAACTACCCTATCCTGACTAATAACTCATCCATTCTCCACTTACCTCCTACAAATGAACTCCCAGCCCTAACCCAAAAAGCAGAATATATGTTATCTGACACATGCTTGTTAGGATTTGAAGAAATATTGAATTGTAACTGGCCTTGGACACCTAAGGTTCTATCTGAGTGACCTTATAAAATAGAGTAAACTTTAGAATTTACAGAGGAAAGACTTTGACTCTTAGGTCCTATAAGGATGATGTATGAGAGCAAATCACTTAGCTTGTAAGTGAGCCCAGTTTACCACCCAGCACTAACATCTTAACAAGATTCTGTTGTTTTCTATTCATCATTGTGTAAGTAGTAACTGTCAGAAGTGATAAAAACTTTATGAAATACGACCCTGCAAAGCTAGACCAACTACTACTGAAAGTGAAAAGAAAGTTAAGAATTCTAAAGTGAATCACACCTAAGTCAGTTTGCAATAAATTTAAATGGGAGAATGCTGAATTCCCTGATGGCTTAGATCTATATAACTCTTATTTGGAAAATAAAAAGTGATTTATGAAGCTGTATCAGCAAGTGTTTTAGCATATTTCTAATCTGCTCTCAATCTTAAGAAGGCTTTAGTGCAGTGATTACCAAATCATGCTATATACATGAGAATGCCCTGGAGAACGAACTTAAAATACAGATCTCTGGATCCCACTCTAGACCTACTGAATCTGAATCTGTGGGAGTGGGACCCCACTACCTATTTAAAAGTACAGATCTGAATGCAGTAGATCTGTATTAATAACAAATAAAATTACATTTAACTGATAGTAAGTTTGGGAAATAAATAACTGTCAACAAAACATAGAGAAAGCTAAGAGTCTGTACAAGTATTTTTACATTCCTAAGTCTGGAGATTTGTGAAGTATCCCTTTTCTTCTCTCCACTTCTCACCACCAAGTGAATGTCAAGGGTCTCCCTTATAAAATCTGCGAGAAAATGAGACCAAGGTGAATAAGTACTTGTCAACATTAGCTCCCAGTACTTATATATATAGCTCCAACATGTTTAACTTTATGGGAATCTTTCCTATTAGCCTATCTTCCTATTCCCTTACCTTCCTAGTATCATTCTAAGGATCTCTCAGAAAAATTCAAAAATACCTTTACAGCCATATCAGAAAAATACAGGAAGGGTAAGCAGACCAGTAGAAATCTATAAGAGGCCTTTCATGTTCCTGAACCATGAACCAACTCACCTCCCCATTGTCCTTGTCAATACTGTGAGACTCATCCAATATCCTATCCACCTCTACGTAGTCTGGATTGAAGGGCTCTTCATCCTAGAGGAGTTATGAAATCCAACAATAAGATCAAATGATCACTGTCCAGTAAACCCTCTGCACTCAGAATAAAACCAAAACTAAAAGCAAACTGCACCTACTTGCCTAAATTTCTGATCTCATTTTGGGCCATTCACTCTCTACTGTCCACCAATTGCATTGTCCTTTTAGTTCTTAATCTTGTCTCAGGGCTTTACATATGTTATTTCCCTGGGCCAGGGATACTATTTATGTGTTTCCATGTCCTTGCTAACTCCTATTCATGATTCAATTCTCAGAGGAGTCTTCCCTTTCATTTTCAAGTAAAGTAGGCCTTTTTTCCTTCTTCTATCTCCTGGTGCTCTTTCCTTCCCAGCACTTATTACAATCTGAATTATTTTTTAATGTCTCTCTCTCTCCCCTCAATTAGACAATGAGCTGCATGAAAACAGAGACCATGTCTGGTTTGGCTACCACAGTGATTAGCATATAATAAATAATGAATAAACAAATGATAAATTTGGTTAAGTGCCTATGTATAAAGGCAGATGAAACTGGCACATGAGTTAGTTAGCAAAGGTTGGTTCAGTGGTCACAAATTGTACATCTAATACCAGTTAGAACAGGATTACAGTTTTATTATACATTTCACAAATTAGCCTTTCAGGGAACACAGATGGAAAAACAAAACCCATTATCATTTTCATATAAGAAGAAATTATAAACCTACATGGTCCTACTTGCCCTCTCCAGGTAATGTGGAAAATAATTCATTTATTGGCAACTCTGGTGGTATAAAGTTAGCTTTATCAGACGTATTCAGACAAAACTGGTTTTTTGGTTTTTTGTTTTTGCTGAAGCTACACATTATTCCTTCTCTCAACCTTTTTTACTAGGCGTTTTCCCCTTTAGCTCTAAGAAGCTTTGAAAAATAATCCTTCTTCTCAAGGCACCTAGTACTGTATATAAAATAAAGATAAAAAACTCAGTTTGGCAAAGGAATATATACACAAAGCTTTCAAACCAAAACAAAGGGTAAATTTGGCTCAAAAAGACCCTTATGCATGCTCCAGTGTTTAGCAGTAACACTGGATGTGGGAAATTAAAACTCCTTTATCACTATTTCCAGTTATGTTGGATTAGAAATTTGAGAAAACAAGTATTTTCTCAATGATATGGTTGCCTGTGGCTACAGACACCATCAACTGCTTAAGACTGACAGAAGAAGAAGAATGCCTAAAGCGGACCAGAGAGATTTATCATCTATTTGGAAAATACTTCATGAATACTGAGTAAGTCAATATCAAAATACTCTACAGTTTATAAAAAGACCATGCTTAGACCTGGGAAAACCAAGCATGGGGGAATTAAATAAAGTTCAATGATCAAAATTAAAACCTTACATCCATATATACAAAACAACTGTTAAGTCTTTTGAAGAATCAAGTCTGATAACCCCAGTAATTTAGGCTTCTATTGCAATAGATAGGCAATACCTATTCTTAATTACCTCATGGAAGAAGTGTCTCATCTGAGCCATTTTTGTTTTGAAGCGTTTTAGTTTTTGATGGATCCTCTTATCTTTCTCTAATTGGGAAATGGTAGCCCATTCACAGTGCAGATAGGAGCTAAAAGGGATGGAAATAGTCAGGCATGGTGCGAGAAGGGGAACTGGTAGGCTAGTGTTGAGATTTGGGGATTAGCCAGAAATAGACATAATGAGTAAATGCTAAAATGGGGAGACAGTCTCTTAGATCAGTACCTCTTAACTTGAATTTGAGCACAAGCCACCTGGTCTGGGGTGGGCTTAAAAGGTCACATTTCTAACAAGCACCCGAACGCTGCTAATTCTACTAGTCCATGGATCACACTTTGAGTATCAAGGTCTTAATGCTAGACTAAGGTATAGATGACCACAAGGGATCTTATCAGAAACCACCCTCACCCCACCTTCCCACAGGGAAATAGTTAAGAGTCATGTCAATTCCTAATCATCTCTCTGAATAGCCATTTTCCTTACTGAAAAGAACAATTTGAGCAAGGAGACTATAAAAAAGGGACACATTCCCACCCAGGATAGACTATACAGGAGAACTTTTTACAACCCTGTAGAATTTGGGGTGAAAAGCTTTTTGCACAGATCACATACTAGTTCTTGTACTTGACAAAGAATTCTTCTGCTTCAGTATATTGTCCAGAAGGAAGCTGAGAAGAAAGAATTACAGTTACTAATACTCTATTTGTCAAAGAACGAACCTTTAATTTTAACCATATGTGGTAGAGCTTTACACCAATGCTCCTAGAATTGACTGAAGGATTAAAGAACTAATCTAGTACTTCAATACTAAAGGCCTGATAATTGGAGAAACCAAGTCTTTATTTATTTTAAATAGATAAGCAAAAAAGGCAATAAGACAGTTCCTATTTTTTAGCTAATTTTCCATTATCTCTTGTAATTACACTGTAGCAATATATCCTGACACCCAAAGGTGCTCATTAAATAAAGCCTGTGAATGTAGCATTATGGGTTAAAATAAAGATAGGAGGCCTCACCTCCTTCTTCACAATCCGCATAGAAAGCAC
This sequence comes from Pteropus medius, assembly GCF_902729225.1. Lineage (NCBI taxonomy): Eukaryota > Metazoa > Chordata > Mammalia > Chiroptera > Pteropodidae > Pteropus > Pteropus medius. The sequence goes on from NW_024344321.1 coordinate 837,275, forward strand.
TTTGTCTACAATAGCTGCATCTTCTTCACTGGGATTCTCCTGTAGCAAAAGATGCAGTCAGTCAACAGAGATTGTGAGCAGCAGAACGAATCTTTCAAATTGCTTAAGTTCTCAGCTTACCACAAAGAACTGCATGGAAGGCAAAGTCTCGCCATCTGGTTCCTGCACTGGTTCAGGGAGGATAGGCTCAGTTTTTATTGGACCAGTTACATCCACTTCTTCTTCTTCCTCATCATCTGTGATCTTTATATCTAGATCCTCTGTATATTTTTTTCGCTTAACTTGACGGTTTGAGCGTCTCTTCTGTAATGGCAAAAATGGTTAAAGTTAACTGCTTAGCCTCTGAGAGAAGACCTTTAAAACTATTTGCCTATCGTCATATACTTAGATTTTACTCCAAAATCTCTATGAAAAAAATCAACTTAAAGAGTTTATTTATCAAATTATATATGTCAACCCATGTAATTTGTTCTATGTAATGAATACATTAATTTGTTAAACTGTTTTTATCAAAGAACCAGAATCCACCTGAAAAAAAAAAACAGGGTACCACTGGCAAGAAGTTTTGGGAAATAAAACAGGACTCTCAGCCTGCAGGGTATAATGTACTTCACATCAGCAGGAGCAACTCTGATGTGCAAAGGTCCAAGAATATTTCATTTCTAATTCTGTTTCTTTGTTTTAGTTCTAAAGTTTTGTTTTAATAAGTAGAATATCGTTTTGCTGCTTACTTTTTTAGTTAACAGTACTTCTTAGATGTTTTCCATACCAATACATCTTAGATCTACCTTGTTTTTTCAAGTGGTTGAATAAAACATTTTTTAATTAAGTAACTTAAGTAATACTTGTAGCTCATGATTTAAAAACTGGAGAGAAAATTATTATTCTTCAATCATGATTATATCACTGGAAAACCCAAAAGAATCAAATAAGTTATTAGAAACAGAACTACTGGAATTGAGCAAACTTGCTCGGCATAATGAATTTTTAAAAATCAACAGTATTCTAATGTAGACTCAGCAAGAAAATATAACAAAAAGAAAAGAGTCTATTTACAAAAACAAAAAGATTACTGAAAGGATTTAGTAAGAAATATGTAAAATCTATATTAAGAAAACTTTAAAACACTATAGTATGACATAAAGAACTGAATAAATACCAATATATACTATTCTGAAATAAAAAGACAATTCTTCCTAATTACATAAATTTGACAAAACAAAATAAAATTTTTTAATTAGATAAGCTGATTCTAAAATCCAAATGGAGAAATAAACATCTAAGGAATAACCAGGAAAAATATGAAAAAGAATATTGGGCCTTACCAGATACCAAGGACAACATAAAGCTATACTAACTGACACAGCTTGGTACCTCTCCAAGGAGAGATAAACAGGTCAATGAAATAGTGTCCAAATATAGACTAAAATGCTTATGTGGATTTAGAACATGATAAAAATAGTACTTCTAATCAGTAAGGTAAAAGCAGATATTCTATAAATGAAATTGAAAACAAAGAGCTAGCTATCTAGAGGATGAAAGAAATAAAATTATAAAAGGACTAAAGATTTAAAAGTAAAATAGAAACATAACATTTCTAAAAGAAAACACATGGAAGAATTTTTTTATAATCATAGAGTAGGGAAGGTGTTTCTAATAAATAAATTGATTTCACCCTACATAATATAATCCATTATAAATAAAGTTGAGAGAAATAATAAAGAATAAAGAGTTTTTTTGAACTAAGAAAAAGATCAACAACACAACAGATATGGGCAAATAACATGAATAGACAGTTAAGAAAAAAAACACAAATGTTTTTAAATGTAATGGGATACTCATAATAAAAGTTACACTCATTATAAAATAATTACAACTACAAACTAAACTGATACTTTTATTTTTTTTTGTAGACTGGCAAAAATCATAAAGTCTGATCAAATACCTGACACAGGAACTCATACACTGTTGGTGAGAGTACACATGGGCATGACCTCTACAGAAGAAAATGTTACAATATCCTTTGATCCAGCAATTCCACTTCAAAGATGTTATCCTACAGATAATTTTACATGTGTGCAAACCTCTGTAACATTATTTGTAGTAGAAAACCGGAGAAAAATCTAAATGCCCAGCAATAGGGGATTGGTTAAACAAAATACAATAAAGTCAAAAAGTGAAATACTATAGAAATATTTAAAAAGAATGGGGTACACATTGACAACACCAAATGCTGAAGATGTGGAACCAGAACTCTCATTACTGATGGAAGTGTAAAATGACACAATCACTTTGGAAGCCGGCAGAGTCTTTAAAAGTTATATGTTTATATGCTTAACTCCCTTCCGGTCTATCAATTCCATTCCTGGGTATTTAGCTCTGAGATATGAAAACCTATATTCACAAAATACATGTACTAAGATTGTTCATGGCAGCCCTATTCGTAACAGCTCCAAAATGGAAACAACCCAAATGTCCAACAATAGGAGAATGGATAAACATTGTGGTATATTGCTAAATCTTTCTCAGGAAAAAAAATGAGCTACTGATACATTCAACAACATGAATCAATCTTAAAAACATTCTGCTCAAAGAAGTGAAACTCAAGAGTATAAATCACATGATTTACATGAAGTTTAAGAACAGGCTAAGTTAATCTATGGTGATAGAAATCAGAACAATGGTTGCCTGTGGTGGGGGTGGACTGGAAGAGAATACAAGGGAACTTTCTGGGGTGATGGAATTGGAACTTCATTAAATAATCTACTTTTATATATGTTTCAAATTTTCATAATAAAATGAGGGGAGAGGGAAGAATGGGCTAGATTAATCTTTTCTGATAAAGAACAACATCCAAAATGTATTGTTGGGAGGTGGGGGAAGCACGGTATAGAAGAGTAAGTATGGAATACTGATATTAAGTAGGAGAAGTGCAGAGTGTTCATGGACGTAAATATTTTTGGAAGGATACACAATAGAGGTTACCTCTGGGGAAGGGAATTGTGGGAATGTGAGATTGAGATTTAGATTGGGAGACTTTCATAGTATCTACTTTTGTTCACTGTTTAATTTTTCACATCTATTATACACACACACACACACACACACACACACACACACACACACACACACAACATATAGACAGACTCATATATATGGACTTTTTTTTAACCTAAAAAACAAAATGGTAAATAGCCAAGGTGTTAAAAAGAAAAAAAAAAAAAAACTCTCACAATCCCAAAGGACAAAATTTAAAGTACAGTAATCATGATCCACTTACCCTTCAACCCCTCTCCTCAAAGATATATACTCTTAAAATTAAATTTCTTGTGTATCCTTCCAGGAAAAAAAATGGATGCACATACATTGTATGTAGTCTGTCTCTCTCTTTAAAAGTTATTAAAGAGATATAAGCATATCTCAGAGATATTGCGGGTTCGGTTCCAGACCACCGCATTAAAGAAAATATCACAATAAAGTGAGTCATGAGAATTTTATGGTTTCCCAGTGCATATAAAAGTTGTTTACACTGTACTGTAATTTAGCGTATGATAGCAACAAGTCTAAAAAATGTACATATCTTAATGAAAAAAAAATTTATTGCTATAAAATGCTAACCATCATCTTAGCCTTCGGCAAGTCATAATCTTTTTGCTAATGGAGGGCCTTACCTTGAATTCATAAAAAACACAGTATCTGTGAAGTGCAATAAAGTGAAGCATAATAAAACGAGGTATGCCTGTGTTTTATACGCTATTCTACACCGCGCTTTTTTCATTTAACATGTAGAGTATTCCACATTAGCACACCCTATTATACTTCATTGTTTTTAATTGCCATGCAGCAGTCTACTGCATGGATTTTCATAATTTAACTATTTCTTTACCACTGGACATTTAATTTGGATATTTTTGCTATTGCAAATATTACTACAATACATACATCACAGCATACCTTTAAGAATTTCTTCATAAAGTAGTTAACTAGGTACAGAATCACTGAGTCGAAGAGTATTAACATTTTCAATTTTGTTACCTACTGACTTGCTGAAAAGATTATCTCAACTCTCCCATCAACTATGTGTTAAGTGTTCCTCAACTTCATTGCCAACACTGGTATTACCGCTTGCTATGGGCTGAATGTGTCCCCTAACTCCTAGCACCTCAGAATGCAACTGTATTTGGAGACAGGATCTTTGAAGAGCTGATTAAAATGAGGCTGTTAGGGTGGGCCCTAATTCAATTCGATTGGTGTCTTTATACGAAGATGAAATTTGGCCACACAGACACCAGAGATGTATGCAGGGAGAAAAGACCACATGGAGACACAAGAAGTTGGCCATCTGCAAGTCAAGAGAGAGGCCTCAAGAAAAACCAAACCTGCCAACACCTTGATCTTGGACTTCCAGCCTTCAGAAGTGTGAGAAAATAAATTTCTGTTGTTTGAGCCACCGAGACTGTGGTATTTTGTTACAGCAGCACTAACAGACTAATAAACCGCTTTTTAAATTTTATTAATCTTTGTAATTCTAGTATTAAAGATTTGCCTTCAGTTTGTTTTTCGATTACCACTTTATCGAACCCTTTATTTATTTAACAAACACATATATAATGCTTATACTCTCTTAGCATGAGCTAAGTACTGTTCTATGTGCTTTATAAATGTTTACATTTGATCTTCCTAACAATCTTACTTGGTAGGTATTGTCTGCATATTAGAGATAAGGAAATTGAGGTACCAGGAAGTTAAGCAAACTTGCCTAAAGTGACTATGTTAGTAAATAGTAAAGACGAGAACCCAGGAAATCTTGCTCCAGAGTCTGCGCTGTCAACCAACCTGCTGTTTATGAAATTCTGTTGTGATACATGCATAATTTTTATAGCTGAATGTATCAATCTTTCCTTTGACCTCTAAATTTAAAATCCCTTGTAAAGATCTACCCCACTGGAAAATTATAAAGAAATTCATGTCTTATAGAAAGTTTATGATTTCAATTTTTACACTTAAGAGTTTCAATTAAACTACAATTTGTTTTTGTTTAAGGAGTGACACAGAAATCCAGTTTTATTTTTCCTAAGTGGGTAGCCAGTTGTCCTGATATAATTTATTAAATAATCTTTCTCTCCATTAATTTAAAATGGTATTTTAATTCATATATGAAATTCTCATAACCATGAATCTATTTCTAGATTCTATTAATCTTTTATTAATGTTATTTCTTCTCTAACTGAAAACTCATAATGTCTGTTAAATCTAGTTTTTTGCCTCAATTTCCTTTTCAAAAATGTCTTGGCTATTTACGCATGTTAATTTTTCCCAGAAGACCCCAAGCATCAGTTTGTCAACGTACTGAATGTATATTAAGCAAGAGGGGAGGCATTTATAAATATTAATAGCTAGAGAGGCACTTAACGTTTGTTTAGCCCAAATCTCCATTTGCAGACGAGGAACTCAGATACAGCTAAGTAAATGAGCCAGGCCCATAGAGCTACTTAGAAGTACCATGAGTCTCCTGAATCTTAATACCAGATTCTTTCTATGGTTGGAAGATAGAGCCAAAGATGTCACTGTAAGGCAACAATCAGAGACTGAGAACTAAAGTTCTTCTGGTCCAGCTTCTTTTATTGTCTTCTAATGTCTCTCATCCTCAAAAGGCAGGAAAAAACACTGTGCTTAAGCACCCGAGTTCAGAGTCAGAACCCTGAAGTATAGAAAAGGTAAGGCAAAAGGGATAGCCGGACAATGCTAAATAAACCAAAGAACTGATACAGCCATAACAACTATAATGTAGCATGATTTCATATTTGCTCAGTTTTTAAAACACTAGAATTTGAGAAAATGAGTATTGCTATTTTTATAGTAATATGCTTTTTACCTAAAAAGATAAAAATTTAAAAGACATTACCATGACCAGGTCCTACCTCTTGTTTGGAAAAACTGTTGAAATGTATATAGGCTTCTAGTCTCTCTGTGTCTATTCCTGGGTTGTCAGAACTAAACATGATTTTCCTACTAAGTTCTTTAGGGATCCTTTTACCTGAATGCTGCTTTCTTCATCTTCCCGGGGTGATTGTGCAGGCATGACTTCAACATCTGAATTATCAGATGAGGTATTACGCTTTCTCTTCTTACCCACTACAGGAGTGATGGTGCTAAAATAGAAAAAAAATAAAATCATTTTCAATAACAGCAAGGAAAATTTAGGAATAAGAAAATATAATTAATCTAAACCATTATAGATTAAGCTTCCAGACAGAAGTGTCTAGATCTTCAGTTTGTTGGTCATACAGTTACTGAGTAGGGTGTTTTGGGGGGAAAAAAAGATATTGAGGTTTCTTAAAACCACTGGCTGACCTTTATACCAGATTTGACGAATCCTTGCTACCACTGTATTCACAAATACCGGAAGGAAGGTAGCATAAGATAGCAGAATGAACACTGGACTAAGAATTACAAGGTCTTATTTTAGTCCCAGTTGGGTATTAGTTTCTTTATTTATAAACACTGATGATACCTAGCCTGACAGTTGTTGATGATCATATAAGAACAGATATGAAACTTGTTTTTAAAAAGCTGAAAAATCCTATATAAATATAAAGCATTATTATAATTACACCATAAAGCCTGAAGAATCCCAGGCTAAAGGAATGAAGCTACAAGACCTGAAAGGGAAAGAGAAGACATTCAATTGTGACAAGAATTATATAGCAAGCCATCGTTCTGTCACACTGCTTAAGACTGACAGTGTTTGCTGAAATCTCTTATCTAGTTCACAGATGAGAAGCAAGAACAGGGCAGCTACGTCTCCAGCAGCTCTCTTATACTAGTGTAGGTGCGGGTGAGGGGGTAGTGAGAAATCTTCCACACTACAGTGATACCAAATCAGTAAGAATATATAAAAACACAGTCACAACTTTTTTAACCTCCAACACAATGATCTTTCCTGTGTCTTAGTGTTTCTCTTTCAAAATATGCTAATTTATTAAAATTTCTGTTTAACAAATAATTTAAGCATTAGGACAAAGAAAAGAAAGGCCTTATTATCCCCTCTGACAGACAGATCACCTTGAATTTTATTGCTACTAAATACAAGTATTTCCTTTCAAAACTAATTTAAAAATAAGTGCACTTTTCTCAAATGTCCCATTAGAATAGCAAAGTACTCACTTCAGCTTACTCTTGCCCTTGGTTTTGGAGGTACCAGATGTTTTGCTCTTCTTTGGCTTTTCTTCCTTGAGCCTTTCACCACTGCTCTTTTTCCTGCGTTTCTTTTCACCTTCCTCCTCAGGCCGAACACTGGGCAACTCATCCTCATTCAGGACTCGAGGTATGTTCTGCTCACCCCGGGCACGGGCCCTTGCAATGGCCTCTGCTACAATCCGATTTGCCTTCTCTTGCTTCTTCTGGTGCTCCAGTCTGCGGTTTTCCTCCATTCCTGTCTTGCCCCCAGTATGAGGAGCAGAGTTTGCTGGTGAGGACAGTGCTGCCACTTCACTGGCACTTAGGACTTTAACTACAGAAAGTCCAGAAGAGGCCCCTTGGGAAGAGCCAGCCTATAGAAATGAAGAGACTAAAATTTCAACATGCTTATAGCTAAATGGCCTAAAAAAAAAAAAAAGAAAACAAAAAAAAAAAAAAAAACACCCCAGCTCTGAAAGCAGGTGAGGCTAAAACTTAGTTCTCCTAATTCCTCAAGAATCAGGCTCAGACTAAGTCTCACTAAACCTAGACATTAAAAAAAAAAAAAAAGGTTTTTGGTGAAAAGGGGGTAAGAAAAGGCAAGGGTTGTGTCAAACTAAACTTCGAAATCCTTTAGCCATGCTCCTAATGTCAATACTCATGTCCACTGTTCCAGAAAAATTTCAAACAATATAGCCAATACTGGTTTCTGGGCTAAAAGTAAGAACAAAACAAAAAAACCCTCAAATTCTACTCTTGGCCTACCTTTATCTCCCTAGGGGGTGGGAGGTGTGATAATCACTTAACCTCTTTAAGACTATTTCTCTATTTTTCAAATGAGAGGATATTTCAAACCATTTTTATTTCACAAGAACATTAGAAAAAGATGATAAATGAACAGCTCAAAGACATATACTATATAAATCATCTCTTATCCCAAACCTAACAATAACTCTCAAATCTTTTCAGGATATAACTGAAACAAGGTTTCCATAGGCAAATGAAATAAAAGTCTATATCTCAGTTCAGAGTTATCAATCTAGATTGGCCCCACATTGAACGAGTGGTTGCCTAGGGTAATAGCAAGGGACTGAGAAGTCTATTTTTCCTTCCTGTGTGAGTCTCACCTGTGGTTGCAGCACCACCTTGAGTGGTACAGAAAGTCTTTGTCCAGGGCTCTGTCCTGGTCCCATTATCTGAGCCTGCTGCACAGAGGAGAGAGTCACTGGCTGTGCTGAGGGTGGCTGCTGGGGCTGCGGCTGTGAAGATGGAGGCTGTGGTACAATCTGGATTTTCTGCTGTGGTTGCTGCACCTGCAGCTGGATAGTTACTACTTTGGCGGGCTGCCCCTGGGCATTCTTGGCTTGAGTGAGGGCTGCTAGCTGATTGCCCTGTAACACTATCTTGCCTGGTAGACTCCCTAGCACGACATGCCGGTGTCCTTGGGGACCTCCAGACTGTGGCTGCTGGAGGACCAGAGTGATGCGTTTCGATTCACCCTAAAGAAATTACAAGAGGTACATTATTTAAGAATGGTATACACTTAAATATTTACATCAGTTTTCCTCATCCTAGAATCATCAAAACTGAGGGTAAGAAAATAGTATAATTCATTTTGTTCATCTTTCTATCTGTACTGATGAGAGGCTACCTTCTAAGGCAGTCGTTCCATTTTTTTGGAAATCTATTAGAACAAAAGTCTTTATATTGAACTGAAATCTGCCTTCTTACAGTTTCTTTACACTGGTCCTACTTAATACCACTTAATACTACTTACGCCCTCCCTCTCAAACTCTTTTGGTCCTCTATTCGGTCCTCTACTTTCTTACAATAGAAACTAGGCAAAGTAGGAGGCACTGGGCAAAGTAGGAGGAGGAGAATCTTAGTAATAAGAACAAGGGAAAGATATACAAAGCTTCTGTAAGTCTTATAAATATAAATACATTTTTAAAAAAATGATTCTTTTTCTCATAGCATACTACATTTCTCATAAAAGTTTATATCACACATTATTGTGAATTCTTGTCTACATGTCTCTTTCCTGGCAGACTGTGAGCTCTGTAAGAAGAGGGACTGTGGCTGTCTCGTTCAGCACCAACTAGGTAGTGTAAACATGTAGTAAGAGCTCAAAAAATATGTTAACACTAACTGCTTCCACCTGATAAGTAATAAGTACGTGCTGTCAACACTAACTGATAAAAAGTAAAGATGGAATTTAAACAGGATTTCCTAGAGCTAGCTCTTGTGTGCTCTCTGACACTTGCTGGGCCCTCCACTAAACCAAAATTCACCTCCCCCTTTCACTCAAGTCACCTGGGTAGGTGTAGAGGTCAGTGTAACTGCAGGCTTCAGTGGGGGCCCTGTGGCCCCAGGGTTTCCAGCAGGAGCTGAACCCTTAACTGGCTGTAGGACCAGCTGCTTTACTGGTCGGCTGGGCTGGACAATGCGCTGAACAGTAGCCTGGTTCCCAGGGACCTTGGCGGCCAACACTGTATTACCAGAGACAATGGAAACACCTGGTCGAAGGGGAGTGCCGGTTAGCACTTTGGTAAAAGTGACTTTTCCACCATTGGCTGTGCCAGCCACCAGGGGCTGGGCTGTGCTGGTGATACCTTGGGCCTGAATTTGTGCCACATGGGCACCAGTGACTGAGGAGCTTGGTGGGGCTTTAAGGATAACAATCTTAGGGGCTGACTGAGGTGGTTGCCCTCCAGCACTACTGGAGGACACAGCTGTGGCAGAGACACCCATGAAAGGATTCCCTTGGCTCAGGATCTCCTGGCTCTTGGAGACCTGCAAAAGTCCTGATGTTGGCGTCGGTGTCTGTAAGACAGGTTGGGCTGGCTGCTCCTGGCTGATGGGCTGAGTGGTATAATCATGCAAGGTTAAAGATTCTGGAGCTGGAGCTGTTGATTCTTTGGGAAGTTCTGTGGGGGCTGTTTCCTCTGGTGGGGAGACCAGGTCACTTGCTGTCGGATTCCCCACATCACCACCTCCACCATCCTGGTTCATCTGATCCAAGGAGTCCAGAGAGCTTGGCAGTCCAAGGGCTTCCTCAATGGGGTCTTGTGTGACCTGGTTGAAGCTGTCATCAGTCAGAGAGTCCAGGCCAAACAAATTTGGGTCATCAAACAGATCCATGATGGGGTCTGCCATCTTGGGAAAGCAATGGAAGGTACTTCCCCAAGGTCTAGGGAGGGAAGGGGAGGGGGGGTACTGGCTCTCCCCTCCCCTCCCCTGTTAAGAAAAAAATGTACACAATGGAAGAAGATTACTCTTCAGGTAAAGAGGCAAGAAACAAGTGCATGTCAGATTGTCCTGACCTTCATGGAGCAAGATGGCTAGGTCTTCAGAGGAAGATGGTGGAACTCCTGCTGTGGGAAGACAAATGAAAATAAGCAAAGTAGGTGACCTCAGAAAAAATTTCTCTTTCTTAGGTACTAACTACTCTTAATATCCAATCACATCAAAATAGTAAGAGAAGGAAATGAGAGGTAATCTGAGAACAGAGACGAAACAGAAGTAACACCCAAATTTCTGCTTCTGAAACTAAATAAATAAAAAAACTGAAACTAAAATAAATAAATAAACAAATAAAATCAACCAACCCCCTTTTTTGACTTATACCTACACACATTGAAGCTTCTTTCAAGGCCATTCAGCTGTCTCTAATCTTTTTTTTTTTTTTTACAATTGTCATTCTTAGGTAGAGATTAGGAAATTTAACAGTCATTCATCTTCTATTTAGGGTTCTTTATTTGAAAGAACTTAACAATATACCAGCAGCATTTCAGTGATAAAGGTTTCTGGATATATAAATTTCTGGGTAAATTTCCCTTGTATTTTAGATACTTTTACTTACTGGCAAAAATAGCACCTTTACCCAAGCTCAGTACAATTTTGCTAAGCTTATGGTATAATTTTACCCAGGAAATTTTATAAACTTTATACTAGTTAACATATCAATTAATCTATACATAGCATTTCTGTTCTGAATCCCCTCCCCCCTTTTTCATATTTAAGATAAAAACTTCCTTTGCAAGGAATTCAAAGAATCCTACATTTTAATTCCAGTTTATATTTCCAACTTTCCTCGCATCACTTCCTATATTCCAATCCAAGAAGACTACTGCCTTAACGTGATTCCTATCTGAATGTCTTTCTTTGCCTATTATGCTGTAACTTCTGCCTGGAATACCTTCATCCCCTTCCCAAACACCTCTTCTAGCTGAAATCTTTCCCACCATCAAAGGTCTTCTACTCTGTAAGGTGAGCCCTGAAACTCTGTCGCTGTAACAACAGTAATTTGTGAGGGCTTGGTCCTTCTCTTCATTTAAATACCACAGTGCTGTTTGCACCTTATTGAAAGCACTTTTATTCAATATTTTACGAAAATGATGAGTCTCTTGTCCATACCCTCTGAAGGCCCAAATGATTTCTTCGTGTAAATTATAAAAATCTGCCTGCTACTCAAGATGCTTGTCTGCCATCTGCTGGAAAATTGTCATACTAATCATATCATCAATGATGATAATGAATATGTTCAATGCACAGCCTGGCACAATCTTGCATGGTGGCCCAGCTCCTCTTTCCCCAAGAGACAAAAAAGTTCCTGGATGATTGGGACCACGTCTTATTTATCTGTGGATCCCTAAAGAACCAGCACGATATCACATATACAGTAGCTACTCAAAAAATATTTATTGAATTAATATATTTGCTTGCAGTTATCTGGAATGAAACATTCAGTCCTTGCAGAAACAAAATCATATTCCCTAATTCTAAGATGAGACAGTAGAAAGCACCCCATTTTGAAAAACTATTCTACAAATAATTGAAAGTATGTTTACTAAATCCACATCTGGGACTTCAAGTTTATGAAAATGATGGAAAAAGGAAAATCTAAGACAAGGAACAGTTAAGTTCATCACAATAACTAAACTATATTAAAAAATTATATCTGTTTTTAGTGTATGATGACATCATATTTCATAAGCAGGGAAAGACTGTTTCTTCTAATTTTTAGAAGACACCAAAGTAGAAATTTGTCAGTAACACAGTATATACTTGCCTGAAGGAGGCTTTTCCACACAACCCCCAAACTATTTTCTTCCCTTCCTTAACTCATTTTAGTTATCCTTATTCAACAACACAGTAATGTGGGCAAATGTCCCAGAAACTCAGACATAGATAAATAGAACACTCATCAGTAGTTGGTACATCAGTCAAAATTACAAAGTATACATGGCACCTCCACCAATTTTAAACAAGATCTTCCTTTGTTTCAGTAATGTATACCCTTCACATCTCACCCAGGATCCCTATCACTTCCTACTCCTGGCTAAACTATTCCACTAGCTCATTCTAGCCTCTCCTATCTAATACCTGCCCCCAAAGTTACTTAAAATGGCCATCAGAAAAGTTATTAATGTTTGATTTAATGAAAATCTACTCAATAATTTTATACATTTCCTCAAGACTACTAGTTATCAACTTTTTTCTAGTCATATGCCCTTACTTTGCTACCTATTATCTTTCACACCTCTTATTCACTGTCAGAGAAGTTACACTAAATATCTAAGAGAAGTTACACTAAATGTCTAACAGTTAGGTGTCATATAAAAACTATAGTGAAAGTTTCCACTAACTAGAAGTTTATGCTAATAATAGTTTATAACCTGCCTTTTCTTCCATGGAGTATTTTGCCTTTTCCACAACTCCTTGCTATTTATTCATCCAAATGTTCCTTTCTTTGACAGGAGTCCAAACTCAGACAGAGAAGATTTTATTTTTTAATGGAAGAAATAAGGCTAACAGTTTCTGAAATATTTCCTTATCCCCATATAACTCAAGGATAACTTTCTAAAGATTAAGGCATTTATCATTTATCTCCTTTCCCAATTTTGGGGCCAAATTTCAGCTCCTCCTGGTTCAGTCAGGGCCCAATAATTTAAAAATCTCACCATGGACTTAATGTCACACCACAAAGTTTCACTGCTTCTCAGTCCCAGTCCATCAACTCACTTCTACCGACCTAATTCATCTTGCACATATTTTTAAATCCTAGTCTCCTGCTTCTTTTCTAACTCTCATCTTTAAGTTGTCCTTGACTCTCAAAAGACTAAAGCTCTCCCAACATACCTCCAACTTTCTTTACTCCCTCCCTCTGCTCCTATTTGTGGGTCATCCTGGCTGTATCCACATCTGGCTTATCCTACCAAGCTCATCTATCCCACGACTTCTCTTTCCATGGTTCAAACAATGGTAGTAAAAATAGTTATTAAGCATTCAAGTATATGAAACACTTGGATATCCCAAGTAAAGCAACTGCCTAAATAAAGAAATCATACCAGGTTTTATCATATTGAGAATGCAAAGCCAGTCTTGACCTACCACTGCCCAGAAGAGAAACATGTATATGCTCAAAAGGAGAAGTTAATGGCTGTAACTAATAATTCCAAACTAATTACCAGAATAATGATGGACAACTTGAAAGGAGAAGTTGGAGAGAAATGGAACAAGCTAGCCAGTTAAGGTTAAAATCCAAGACCATCCATCTATATTCTCCAGCCAGTTAACACTAAGAAATACTTTATATAATAGCTCTTCATCTCACCTCCTTCTTCAAGGGGTAACTATTTTTTCCCCTTGATGTAAGTATAAACTGCTGTTTTGCAGCTTTATCGCTTTTAATATAGTTCTTGGGTTCCCACTCTCCTGCTTTTATTTTACATGTCTCCTCACCCTCACCCATTTCAGTAACAACTTGTCTGATCACAAAGGAGTTTGTTTTAATTCTACTCTATACTTTTCCATTTCAATCTCCCCTTACTTTTCAACAAAGCAGTGATTGTCAACTAGGGGATAGAAGGTATGTGAAGTTTGAAAATGTATATTCAATATTATAATTTTATATTTATCAAATGGAAAAGGAAAATACATATTGTTTTCATTCAGTAAAACTGGACAAAATCTTTTTGGCTAGTGAGGATCTATAAAAGACCATGGGGGTCGGGGGGGGAGGGGTGCAGAGAGAGAAACATGCTTGGCTTAGAAGGGTTATCAATACCTCTGTGGTAGGATAAGATTTCTTATGGTCTCTCAAGAAGGGAGTTTATCATAGTTATTGTTTATGATGGATGAGAAACACTGCAATAGAAATCAGTGTTTAATAAATAAAATTATATAAAATGAACTACAGACATCTATTCTTCATTTAGATTTCTCTGTACTGCCCATCCTCTTAGAAGATAATGAACAAATGCTATAATGACAAATGCTGACCCTTTTTGGTATTATGCACTTTACAAAGTACCACCTATGCCCGCTTAACCTCTAACTGCTCAAAGATTCATAAAAGAACAAACTATTTTACTTCAAAGTATAGCTCTTGTTATCGGAAACTGTATCCTTTTCACAGGATCAGCGACAGACAGACATAAACACATGTTATTGAAATACAAGATGGGCAGAAGCAGCTTAAATTAAATGAGAAATCCCTTGAAAATAAAATAAGCAGAAGGCCTAAAATGAAAATCACCAACATAATTTTAAAAGAATTTAAAACCTGTACCATGGACACGTTGGGAAACCCAGAAATAAACACCCGAGGTAAATGTAATCACAATTCAGGGTCAGCAAGGGATCAGGATGGACGGACACAGACCATAAAAAAATGGAGCTTTTAACTTGGAGCCACTCAGGAGATTTCCTCAAGAAGATCGAGATCCTAGGCCATTTCCTCTATCTTCACCATTCTCACTGCTAAATGTGGCTACTCTGTTTTTGTTTCCCCCAGTTACTTAAGGAAAAAGCACTCACACTTCAATCAGGGGTAATGGATATTTGGGGGCAAACATGGCTGGTAAAGTGAGCCCTCCTGAATAAACAAGAAAAGCAAAATAGGCAACTATGAAAGCTAAAAAGCATGTACATATGTTCAGAGGGTAAAGGAGAAACTACAGAAATTATGTGCTCAAATGAGAGAAGGGAAGAGGCAAGGTAAGGAAGTCAGAGGTTGATGAACAGGGAAACACGGCTGGGGGTGGGGGTGGCGGGGACCCGGGTACATTACCTGCTCATACTGCCGGGGTTGGTGCCAGTAAGGCCCATAGAGCAGAGGCGGGGGATTTCTGGCAACTGGAGCCCCCAAAATGGAGATGAAGTACATGCACTTGAGGGAGGGAACTAGCGGGGTGCCCTCCAAAGTGGGGATGGCCAAGACGGGAAGATGCGGGGGGAAGGTGGGGTGTGGATGCCCGGGTCGGAGCAATGTTACAGCGGAAGCTACAGGCCGGAAGGACGGACATGCCTTGAAAGAGAAAAGGAGCTGTGCCTCATCCCACTGGGGGAACAGAGGTGCCTTTACCTGCAGCGGCGTGGGGGGCCGGTTCGCCCCTCTCGCTGTCTCTCCAGCACCAGTTCCCCCTCCTCCTGCGCAACCCAACTTGATGCTCCTGCCCGCCTCGCGTCCTCATTGGCTAAACTACACTGCCACTCACCAGAGGCGCAAAGACGCAAAACAGATCAAAGGGTGGGACTTGGAAGAGCTTCCCCCTCCCCCGCCAACGCGGGTTAGGTTGAGAGCGCACGGAGAGGCCTATCCGGTTTCTAGGGCCGAGGCGAAGCCTGCAGCTTGCTTGAAAAAAAAAGGGGCCTGGCCAGAGGAAAGGTCTCATGCTGCGGGAAACTAGTCCTCAGGATTAAATTCCCTACCACCTACACTGTAATCTGCACGCCAAAGAGCATAAACTCAGGAGAGAGGGTTCTACACTAGGCCAACTCTGCCTCCCTCTGAATCCTCTGCCTTCAAGCAGCTCTGTCAACCCCTATGCTTGTAGTGACTATACCTTATCCCTGCTACCCATCGAAAGGAACCACAGCTTCCCTCCATCATGGGAGTAAGTCAGTCCAGTTGCTGGAATATGGGGGACTTTTAGTTTACTCTTAAAAGATAAAGCACTCTTTCTGCCACAACCCAAAATGCTAGTTTGCATTTTGACACTCCAACTCTTGGACAGCAGTATCTCTTTCTAGAAGGTAATCCCAGGGGCTCTCTAATAAGTCCCAGCCCCCTCCCTGCCAAAGCACACACCCACTCTTCACCTCCAAACCTGGTCTCCCACCCCGCCTCATTTCTGTTGAAATTCAACCCCTTTGACATATCGGTCAGTGTCCACTTTGCAATGCCACTTGAGACCACTCTAATTTCCAATGAGACTAGTCAACCCCAGAATGATGGTATGCAAGCTTAAGTAAACTGTTATTAAAAATGGTTGTTTACCTCCTAACCACTAGTTCCCCCTAAAATATAACCATCCTCAAACACTGAAATCCTACTTTCCAGTATTCTAGGACAAAAATGAGGAAGAAGTTCGACTTGGCCGTTAAAAATTCTGGCATTTTCCATTATTGCTATGAACACCCATTTAATACTCATGTAAATAACAGTACTGTTTTCCCATTCACTCAGGCTCAAAACCTCAAAAGTGTCTCTGAAACCTTCTCCTGTATCCACTGTTCAATCATTTGCCAAGTCCCATTGACTCTTACAATGTATCACAGACAGATTTCAGGGCTGACAAAGACTGGTAATCATATCAAGTCAGCTCTCTTGTACAGATGAGAAAACAGCAAGAGTTGAGTGATTCAACTATGAAATTAAGTGGCAAAATTAGGATTCACATATGACGCTTCTATTTCTATTGCCACCTCTTGAATTATGCAGTTGCTTGTATAAGCATCTCATAACTGATCTCTCCCTTTACTAATCTATTCTGCTACCAATTTCCTAAAACACAGTATGGTCAAATCAGTTTCCTGCTTAAAACTTTCAAAGGTATCCTGTTACTTAAGACATAAATCTTAAGACAACATTTTGTCTTTCTAGTCTTATTTCCCACCATTTTTCTACATATATACTTAACATGCTAACAAAAAAAGACAACTTACTGTTGTCATATTTTTTTTTCTCATCTGGGCCTAGCCAATGCTATTGTGTTCACATTCTATGCCATCCTTATGTCATTTCTGAGCCTTACCAAAATTACTTATGATCTAAGATCTATAACAAATGCCTCTTCACTATCTCAACATTTATTGAAAAGATAATATACTAAGTAATGTGGTACTATTAGAGAACCAAAAATGAATAAGACATGATTTCTACCCTCAAGAACTCACAATATGTAGGAGTATATCCGTGTATATATGTGAGAAAAGGTGAAGAGTAGGGAGTATGACAATAGTGACAAATATAGACAATTATAATACAAGGCGATATGTGTAATGAAATAGCAGGGGGCTACTATGGGAACACAGATGAAAGGGACCTAGTAATTTAGGAGGAAAGGTATCGAGGAAGTAGTTTCTTAATGGGCGAGGAAGCATTAACTAGGGAAGAAGGTAAGTGGGCTACAAGAAAGGGGTATTCAGGTAGCAGAACAGTAAAAGGAAAAGCAAAACAAAGCAGAACAATGAGAAACAACATGAGACATGCAGCGAAAACTCTAAGTAGTTCTGTAATTCAGTCTTGCCAAAGTGTAAGTCACAAAGAAATTGGAGGTAGATGAGATTGAAGGGATAAGGGCCAGACTCTGCAAGGAGAGCCCTGAATACGACGTTAAAGCATTTTCTTATAGGTGGATGACGAGCCACTGAAACTTGGAATGACATGATCAGATCTGCATTTTAGTTAGCTAACTCTGGCTATTGGATAGAGAATAGATTTGGGGGAAGAAAAAACAGAGGACGCAGAAGCAGTTAGGAGGCTGCTGTGGTAGTCCAGAAAAGGGTTGTATAGTGGGGCTATTTGCCGATTTTTTCTTTCTGTCCAGCAACCAAAAGCCCCCTCCTATATTGGAGGAATAGCTCAAAGTAAGAGTCCAAAGGGAGGCTGGATATTACTTCCCACTAAAGAGCTGGGGGTGGAGTGAGGGGGAGGTAAAGCTTACCTCCTCTTCCTGGCACAGACAAAGTACACACAGGACCTAGGCTAGTTCAAGCAGACACTCCCATGAGGAATTTTGACTTTGAAGAGTTAATGCAGAGACCCAAAACCAACCAGTTAAACAATATTCAGCAACAGCAGACGTCAGAGTTCTACTGTAGCATCCTAAACAGACTGTTCAGTTGTGTGACCTTGGCCATGTTCTCCATGTCTCTAACTTCACTTGGTTTCATATCATTTTCTAAAGCAGATTCTCTAGCATCCCCATTGATTTTGTGAGCTACACAATATCCTTCCAATAAACTGCCTTTCTGCTTAAGTTGGCCAAAAGATGATTTTGTTGTTGTTTGCAAAGAATCTTAATAAGATGATTAGGGCTTGAATCATAGCAATGTGGTTCAAAAGGTAACAATGGGAAGAAAGGGACAAAGCAGGGTTATACTTAGATAAAAACTGGTAGAACCAAGAGTTGAGAGGCAAAGATGAATTCAGCCATTTGAGTCTGAGTTGCCTATAGTATGCTAAGAAGTGATATTCAATAGAAGGTTGGATGTATAAATCTAAAAGTTAGCTTTGGGAAAGAGTTATCAGTATCTAAATGGTAGTTTTAAGAGTGAAGATTACCCAGGGAGTGAAGAGCAGAGCAAGTATATGAAAAACTGCACCAATACTGGTAGAGAGACAATAGAGAATGTTGGGGTCCATGAAGAACTGGAGAACCCATGTCCATTCCAAAGGGAGCGGCTGCTATTCAGCTCTAGTTAAGTGTTGTCATATGGAAATGCACATCCAAGGTTGAGAGAATTTCAGATTTTTCAAAAGCCAGAAATACAAAGTTTTATGTAAATTGTCTAAGTTTCAAATGTAGATAACTAATTTTTTTAAAAAATGTTTTAAACACTATACAGGCTAAACAAAATGCTTAGCTGAAAACTCAATTGTTGAGATTTTTGGTGTAGAGTGAGAAAACTAAAGAAAAATCCAAGAGAACATCAGGATGTAAGAATCAGACTAAGCTATACCTATCAAGCAGGTAGAGAAGGAAAAGCTAGAGAAGCAGAGAGTGTAATGTCACAGAAGCAAAAAGCAAAGTATTACAGGGGGAAAGTGATTATACTGACAAAGCAAAAACATCCAATAATACAAGAACTTTAAAATGTCCATTGGATTTAACAATTTTGATCTCTACTTTTTGTTGCTAGGCAAAAAGGAATCAGTCCCATAGAAGCTTTCATAGCATTTTTGTTAAGTACTTTTTTAGGATAATTATCTTCTACTTTGTTATTTTATTTATATTTGTACATGGAGGTATAATGAGTTTTGAAGTCAGAGGGATCTGAGTTCAAATTTATGTCTCACCAAGTAAATGAACTTTCTGAGTCTAGTTCATTCCTCTCTACAAAGGGGGGATCAAGTTACAGGTCTACTAATGAGGATTAATGAAACACCTAGCACAGTCTTTGGCATATAACCACTGTCCTAGGAGGTACTCAAATAATGTTGCTGGATATATAGTTGGGAAAAAAATGTTTTTGCCAGTGAGTCTACCTACCTCAAAGATGCTAATCAGCCTTAGAGGAGATCACCACTCATATCAATAGCCTCCAAAATAATTCATTAATTTCAGCAGGCTAATACCTGTGAGCTGGAATATATACTCTAGCTCTCTTCCTCTATATTAAATCTAATTTAAAGCAAACAGGAATAACTACACTTTAGATTTTAGAGTCTGAAGATCATGTTCAACTAACTGCTTCAGTCAGCTTAAACCTGCTATATATGTTCTAAAATCACTAGTATCCAACTTTGAGTTACGAGAGATCTAAGTTAAGACTCTCAGGGATCCGAGGAAGAGTCACAAAGACTTTGGAAAAACCAGTCCCACCCTCGAACATTTTTTCCAGATGGCTTCCAGGACATCACACTTTTTTGGTTTGCTTTCTACCTCTTCTACCACACTTCCCCTTTGCTATTCTCCTCTACCAGCCTTTAATTGTTGAAGTTCACCAATCTTTGGTCCTAGAGCCCTCTTTTCTTCTCATTCTATACTTTCTTTTTGAGAATGTCTAATTCGCATATATAGCCTCAATTATTATTACTTTTTTTCAACCAATTATCTATATGCTTATGTCTTTCATTCACATCTCTGGGCAAGATGTCAACTCTACACTCCAGCAAGTATATCCACTTGCTTACTCAGTAGCTCTTGGTAGTTTCTCCAGCCTCGTTGACTGACCCACTTGTCGAGCTCTCCCTGTAAGAGGCTTATGACTTCAAGGACACCAATTCCTTGGTAGTCTGTCTAGTCTCCTCCATCCCTACCACCATGAATGCACATGTGCACACACACGTGCACACACACACACACACACACGGTAATCATCCTCCAGCATCTCTTATTCAGTCATGGCTGTAGAAACCACGCACCCTCTTCTCTTCCTTACTACCCATATGCAATATTTGTAAATCCTACCTTTATCTCCTGAATATCCCTCGAATCCATCCTCTTCTGCCTCTATTGCCATTCTGGATCAATTTACCATCCTCACTTTTCTAAACTATTTTAACTGCCTTCTAACTGATTCCCCTCCGTTCTGCCTATTTAATTCTTACTTATTCTTCAAAGCACATTTCAACATCATCATTTCAAAAAAAAAAAGCTTTCCCCGACCTCCCAGATAAAAAACCAGCCAGATTTATACAGTGTACATCACATGCCAGGCACTCCTAAACAATGAAAATGTATGCACCTATTTCATTTTCTTAAGCCTGACATAACTATCTTTATTTTACAGATGAAGAAACTTAAGTGCAAAGATATTAGTATTCCACAACTAATAAAAAGCTGTGCCAGATTCAAATTCAGACAGAGTGGCTTGAGAAATCACAATCTTAACCACTCTACTATGCTATGCTCTAGGTTACATGCCCCTATTACAAATTCTCTTGTAACATCCATAACTTCTTTTCTGTGGTAGAGATTGAATAACTGATTACATAGTTAATTGTTTGATACCCGCCACCGTCCCATATTAGAATACAAGTTCCACAAGGGCAAGGGCTGTGTACGACTTGTTCTTTATAACACTCCCTTTGCAGGTAGTCATGGGTATTCGATATCCTTTTGTCAAATGAATGCATTTTCAACTTCCAGCCAAAGGTGTTTAGGAGTAGGGCTACGAAGGGATATAATGGGGAGGTTTCTGAGCAAAAGCAAGGGTTTCCCTCAGACTGCAGAGATAGTAACCAATTAATAGGCACTGGCAGTTTCCTACCAGAAACATTCATAAAAGGCATTATAAAATCATAAACATCTTCACTTTTTTAGGACCTGCAGCAAAACAGCTCTTACATATAGCAAAGGGGCTGCATGCAATACACATTAAAGACTTTCTATAGTGTGATAATCACTGTTGAAAGTAATGAAATTTTAGTTATCTCTTTTAGGCTTGGGACCATAAAGCCTCGGTGGCAGTCAATTTAAAGCTGTGGCAAGAAGCAAATAGATGACACCATACCAATATGGCTCAGAAAGAGGGCACATTCATTTTTAAGTCAGCCTCATTACAGATTTTTTTTTTTCCCCAGTAAAACTCTGGGGTTTTGGCCTAAGTCTGAAGACATAAATAAGATCCTAATCTTTAAGGATCACTGCCCTTAGGTCAGGTTAGATTGGATCTAGAGAAGTTCTTCTTCACTGGCATATGGCCACCAAAGTGAAAATAATATTCTGGATTCCAGATGAATAGATCCACCTTGATTGATGCCACTTTTGGACACCCAGCATAAGTAACTATCTATATCTGTATCTATACATAATTTAAATAACAGAGATATGGTTTTCTTTATGCTCCCCCATACCACTCCTACATGCCCTACTTTAACTGGGCCAAGTATACATACATTTCTTCAGCCTAACAGGAAAATATAAATATTTACTTAATTTACAAATGATTGTTTTCATTGCAACATTTATGTTTAAAAAGTGAGTGCAGGGAGGTGGGGGACACATTATAAAGCACTGTTATTATCACACTTGTGTCTCCAGGAACAAAAAATGACCCCAGTGACATGGGACTAATGAAAATTTACTGTGCTAGTTTGACTTGCATTGGCTAAAAAATGGTGTTATTTCCAAGACTGACCAAGTGATTTTCCTCTGTACAGCTTAAAGTATTTCACATAATCTTATCTTCAAAACAACTAAGCTAAATAAAAGAAACAAACTATTCTTTTTGCCTTTTAGCAAGCAGAGATACAAAGAAATTTTACATTCTCAAGGTTCTACAACTGCTAAAGGTACAGGTTTAACAGGCTACAGGGATGACTACTTGTCTAACGTTGTGCTCAAAGACAATTCTCTCACAGGGGTCAGCCCTAAACTTTTAAATGGAGACAGAATGGATAATTGAATGAGGCTCTGAAGTCCATCCAACAGACCACAATCCTACTCCTAGTTAAGTTACCTAACGTCCCTAACTCTTATTTTTTCTCCTGTAAAATGAAGCTAACATCACATACATTTCAGGATTATTCTGAAGATTAAAAGATAATATACAATGTTTGGCACACAGTAGGCAAATAAAAAGGAATTTATTATTCCCTGTCCAATAATTTAAAATAGTACGACTAAAGGTTTCTCTCAAAGCAAAATTACTCTTAGAAACTTGGCTGAGCTTATCTGCTAAGAAAAATGGTGGGATACTGAAACAGATTTAAAAGTTTCACAATTAGAATAGCAGAACTGCTGGGCAGGATGAAAGGACTCTAGTACAGCTGTGCTGAGAAAGCAGTACAACCCTTTAACCTCAAACCCACGGAAAAGACTTTAACCTGCACTGGTGTCTAGGGCAACATCCAGATAATTCAATTAATCATGTTCGTGTTTGTAGGGATGAAGCCACAGTCTATCTCATAGTACTCCATTTACTTCACAGTGCCTGCTTGTGGGAACTTAGAGTTCTCCAACTGACTGGGCTGTTCCCCAGTAGTTCACATGCTAGATCCAGCTGCCTCAACTTTTGACTCCCACGACTTTCAGGAAAGCAGTGAATGGAAGTGATCATTACCTCTATCTATTTAAGCCCTCATGAAAAAAGGATGCCCCACCAGGAGGCATACCTGAAAAACAGGCAAAAGCACTACATTTACAGGAGAATTGATATGTTAATAAACAAAGAGCTGAGTAATGTGCTCCACTCTCCAGACAAGGGGTAAAAAAAAGAGAAAGACTGAGTACTGAGTAGAAAAGTAAACAACTGTATGAAAGCTGAGGGTTCATGCAACCTAGTAGCTCCTATTCAAAAATCCAGAAAAATTTTCCTATTCGGTTTACTTGGGCAGACGTATACCTGATAAAATCATGTTCTACTACAAACTCCTGCTATGATTTTGACTCTAAATAGGCAGCCAAACTACTGAAATCACTGGTTTCTTCTAGAACAAACTAAAAAGAAATTCACATATCACCAATGGGACAATGCACTTCTTAACACCCAAGTCCCAAAGAAACAATTCCCAAAATGTAGTGGACCCTCAAGAATGTAGTGGAAAGAAAAATGAAAGTAGGATATTCCAAAGGTTTTTAAATGACCAAAAAGACAATTTGAGAGACCTGAAAGACTTTATAGCTCTTTAATATCTTTCCTTTCAGGTGAAATCAAGAATTAAGTTAATATGTATTCCTTCTCAGAAAAGTACTGATAGTTTTAGGAGAACTACAGACTCTCAAAACAAAAAGGTATTACTACAGAATTACTAATTACTGGAATATTGGGACATTATCAAAAGGATTAGAATTATCACACTTAACGTGTTGACATACAGGGGAGAAAAGAAGCACAGTCCTATTATTACCTAGTAATTTCAGTAACATTTCATTTAATTACCTTTTTAAAGTGAAATAAAGTCTGAAAATGCCAAATAAAAGGAGGCCATACACAACAAATTTCTCTGAAAATGTACAGAGAAAATAAAATCAGGGATATTTCATTCTTTCAATGACAAACCCAATCTTTTCTTAATAATTATGCTTAAGAGTAAGTCATTTTTAAAATCCTTGGTTTGTCTTTGAAATTTTCGTGTACTTTTATTTGAATAGGAGTGAGTCTGATGTTCTGGGAACTTTTTACAAACAGACTAATAAGAATATATTTAGCCTGAAATTGAAGAGCCTAGAGCATTATCTAGGTTCCCCACACGGCTCTACTGCTTGGAATATATTCCTGAACCCATCTCTGCTGAAGACAAATGTAAAGCATTTATCTATGCCAGTCTAGTTTCTGTTTACACCTGGTGGATTTCTGATTATCATGTAATGTACGTTAATGGGTAGAAATTAAGTCTTTTATTATTAAAAGCCTCCTGCTGCAATCTGAAGGCAAGAATTAAGATATTTTAAATGTGATCATTTTGCTTCATGTGACATTAAACAATCAAGAGCCTAGTGAAGGACAGAAAGTTACGGATAGTAAAAGGGAAAAGAATACCTACAGAACAGCTTAATTAGAAATCTCAGAGACTAACACACTTTGTAGTTTAAATTTAAAACATCCACTAACTACAAAGAGGTGGACTTATTCTGCAGTACAAATATAACGAAAATCTTATAGGCAATGTGAAACAGTTAGAAAAGACACAAAGTAAATGAATCCAAATTACTCCTCTGGGAAAAAAAAAAAGAAAAAAGAAAACACAGAAAGAACTAAATTACAACTTCATACATGTGCACACATAAGACAAAACTGAGAGGTTAAGAGGAAGACAGGTTATTCAGGATAAAATTTAGAATGTAATAAACAGGTAAATAAACTTTTAGGCAACGGTAAACAGTTCATACAACGGCTTTATATAGAAATACAACTGCCACTTGGGTACTGGCTACCAAAGAACCACATCTTGAAAATTAGAGTTTCATTACATCCCTTAAAAGGTCAGCAAGAAGCAAAAAGGCACAATTACAGTGAATAAAAACAAAAAGCAAAGTGAACAAAATCCCAACAGGACAATGAAAGGAAGACTACAAACTTTGTGAGGAAAAAAAATAATTAACTAAAGAGGAGGTATATAAAGTTAAACTGAGTAACATATGAAATGATAGTCTATCAAAGAATTGAATGTTAAAGGTAAATTTGTAAATACAGCACAGTAGTGTAAGGGTAGGTCAGGCAAAGTCCTGCAGACTAGGGACTTGCTCAAATGCAAGCCCAGAAGAGGACTGAGGGTGGAAGGTCCAGAAAAATGTTTGTCTTCTGTTTATCCTCGCAGTACTAGGCTCAATGTAAGCTCAGAAGATAGCTTAACTCTTGCAGGGCTGTGGACAAACAGCATTTGTGAAGCATTTAGCACCCATCTGAAGGCTTTGAAAATGTTAGTCTTTCAACAGATGAGAATATTAAATCTCATACTTTTAGTAAGCAAGCACAGTTCTTGGCACCCATAAATTGATCTTATGTGGTAGTTTTGCTTAGAAAAATCTCACCCTTTTAAAGATGTGTACTACAGTTTCCTTTAAAGACTAATCCCCCTCACCATCCTACCTTACCTATCAGAAACTCAACCTTTCACATATCAAATTCTTCCTGTTACAACCAAAACTCCGCAGCGTTACCACAATGCCAGGATTCTTCCATCCCAACACCCAGCAGTGCTGCAGAGAAGGCTGTCCTGGGAAATACAAGATCTGTGTTTCCTGGTGATTCACAATCAGTTCAGCAGATTTCTATCATTTTCTATCCATGTCTAAATGGATTTTGTCAATTTGGGAATTGACAAAATCAAAAAGCCAGAGGCACAGGATAGATCACACATGGGGGAGGTGGGAACTGTGCAAGCACCCATAAATTGCTCCATCAAATCCTTGATTCCAATCCATTACTCCCCTGCTACTTGAGTTTTAAACCTCCCCACAAGTCCATCTCTTCACACATGCCTACCCTCTCTTTGGCTGGTGTCCTTCATCTTGCCTTGCAGACCCACTGGTATACCACTCTTGCAACCCAAGGTCTTATTAAGTGGAAAATGTTGTTTTCCTTATTATAACTCTTTTCTTTTAAGGAGCGAGGTAATTCCAAAATACTTGTAATGAGAAGCTTCTCACATTCTGGCCCTAAGAGGTTGACAACACTTGTTCTGAAACCTATGTGGTGACCAATACAAAAGAAATTCTTAAGCAGAAGACATTATCTAATTCACTAATAGAGGACATTATTCACAACACAAACTCACCTTCTAGTATCTAAAGTGTCCCAGCTGTTACTAAAGATAACCCAGTCAGAGAATCCCTGACTTAACTGATAGGCTCAGAACAACAGGAAGAGTAAATAAACAATTTGTGGCTGCTGGTGTGATGGTAGGATACAGAAGACACCGATAATGCAGCTCTTTTGGCTTGAGTTTGGGACATTCCACTATGTCCGTTCTTTAAAAGAAAAAGATCCAATTTTAAGTCTTTGACTTTTTTGGCTTACTATGCTCAGTCACTAAGAGAGTGGTCCATTACACATTTATACACCTCCACTATACACCTCTTCTTTGAAGACCTTAATCTCTGCAAGACTGCACTTTTAAAGGTAGGAGCTGCTGCATTTTCGCAGCTGCTGCAACGGCAGGGAAATTTTCCTGCGACACTAGAGACAGGTAAATAAAGAAATTGCATTCGCTCCGAGGCAGGGGGAGGGGTCTTCTGCTAGTGAAGAGTTTACATAATGCAAGAGAAAACGAGTAAGCTCTGCAGACCTGTCAATGGAGATGCAGGGCTGGAGTTCCTCTCTTCCCACCATCTCTAAACAGTCTCCAAAAGCCTGCTCTTTTCTCTCGAAGACCAACAGAAATTACACCTAATAATCTATAACAAGTTACACACTCTCGCCCCATGCGTCCCTACCCACCTTTATTATTAAAACACACAAAAAGAAAAAGAGAAAAAGAAAAAAACGCAAAAACCCTAACCTCCCACTTCTGAGTCCAAAGTATGGAGTAACCAAACGGAGCCGGGGAGTTTTCCATCCTCTGAAAGGATAAGGAGAACAAGAAGCTGCCTCGAATCTACACCACGCCCAGTAATGCAATGACAAGCCCTAAAACTCCTCAGCGTCCGGGGCAGATCCCTTCGCGGCTCGATGCGGCTGGGGGCCCCGCGGCCCGGCAGCTGGCCTCTCCCCCGGCCTCTCACAAAGGAGAATGGTTCAGTCCAGAGCATCACTCAGCACCTGATCCCTCAACAACTGGCGGACGGGCAGGGGGCGGGGGAGCGAAGAGGAGAATGAGTTATTAAAACCAATTCTAAGAGCCTTAGCTTTTGCAAAGACCCTTGGACCAGCACTGAGAAGCAAGAGTGAGCGGGAAACCTACCTGAACCAGTCCTGGTGCTTCCTTTCCAGCCAGCGTTTCAACTCACCCTTTCGGAGAACAAGGCGCCTTCCGGCGGAGCATGGCCAGCCCTCGGTTCAATCTAGCTTGCTAGTAGTCCATTCTCTCTCGGCTCCGCCCACCTACACTGCCACCCACCAATGGCAGGGCCGACGCCCGGCCTCTTCCAGCAGGGTAGTGCGAGTGCCATCCAGGAAGTCTCTCGAGAGTGGGAGGTCCTAAAAGGCTGAGAAGGGTACGTAGGCAACCACAGATATGCCTGATTGAAAATAAAATCTGGCGGTAGCTCGTCTCTGAATGCTCAGTTCACAGGCGTTCAAGCTTCTTGGAGTGTGTGTGTGTGTGTCTGTGTTTTTGACCCCCGCCGTTGGGGGCGCTCTAAACTAAAACATTTAGTTACCTGTTTCTGGGAAGCCATCTTGGGTCGGGCTGGTACCTTGGGGAGAGGAAGGAGGAAGGAGTGCTTTAAAGAATTTGAAGCTTTTTTCGGCGTTCTGTCGGACGACTTTGGTCCAGGTCCAACATCCTCTCCTTTATGTAATTAGGATGTTCCTCAGTCATGATGGGGAGAAACTCTGGAATGATGCTGAATGTGGTTAGAGGCAACCACCACCCTTGCATAGAAGTGAGGCTATCTTACCAAAGAGGCAAAAATGAATTCTTAAAATGACAGTGGATTTTCCCAGTTCCTAGAATAATCCTTCATAGGTACCTCACTCAGGATATCAGTATAAGACAAACAGGTTATGTGTCTATTCTAGATGCTTCTAGTCCTTGTGCTTCGAAAACGTAAAAGTTTTCCCGTGCTCTGACTTAGCACAGAGGGCTGAGAGTCAGTTGGAAATGAAGTGGTTTTGGGGAAGAATTTTATTTTTTTTTAAATAATAAGTTCATCTATAGACCCAAACTACTTTTGAATACAAATAGAACAAACTAAAGAAACCTCAAAGGAGAAATTATATGTAAGGAAGGCGATTAAGGCCTTAAAAACACTGGCTGCCGAAAGTAATTCTCTAATAACTGCATTTAAATTGGAAAAAAAAATAACTATTGTGACTGAAGTTCTCTTGCGCTCAATGAGATTTTCCTGTTTTCCTAGTCTAAATCCCTACTTGCAACAAGTTTTAATTCGTGAACAATCTTTCCAGATCATTAAAGGCATTTCCCAAGAAATAACTTATTTGCATGGCTACACATGGTATCTCAGAGACCTTAAGGAGTCACATGAGTCTCTATTTCATCACAGAAGTGATTAAAACTTGGCCAAATACATTTCCCTGTATATTTAACAAAGTCTGCTGGCCCAATTTTCCCCTGGCAACTGGTATCATTATATCAAATTTGAGGTATTAGGATTTACCAGAACAATGTGTTTGTCTGTAAATGCATATGCAAATAGTTTATAGAATGAGAACCTGTTATCCCTCTGCTTATGATACAAAATAAACCTGCTATCAAAAGAACCAGTTATAAACATAGAAAGGGGAAAGGGTGTGCCTGCTTTTATTTCTGCTATCTGCAATGCTTTATAAATACTGTGACTTAGATGTCCATAAATATGGTTTTCAATGGTTCCGGCCTTAAAAACCAATCAATATCTGTATTATCTCAGAACTACCATTCTTCACATGGTGGTGGGGAATCCACTTCCTAAAATTCATGACCATTTCACTCAGAACATCGGCAATGATCAACACAGATCATGAATTTGCCCAGATGCTTTTCTCACGCTTCCCTTACAATTAGCGAAATATCCAAGTATAGAAAGTTATGAATAGTTTAGATAATAGACCGGATGTGTGATTTTGGACTAAAAAGGTACTCTCCAAAATACCAAAATGGTATCCTTCAATGACTGAAAGTAGCAGCTCTAGGCAGAATGCTATCTTTGATCAATGCTCTGATACCTCCCAATCACTAAAGATTACCTTGGTTGGTAAAGAAAAACTGTACAGAAATTAAAACTTTATATTTACTTCAGTGTTGTCCCTAGTGTGAGGGTGCAGGCTAACCCCAAACTCAACAATCTCATCCTTTTTGGAACAAGGTAGGATTTTTAAAAGCAAAACAAAAGCATAATCAAAGCAACACTCTAAATGTCTTCCAAAGTCCTGTAGTGCAGTGTTAATTACTACTACTACTACTACTACTCGGGGCAGAATCCAGTACAAAATGTATCTCAAGGAGTCTTCTTCCAATACCTTTGATACAATTCCTTAGAAGAATATCTACTTGTGTTTGGGATACTATCAGAAATGACACATGAAATATGAGCAGCTTGGATACATGCATATATTTAATAATGAAACAAACAACAACAACAAAATTAGAAAAATTCATGAGACCACGGTGCTGTGGAAGAGAATGGGACAGCAAGGCAAAAAGATAAAGCAACTGAACCACAAAGCTGTAAGATGAGGCAAACAAAGGCAGATTTGACTAGGATAGTATTATGTGTTCTCGAAAAGAATGGCTAAAGTATCCACTTACTTGACTCAGAAGCAGGCAGCCTTAGTGTACACTACATGGAATGGAGGCAAAGAGCCAGGGAAGGGAGAAAGGAGAGGGAGAAGATCGATATAGAATCCAGGGTAAGCAGATGGAAGAGACTGAGATAAAGTTACAAACAGATGACTCTAAGGCCTTTTGTTTCCTCTGTAGTCTAAAATAGACCTGTTCCAAGTCTTTAAGTATGTCAGTTAAATTCAAAGATCACATAAATAGCACTAGGCTCTGTGAAGAAATGGTGGAGAGAGTGGTTTACAAAAGTAAAAAAGATAATATGGTCCCTGCTCTCAAGGAGCTTACAACCTATATTGGAAGACAAATTCCACACACAAAACAACTATAAAACATATTTACAGAGTAACATAAATACAAATAAATATACATATGAATAAAGAACATATGAAAACTAAAGGGTACTGTGTCAATAATTGTTTAGAAGTCCCTAGATCAGTCAAAGGCTTTCTAAAGGAAAACTTTTTGGACTCTGAGTGTAATGTTAGCAGAGAGTGGGGCATGTGCAAAGGCATAGAAGTGAAGTAAATATGTCATGTCAAGTAAGTAAGCAGATTAGCTTGATTATAGAGTAAAAAAGTCTAAATAGGTGCATTAAGAAGTGAGTGTGATGAAACAGTCGGGGTCTGTTTGGTGAGAGACACTGCAACGTTAGGTCTGGTCCCTAAAACAAAAGGAAAAGGGAAAGATGTTTTCTTTAGATAAAGATAAGTGGACACTGGTCCAGGAGCAACTCCACTGCTGTCAAAAATTTCTTAGTTACTCTAAGACAGAGAAACTAGTAATAGGATGGTAGAGAAGTTTAGGTAGAAGGAACTGCCTTCTGCAAGAACTCTTATAAAGTGGCAAGTGAAAAAACTCAATGAAAGTCCTAGACAGAGGATCTATTGTCCAAAGGCCAGCCAGATCCCAGTAATCTCAAGTGCTCAAGCAGAATGTCCCAGATCCTAGTTACTAATTCTTGGTGGGAAGCAGATTGTGTATACTCATAAAAGAATTTATTTTTGAACTACCATGACAATCGAATTTGATCCTAACATTTTAGAAATTAAAATAGGAAGATGAGAAGAGCCTTACTCTATAGGGAATGCTCACGTCCCTGAAGAAAGACAGGTCAGTAAAGGCCCGAATTCTCCCTTGGTCTTTAAGTGGAAAGGCAAAACATCACATCTTGAAAGAAGCTTTTCTCAGCCAAAACAAGTAAGACCTCTTTCTTTAAGCCTATTGATCTGAAGCTGTTCCAGGAAGAAAAAGAGAGTCCAGGCCAGATGTTCAGCAGCAGCCAGAGTTGGACTCTACATCACCAGAGTTCCTCTGGGAGGCACTGGATCCCACTGATGTTGAAATACACTGTTGGGGACCAATCTTGATGCCATTTGCCTGTAAAAGAAAAGAAACAATAGTTCCCACTTCAAGTGCTAAAGTAAATGGGAGAAAAAGGGGTATAAAAGGAAATCATTAATTACATTTTCTACAAGCAGATATGACCTTGGCATGTATCCGTGTACCCTAGCTACACTGTAATAGTAAAAATGAGACAACCAGCTGTGGTATAAGTATTACAGAAGACTAGAAGTGACTTTTGTGCCCATTTTTAAGGTGACTGTTATACTTAATTTTCATAGCTCTGTGCTGAATCACAATGTGATTAGGTAAAAGTGTGAGCACACAAAAGAGTAGAATTAGCATATTAACATATAATTCCTTTTTGTTTTGCCCCAGAATTTGCTTTATAGAAATGGCCCTGCTGAGCAATTAGGAATCACACCTCTCCCATGTTCTGGAAGAGCAAAACACTGAGGTTGGAAAGAAAACCTCCCATATTGTATATCTTTTAGATTACCAACTAAAAATCGCTTTAAGCATTCTGGATTTCAGACTTGTGAAAAAAACAAACAAACAAACAAAATGATGATAGGTTTTTGTGTACCTACATAAAAAAACCAAGTATGAATTGGCGTAGCTTCAAATAGTATGATGTTAGACCCTAGGGCCCTCACGTTCTAGGGACCTTCCTGTCCTGTTTAAGACAAAGCAAAGGTAATTGTCAGTCAGTCCCCCACTCTTTCTCACCTCATTGTGGACATCAAATAAACCCTGCTGGATCTTCCTATATATTTCTTTGGCTGTGTTAATGAAGGCCTAAAGGAGACATAAATCATATTATTAGGCTCATTATTCAGGTAGAGAAATTAGGAAAAGAGAATACAAATATTATTCCTATTTGGATTTCTAAGGTGAATGAGAAACCATCAGAAGAACAGAGTAAAAATACAAAAGTTCCCCCGAAGTCCTTGTAAAAGCCATTGAGAGTGGTTTCAAATAGAAAAAAGGAATTACATAGTATTTAGGTACTGACCCAAGACGTCCATAAGATTCCTAGGTTAACACCCTCTGCATATAAAACAGATTCTCTTCTCAATTAAGTTACTGAAGGAATAACTACAGTAGGAACCCATCAGACCCTCCAATTAACGTGATTTACAAGTAACAGTGGGCTTAACCCACACTTAAAAATGTTATCCAAAGTAAAGATAAAACCTTAGAAATCAAGGTAAAAGAAATGGGACAGTTCCCTTAAAGGGAGACATATGATCACTATGACCAATGGACATTCTTTCCTTACCCATGTCTTACAGAATTCGGAATAAAAAGACAAAGATATGGTGTACTCTCTGAAAAGTTTTCCCTATTTTTTCCCAAATAATACCTCTTCAACATTGCAGGCTGTTTTGGCTGAAGTTTCCATGAATATAAGTCCATGCTCCCGAGCAAAAGCCTCTCCTTCTTCTCTCTTCACATCCCTGCGAGACTCTAAGTCACTGCAAGAGATTAATTGGGGAGAAAACTAAAATAAGAGCTCAGTGAAAGAAGAAACTCTTGTTCTAAAAGAATCCCATAGCTGTTTCAACTGTCAGTTAATCCATAAAGAATGTAACTCCTAGATGATATTCTCTTATACAGGGTTAGTAATTTCTATAGCCTCTGGGAAAATATTCTTCAAATCCGTGACACCTGCTGCATGGTTGAGGATAACACCTTACTCTATTACAGAGAAAAGGGTTTGTAAAGTAGCAAGCAAGCCCCATAGTTACTTAAGGCTTATGCCCTATACTTCGTTTTTAAATGTGATCCAGTAAGAGCAAAAGAAAGAAGGTAAAAGGGAAATTTTATTTGTTAGGAGAAAAGTGATAGATGTCCCATCCCAGAGTGAAGAGTATCGGTGAGCAAGGTACATTTTGGAAATACCTCACTGTGTATTGGGTATTCGGATATCAAGGAGTAAGTCCTCCTCTCTCACTGGAATCAATCCACAAGAAGAGAGAAAGCCAGGTATAAGAATGCAGTTCCCTTAATTCTCACTAGTCTAATTTTTAATGTGTATAACAGCAGCTTGACATCAGGGAAATGAAGGATTCAGAGAAAACAATAAAATTAGGTGATACGAGGGAAAAAAGATAAAGCCAAGGACTGAGAAAGGGAATAAAGTGGCATGGAAAGACTTTATCAAAGACAAGATAAAAGGCTGCAGAATAAGTAAAGATGGACTGTCTGAGTTTCACTTTTTCAATTAGAAATTTTCATTTGGGAGGTTTCCAATTTTTCAACCATGAAAAAAAAAATATCAAGGAGTAAGTCCATTAAAAAAAAACAAATCTACAATATGTATATTTATTATTAGCTGTGTAAAGACCAGGGAAGAACTACCCATCTAAATATCAATAATCCTAAATGCTCCGTTTAGCTCCAGATCTTTGTCCATTTGCCTTTTTTCATTTCCACTCTGCTCTGTAAAAGGCACCTCAAACTTACATCAAAATGGAACTTGGTCTTGTCCTCCCAACCTGCTTCTGCCCCAGGATTCCACATCTCAATAAATAGCACAAGCCCAAAACTAAGAAGTCATTATTAACACCCTTCCTTCTTTTACTCCGAATACCCAATACACAGTGAGGTATTTCCAAAATGTACCTTGAAATCATCCTTTCCTCTCCAGCATCATCACTCTAGTCCAAGCCACCGTTCTCTCTCGCCTGGTGTACTTCAACTAGGATCCCACTTCAACCCTTGTTCCCCACCTGAGAGATCTTTTAAAATCTGATCAAGCCACTTCTCTGCATAAGACTTAAATGTTTCCTACTGTGGTTAGAATAAAATCGAAACTCCTTACTAAGGTAAGTGCCACGGGATCTGGCCCCTGCCTACTCTGCAACCTCATCTTGCACCATTCCCCCTTGATTCAATCCAACCATACCAGGTTTCTTTCAATACCATAACTTGCTCAGCTTCTTCCCAGTTCAAGGCTTTCACACAGTTTGTTCTCCCTATCTGGTCTACGGTTTTTTTGTTTTGTTTTTTTTTAAGTCTTTGCTCACCGAACTCTCACTCATCCTTCAGATTCCAGCTTAAATATCACTCTTAATCAAAAACAGGTACCTTGTTACTGGTCTTTCATAGCAGCCCTTTTTTCCTTCACTGTATTTACCACATTTATAATGTCCCCACTAGACTGTAAGTTCCATGGGAACAGGGGCATGACTGTTTTTTTATACACCTTGCGCACTCAAAGTCTGCCACAGTGTCTAGGACATAGTAAGTTTTCCCTGAAACTGGCTGACCTAATAAATGAGTACAATTAGTCTGTGGCCACAGTTTGACACAGTGCTACAAACTCACAAGGGTACCACAGGACAATTTAAATTTTCAAGGGAAACACAGCAACATTCAACATAAGAACATCACATGAATGACAAGCTTAAGATAGTTCAGTGTCAATATCAGATTACAACAGATGCCATTTAATATCTTCATATCTTTGTGAAGCTGAGTTGTTGGCAGTTGCTGTAATAAAAAGCAAGTATTGTACAAAAATCATTTTGGGACAGGAAAGGAAAGTATCCAATCCTGATTCTAAAGTTTAAGAAGCTATGCAGGTACCCACAGGTCATTAGTGTAATTACGGCTATTTAAGAATAAATTTTTAATGGTCAGGTTTGTTGTAAAAGCAAAGAGCCATTTAGCTTTTTATTAAAAAATAAAATAAAATTTTAAAAACTGTTTTAATTTATGCTTTCTATTTTTCAAACAGTTACTAAGTTGTTATGACAAAAAATACTTATGTTGTTTAGATCTAACTATTTAATAACAAAACTGTTATTTCTTTTGGCTTATTAGTACCATAGAAAATTTACTGAGAATAAAAGTTGTTGGGGAATATGGGGAGAAACTGGAACTCTTGGTGCACTGCTGGTAGAAACGTAAAATGGTGTAGCCACTGTGGAAAAGAGTATGGTGGAATCTCGAAAAATTAAACTTAGAATTACCGTAAGATCCAGCAATTCCACTTCTGGGTATATACCCCAAAGAATCAAAAGCAGGGACACCGATATTTGTACACCCATGTTCACAACAGCATTATTCACAATAGCCAAAAGGTGGAAGCAACCCAAGTGTCCACCAATAGATGAACAGATAAACAAAATGTAGCAAATACATTCAAAGGAATACTTTTCGGCCTTAAAAAATGAAGGAATTTCTGACATATGCTACAATATATGTGAACCTAGAGGACGTTACGCTAAGTGAAAGAAGCCAGTCACAAAAGGACAAATACCGTATGATTTCCCTTATATGAGGTACGTAAAATAGTCAACCTCATAGAGACAGAAAGTAAAACAGTAGTTGCTAAGACCAGTGGGATGGAGAATGTAGATAAGTATTTTATGGGAACAAAGTTTCAGTGTGGGAAGATGAAAAGTTCTGAAGATGGATGGTGGTGACTGTTGTAGAACAACGTGAACATATTTAATGCCACGGAACTGCACTCAGCAATGATTAAAACCGGTCTACAGCCACGCCACCCTGAACAAGCCCAATCCCATCTGATCTCAGAAACCAAGCAGAGTCGGGCCTGGTTAGTATTTGGATGGGAGACCACCTAGGAAGACCAGGTGCTGTAGGCACAAAAAATAAAAAATAAAAAAATAAGGGATTGTAAGCTGACAAGGTCTTTGCAACCTGTGAGGTCAACCAAGGGTTGCCTCACCTTAAAAAAAAAAAAAAAAAAAGAAATGATTAAAACGGTAAATTTTGTTATGTATTTCACCACAATATTTCTTTTTACTGAGCTATTGAGAACATCATAAACTAAAAAAGTTTGGGGACCAAGTGATTCAATGTCCACAAAATACCTAGATGAGTATTAGTACCTATTATTTATTCAAATAAAATTTTACCTCTTATTCCCAATCAGCATGATAACCATGTTGGAGCTAGAGTGCTGCCGGGCATCCTCTAACCATGAAGTCAGGTGGTTGAAGGTTTCACGCCTACAGCAGAAAAGTTTAGAAAGTGGGTCTGAGGCCCATTTCAAAATGCCAAAGAAATTCCAAATGTATAGGAAAAGGAGGAAAACTACACATGTAAAGAAAAATATAAGAGAGGCCATTCTTCTTTACCATTCTTACCAGAATCAGTAGATAGAAGAGAAAAAGATTTCGAGAACATAGGGAACAGCCTCCCTCCCACCCACTAGTTCTGACTCACCTTGTAATGTCATATACCAGCAGTGCTCCAGCTGCTCCCCTGTAGTAGGAACGGGTGATAGAACGGAAGGATTCTTGCCCAGCCTTATCCACCAATGTGGCAACAAAAAAATCCCAAAAAAACCAGGTTATTTCCAGAGAAATAAATTGATCATATGCCACTCTAAAACAAAGGACTTAATTTTTTAAAATAATTTCTATTAAGAAAAGAAAATTAAGGAAAGGAAACATGAATGCCCAGAAAGAAAACAGGTGGAAAATCAATATTTTTCAAAGGGAATGCAAATGATATTCTGGGTTAGTTCTTCCTGTGAGAGCACTTATCAAACTGCTGACTAACATCCCTGGTTCCTAGGCACTAAGTGCCAGTAGCACACCACGGTCAGTGTGGCAATTAGACATTTCATACATTTCCCAATAATCCCTAGGAGAGAAAAAATGGAAATAGGCCTAGAAACTCAGAGTGTATTGCATTGTCCATCCAAAACATGATGTTGAACAAATCACATTAACCTTTACTTTCTGTTTCTATTACTTTAGCTGTAAAAAAGAAAATTATCTTAGAATGCCAATACCCTAACAGAAGTTTCATTTTAATATATCAATGTAGAAAATTAGTCAGATACCAAGCACTTAAATTGGGGATATGCGAATTGACCTTTAGTGTACCACTAAGAAAGGCAGGACAACCAAAATGTCCCTTGCTGGGATCTTGTCATGGTAAATAGCACTAAGGAACAGGAAAAGAAGCCCAGAACCCAGGATAGAGTTTTCTTTAAAAAAAAAAAAAAAATTCAACTGTTCACACTCTAATCTCATTTCCAGTTGGCGTTAGGATGTTGTTTGTTTAATAACTGAGCAATTTATTAATGCCCCCACATACTAGGTACTTTCCTTGCTTTATGAAATAGGTATTTTTTTTTAACCCTTAGAGAAGCAAAAGCATCTTTTAAATAATAATATGAATAAACTGGGCATTGAATCTATCCTATTCACATTCTTGAAATCATTTATCCTCATATCCCTACATAAAGGTTGGGAAGGAAGACTACTGTTCATATTTTAAAGATAGGAAAACTAAAATGTGGACATGGGAAAATAAATGGCTCTCTCATAATATAATAATAATAATAGTGATAACACTAATTAACAACACAAATGAGAAAAATGAGGCTCAATAGGATAAGTTCAGTAACTGGCCAAAAGTTATAAAATCTATAAATGCTGGATCTATAAATTAAACTTAGGATCTTAGTACTTCCTAGCACAAAAGTTTTTCTCTTTGCCATTATGTCATATAATCTAAACCTGGGTTTGAAGGTCAGAAAAGAATTACAGTACACTAGTTCTAAGGTTACTTTTCCAATACAAGAATCACTTTCTTTAAGATTTGTTGGTAATATTAGTAATACTTTAAGATTTAAAATATACTTTTTCCCTCCAAGAACTCAAAGTTTTATTTATTCCCTAATTGCTTCATGTCTTAAATTGATTCCTGTTTTGTTTTTATCTCTTACTGAGTTTTTCTCCTCTTCTGCTATTATTGAAAGCCGCCTCCTTCCCTGTGGCCTAGTAGGAACTAAAAGGAAAGCTGGAAGGAAGCTCACGTGATGGTTGAATCACATGGCAAAATTTAACAGCTGAAAACACTTCCCATGGGTCATTAGAAAAATGCCTTTTAAAATCAAATCACTTCTTCATCTTAGTCCAGTACATAAGCCAAAGTTTGTGAGCCAACAAGCTAGAAAGAGTGAGCGGTTCAACTTGGGCTGGTCAGCATCAGTCTGAGGTACCTTTGTCCATCCCCAGTAAAAAAAATCTGAAGCAGCAAAGACTAGGATGGAGGTTTGATAAAGAGAATTAACAATTTCTATTTTCTCCCAAGAGGAAGCATCATATTGTAGTTTCAAGATCAATTCCTACAAAGTCATATATGCTCATTCCCTAAGAATCAAAATGCATTCCAAATCAAAATACAAATGATTTTAGGATTAAATAATCAACATTTTGTATTAGCTACAGTATAGTGTCTCTTCATTTAGCACAGTTGTTTAGGCAACTATAGATACGAAATGAAGAAAGGCAAAAAGTAACATGGCTCTCTAAATCCTTCTCAATAATCAGAACAGTGAAAACAAAAAACTCTGGGTAACTTGATCTCTTTAAAAATAACCCTTCATGGTAACCCCTAGACATTTGCTATAGGAGGGCTTTGGGAGTAAGTGAGGGAATGGGGTCAACAAAGTGGGAAGCCAAGGTGGGTAAACAATGGACAGAAGATCTGGGATGACAGGGGAGATATGTCAGGCTTACCCAGAGAGTGGCAGAGGAGACAAACACATTATAAATAGGAATCTCTTAAAATTTTCAAAATAAATAGAAAATCCCAGTATTCTGAAATCTGTCTGATATCTTTTTATGATTCAACAAAGATTACTCTAATCTCAAAACAATTACTAAAATAGAGTAGGAAAGAACTAGGTCAAATGCATCACAAGTGGCCATGTGGTTCTTCAGGACCCTGTCAACAGAGCAGTGGCTCTCAACTTTCTTATTTTATGATCTACCATGATTCATATTACCATTTAAGGGGAAAAAAACCCAGCAAGTCAATGGTCACTCTCATAACCATTACCATACCACTAACTGGCAGCTCTTGGGTCTCCTAGCATCAAAAGATCCAGTTTTGGAAATGACAGAGGTTTAAGTTTAAAAGGCAGAATCTAGCTATACCAGTCTTCACACCTATAGGCTTCACTCTTCCTCACCTCAAAAATTTTGTCCTGTGGCCTCTTTAGGGGAACAAATATATATCTGTGGGAAATACAAAAACCAGGGGGGATAATAAGAGGAGAGCTGAAATACTTACTTGAATTAATAGTGAAAAATAACCCCTGGGCCCAACAATAAAAAGAGAAGGGAGGGAATAAGTGGCAGCTGTTTAGAACATATACGAACTTAACCTTGGCAACAGATATAGAGTAATAACTTTTAGGCTTTATTGGGAGGAAAAGACTAAAGACAAAATTGGCCAAAAGATACAAGTTTGGAAGTTTTAGAGGTATCTGGCTACTGCTACCACTATCTGAGATGTGAAATGATTCACGTTCCTATAATTAGGACAAGCCAATATGAAAAATGATGAAAAATCTGATCAGAAGGGCAAAGATTATTAAAATGCTTACAAATACAACCAACAAATATACAGAAGAATTTCATCCGTGTTAAAAGCAGCTGATCAATCAGTACATACAAATGTGCTAACAACCTTGGAGACCACCAGAAAAGGACACTGCGCAAAAAGGGTCTAGAGCAGCACCAAGTAACTACTTTTAAGACAGATACCTGCCTATGTTGGGGGATGGTGAGTGGAGAAAGGGTAAAGGGAGAAAGAAAAAGAATAATCACTTGTAAACAGCTTGTAGATATAAGTGCTTCAACTCTCAGTTCTGAGAAGGAACAGAAGTAAATAAACAAAAATCAGGAAAAGATTTTAGCTGAATAGAAGGAATATGCGCTAGCTCCCTTTAACTTAACATAGAGACTAGAATATTATTTTTCTCAGAGAAATCAAAAGTACAAACCAAACTGAGATAATGTACATGGAATAAATTTATCTGGATGACGCCAAATTACACTAAGTCAAGCTAAATTTTAGCAGTACTACATTTGTCAAATTTTAAAATATGCATAACCTTTGACCCAGAATTTCCATTCGTGAGCAGGCATTCCATAGAAATCCTCAAACATCTGCATAAAGATGTAGTAAATAAGAGTAATCAAAGAAACTTTGCAATGATAAAAAAATTGGAAACAATCTAAATTTCCATCAATGAGAAGATGGTTAAATAAATTATGATTAAAAGAAATGAGGTTTACTGTTGAACTGTACACCTGAAACTTACTGGATTTCGTTAACCAATGTCACCATAAAAAAAATAATAAGAATAAAATAAAAAAATTAAAAGAAATGAGGTAGATCTATACGCATTGACATGGGAAAGTCTACAAAATCCAGAGATTGCTGACAAAAATACTTAAGTCACGAAGCTAGGTCTACTTTGCCGTACTTCTAAAAACCAACAAAAACAAAATCATTACCATATATTTGTTTCTATTTATGTATCTAAATACAGAGAAAAAGTCTAAATCATTAATAGTGGTTTACTCTGGTCAAGCAGAAACCAAGATTGGGAGGGAGAGAGGTTCATGTGTGTAAAGTGGACATTCACTTTTTACTCTATACATTTATACTGTTTGCTTTTATTTTTACTAGAACTCATATATTAAAACAAAAATTAAAATATATAGCATTTATATTTGTAACTGCAACAGAGGGAAGTGAAAGCTTTCCTATCTCTTTGATTTCACTCTTCCCTTATTCTCATTTCCACCATTAGCCCACCCTCCTAGCCCTTTTTCCCTTCATTGGCCTTAAGTGTTATGTTCGGATCTTGGTCAGGTACTAAATTATTTTATCCTCTCTCACCGTATCCCAGATTTGCAGTTTGATTTGTTTTCCATCAATGTTGACCATACGGGCCCCAAACTCCACACCTGTCAGTGAAGACCAAGAGAAAGAATGTGATTTTAATGTTGAGTGAGAGGTTCATGCTTTCTTCAATGTGCTAATGACTCCTCCTCTGTCTGCACTCAGTGCCACTAAGCGCATTACCACTGCCTAGTTGCTCCAATTAGTTCTGTGTTCCTTTCTTCCCTAGAATTAAAAAGTGTGTTCTAAGGGATAATGACCTCAGGAATGTAACCAAAAATCAGATATGGGGATAAAATGAATTAACAAGTCAAATAGAAAAGGTGAAAAAATTTTAGCAATGTTAGTTAACACTTACATTTAATTAGGTAATGTTCAATTTTGTAACTTTTTAAAACACTTCTAAAAAATATTTCCCAGCATTTTCTTAAAGTCACTCTCTAGGCTTATATAGGAAATAATATTTTTTGAAAAAAGAGCCTATCTAAGAAATAAGCTCTCAAGAATGATACAGTTTAGATATCTAATAATTCCCAGAGTTCACTGGAAAATAGCCCTCCTCATAGAAGTATGGAAACTGACAGTCTCAACAAAGGTTTCAGTTTACCTGGCATTCAACTTCAAGGTAATATCAGGACAAAATTTAAAATTCAAGGGTCATTTACATTAAAAATACTTGATCAGTCAGATAATTTGTCCTATGTTCTATTTTATACAGTACTTCACTCGAGGAATTTTGATTTCCAAGTAAGAAAGAGCACTAATCTAGCTTCTGCTAATGGGCTCATATGCGCCTATTCAGTAGTCCCATGTATAATACATCCGGAGTATCTCTCTCCACTTTAAGGTGCTGTAGTTGATAAGAGAAAAAAATATTTCTTACTTCATCAAGAACAGCGACAGCTACTGTAAAAAGTCACTAATTTTTTTCCTTTCTGTACAAATAGGAATGGAATTTCAACAAAGAATTAAAAAATAAAACTTTATCTCCTTTTATGCACCTTTCTCTAGTTACACTCAGAGATCCTTATATTTTGCACATATTTTCTATCCAACTGCCTTGTTTAGAGGACTGAATTCAGAAAGAAACAAAGCCTATATTGGACTCTGGAAAAAAATTTAATCATGTCATTCCTCTGCTTTAAAACTTGTCGTTTATTCCCGTTATCTTCAGGTGTTTCAAAACTTGGTCCCTATTTTATTCTCTAGCTTAATTTTTTGCCACCCTCCATTTCAAACTGCATGCTCCAGCTATATTAAATTACTTTGTTTTCCAAAGGTAGCCTGATCTCTGTCATTCCTTAGCCTTTGCACGTTATTCCCTCCTATCCTGATCACTTTTCCCTCATCTCTACAACCCCTTTGCCTGGCTAACTTCTGCTTATTCTTCAGCCTTTCCTAATAACTTGTTTGGAGGTTGTAGCAGGGGAGCACAGCTACTCGTATACCCTTGACGTAAGAACGGTGCTCTCCTCTATCGGGGAAGGTCATCCTCTTCGACCCAGCATGCAGCTTTGGGAGGGATGGAAGGGGACACCCGCCCAGCCAGATCAGCCAAATCAACCCTGGCGATCAATGGGGTGACAGATGTCGCAGCCAAGTCGCCCTGACATCCAGCCTTTCCTGATAGAGGTAGCAGCCTCTCCTCCCCTTTTGCAATAAGAATTTACTTGTCACTGCACTGTATTTATCTCCAACCCCACCTCCTACATTAGAAGACTGTAAGGTACTTAAGGGCAGGCACTATGTTTGCCTTATTAAGCACTGTTGTCATTAACACCTATCACAGTGTGGGTGTCCACTTAATATTCATTTCCAAAAATATTTTCCTGTTGATGCTGTCCTCTAAATCAGGGGTCCCCAACCTCCCAGCCATGGACCAATAACAGTCCATGGCCTGTCCAGAACCAGGCTGCACAGCAGGGGGTGAGTGGTGGGCAACTGAGCAAAGCTTCATCTGTATCTGCAGCTGCTACCCAGTGCTAGCTAGCATCACCGTCTCAGCTTCATCTCAGATCATTGGGCCTTAGATTCTCATAGCACTAGTCCCTGGTGCCAAAAAGGTTGGGGACCGCTGCTCTACATTCTTTCCTAACATTCATTAAGTCCATTGGGCGCAGTAGTAGCTTCAGAT
Source organism: Pteropus medius (assembly GCF_902729225.1). NCBI lineage: Eukaryota > Metazoa > Chordata > Mammalia > Chiroptera > Pteropodidae > Pteropus > Pteropus medius. The sequence continues at coordinate 880,462 of NW_024344321.1, forward strand.
TTCTAGAAGGTGGGACTAGAGGTGGCAATGTGGTAAAAATGGGAGCCAGGGATTTTATTCAGAAATTGCATTTATATGGTAAGAAAGCTGGTTTCATATATAGTCTTTATTTGGGCTGATGTTGTGGAGATAATGGGGAAGGGCTTGTCAAATCCCCAGCAGGCCATGCCTTATCACAAATATGCGGGGGATGTTTATACTCGCCAGGATCAACAGTGTGTTTCTGGAACTCTATCATACTCTTTTTTTTAAAAGTTATTAGTTTCATCTACCTTTTAAGTCTAGAATAGCTCTCCAATTTGCTTTTTCCTCTTCTACACACAAAACAATCTATATATTGGTAATTACTTCTAAAAGTATATGTGAGGCTAGCACTAATTTACTGCAAAGCATGGTGAGTTTCTGAATAAGTAGTTTTCATGGGATTTCCCATAAACACTCAAATTGTATTTGGGGGAAAAAAAAATCCTACGGTCGACAATTAATCCACACCTCACGTTTATTTCTGAAGTTATCTTTCAGTTATTTACTCCCCATTTACAGCATTTGACTGGTCACTCTTCACTTAACATAACTTTGGACTAGTTTAAAAGGAGGGAGAGCTAACTTCGAACTCTGAAGGCTGATAACGTTCCACTTTAGTCAGGTTTCATTATCTGTTCAGGGACAGGTAGATGCACTTACCTATTGTGAGGTCGTGAACAGGCTGGAACCGCTTGTCTGTAAACTGCAGGAGGAGACATGACTTCCCCACACCTGAAAGAAAAAGACGCGCGTTCTAGGAGTCACGCGGCCCACGAGTAGTCCGGAGTCTGAGCATCTGGGACAGAGGAAGAAGAGCCCCGAGCCCCGCCCCTGGCCGCCCCGCCCCGCCTGCTCTTCGCTTAATCGCCCAGCCCACTAAATGAGCCCCGCCCCCACGACCCGATTTGGGAGCTTCAGATCCCCGCCCCAGTTGCGAAGGCAGTCTCCTGCGGGTTACCTGTGTCCCCGATGATGATGTACTTGAAGAGATAAGCATAAGTCATGGTCCTGTTTCCTCTGGATTCCGGGTCCGCCCGACTTCCACAGCCACTTACCTCCGGCCTCTCTAGCCACTCAATCGGCTGAGCTCCGGCCCCTCTAGCCCAGATTACGTCTCTATTGCTCTCCCCAAAAATCCTGTCTCGGTCGGAGCGACGGTAATACCCAGACACCGCCTCCAGGGACGCCTCTAACAGTCCTGCGTGCCATTATCCCACCAAGCTCCAGGGGGCGATAGCTAGCTAGCCTTTTCGTTCGCTGGGCCTTCCCGGGCCTGACTCTTAACAGCCCTACCGCGCTCCTTCCAATCAGCGGAGAGCGACGCAAGTCCTTGCGGAAGTGACGGCAGTTCCGAGTCCTGTGGGGGCGGTGGGAGCGATGAGGGGACTGAGACGGTGGTAGCCGTTGTGTGAAGATGGAGGTAGGAACCCGAGCGCTAAGAAGGCTGACGAGAGAGCGTGACCGACTGGGTTGAAGCACAGGCGGGAAGCCGGGCGGAGAGGCGGCTGGGAGGACGGGAGAGAGAGCGGGGTTTGGGAAATGTCAGAACTTCGGGGTCAGAATCCGTCCCTCTATGCTAACTCCCTGCTCCTCCTGACTTATCCCTGCTGCTTTTGGTTTCCAGTTTCCCGGAGGAAATGACAATTACCTGACGATCACAGGGCCCTCGCACCCCTTCCTGTCAGGGGCCGAGGTGAGCACGAGCTGCCGATTCTGGGGGCGAAGCGGGGGGAGGGGGGCTTGAGGCAGCGGTGGGGTAGGGTGGTGGGGAAGAGAGAACGCCGAGGACCGGGGGCTGGGAACCAGGGGCCGTGATTGGTGTTTAGAGAAAAGTGGCAGCTGCTTCTAGAGCCTATGAGGACTAAGAGGAAGGTCCGGGAAGCTGCTGTCATCAGAAAGCAAGACGTTGGAAAGAGCTAATCTATTTCATAGTGATTCTGGATTGGAGGACAGAGTGGAATTGTCTCCTTTCGTTAGGGAGAAATAACTGCAACAGTCTTGGGAGATCGCAGAGGGAAGAGAATGTTTCAGCTAAAACAGGGGTTAACTGCGGGCATGTGTTCATTCTTGAAACGTACTCTGTTGAAGAGGGTATTTCATTTAAATTTCTTACTCAGTGATAAAAAAAAGTTAATAGTAATGTTTACGTTCATAATATTAGCTTGTTTTGCTAGTGACAGGATAAAGGAAGTAGTTGCCGGAAAACATGAAGGGAGTTGAGTAGAACATGTGTTTCTGTTTTCTAGTGACTCAGTTTGGGGAGGTTACTTAACCTTTGTATGTTAAATGGCTGTAATAATAGTTTCTTGTGATGTTGTAAAGTAGAAGTAATAGTTATGATGAGGTCTTTTAGGATTTGTGGAAAAGTTTTGGTTCAAATATTGTCATAATATAGATATGTATCACTTGCTTAGGCAAGGCAAAAGAGAAAGAGGGAACAGTCAAAAATAAATTTGCTGATCTTTGATAAACTGAAGTCGAGCTTTCTACTATCTTTTGAAGACTAATTTTTTTTCAAAAGTGATAGGAACCATTTACATCAGTCTTTTTGTATCAAGAATTCTCAGTTGCTGTTGAATGGGCTTATCCTATAATCTTGACGTTTTTATGGATAAGAATTAGATTGACATAGGGCAGTTGCTAGTTTTTAACGTCTTTATTGCTATTATTATTCCTCTAAGCAGGGGAAATTTTCAATCAAATGACCAGCAAATTTAGAAATGGTATAAAACTAAAATCTGTCATGCTTTGAAGTCTCATTGCCAATTTCTTCTGAGTGATATCTCCATGGTTTAATTTCATTATTGGGAGTGTTGTAAATCTCACTTTGGCCTCATCCACATGAAAGCGCATCATTGCCAATTTCTTCTAAATCAGGTCTCCACAATTTAAATTTATTTAGAATGTTGTAAATTTAACATTGGCCTCAAGAAATTTTCCAGGTTTGAGTCGATCCTTTGATTTTGCTTTATGACTTTAAGAAAAATTTAAAAACTATTTTGTCCGGAAGCTTATAACTAAATTTCAGTGGCTTTCTTTAGCCTAGGACTCTGTCATTGTTAACAGTTCTTCTCATTACAATTTCTTCACTTTCCTTCCTTTTTAATATTTTAATTGGGTCGTGGTTTTTGTTGTATCTTGTTGTACTATGAGCCACTTGGAACTAGGTAAAGGTAACATTTTTAAATTTTTCTTTTAGAAGAGTAATTTTTAGAGTTTCCTTGCGAGAAAAAGATGTCCCCAAAAGTGTACTAACCATAAAAAAGAAAAGAAAAGAAAAGTTGGACTTCACCGAAAATAGGAATGTCTTTAAATCAAAAGGCATCATTAAGAAATTAGACACTCACAGACTTTTAGAAAATAGTTTAATATATATCTGACTTATATTCAGAATATATCAGACACTTCAAAATGAAAGAATCGAATTTTAAAATGGGCAAAAGATTTTTTTTTGGTGGATGTTACAGATTATTGAGTACTTTCTAGGTGCTGAATTCTTTGAAAATATGTCCTAATGAAAATCAGTGCACGGTGATGAAGTGACCTCTGTTTATATCCCATCTCTTTTCCTTACTATTTTTCTTTTTTTGTCAACTGGAGTTTTTCTTTTTTTCAGTTGCAGTTTACATACAATGTTATATTAGTTTCAGGTATACAACATAGTGATTATACATTTATATAACTTATGAAGTGATCATCCCAATAAGTCTAGTATGGGCAAAAGATTTGAACATGTACTTCACAAAAGGGGGTATCCAAATTGTCATTAGGCATATGAAAAAGTGTCATCATCACTCACCAGGGAAATAAAATCAGAACAAAATACCGTTGCACACCCACCAGAATGGTTAAAATTAAAAAGACTGACAATTCCCAGAGTTGGCAAGGTTGTAGGTAAGTCTTAATCATTGATGGTGAGAGTATAAGTTGATTCAAGCACTTTGGAAATCTGGCAGTATCTACTAAAGATAAACAGACCTAACCTGTGATCCAGTAATTCCACTCCTTGATATATACATGAGAGAAATGAATGCATATATTCCCCCAAAACATAAATGTTCACAGCAAATTTATTCATAGTAGCTAAAGACTGGAAACAACCCAAATGTCTATAAACTAGCACATTTGTGAAAAAGGAATACTATACAGCAATAAGAAAGAACAAACTACTAATAAATGCAACTTGGGTGTCTTAAAAATATATTGTTGAGTAGCAAAAGCTAGACATAAAAGTAGACACTATACGAGTTCATTTTTTAATGAAGACCAAGAATATACAACACTAAACTATGGTTGTAGAAGGGAGGAAGTATTGACTGGGAAAGAGCATGAGAAAATCTTTTAGAGTGGTAGAAATGTCCTGTCTCTTTAATCTGGGTGGTGGTTAATTGAATGTTTACATATGTAAAAATTCATTGAGCTATACACTTAAATTTGTATATCTCAATAAAATAAATAATAATTTTTAAAGAGTAGGTGTCTAGAAGGGAGCAGACTTCACATTTGTTACAGCATTGCTTGAAATAGGAAAGCTCTGTAATCTGAAGGGAGTTTCAGTCTTTTTTGTTTCATTCAGGTTGTCTCATATAATGTTATTGTGCCTTGAACACTTGGGGAAATAATAAGTCATAACTATACCTATCTTTAAGTAGGAAAAGTATTTATAATATTAGAACCAGTTAATGATTTCAGGCTGAATAGTTAAAATTTTCACTATTATATCAATTTTTAAAAACAACATAGTACCAGTGTACTATTGAGTAAATAGGTGTTGGATTAAAATAAAGTTATTTAAAGTGGATAATCTACACAAGAAACTAAAGAAATATTGGATTGTTTACTTTGGTATGGGGGAATGTAGAATGGGAGGGAAATGGAATTTTTATTTTTTGGTTCTATCAGTAGATAAGCATCTTTGTTTATAAATTGTAATTCCCATACTGCTTCCTCCCCCCGCCACAAGGCCCAGGAATTTAATAGAGAAGGAAAAGAAAGCTGAGTGAGAAGGTAGCAGCATCATGTTCCTATTTTTCCTTCTGTAGCCACATCATTTATTTTTATTTTGATAGTTGCTACAGTTTTGTTTTGTATTTGAGAGTCTAGCGTATGATCTAGTTATGTAGTAGGTCCACTAAAATAAAATAACTTTAGATTTTCATTATTGAATTGTACCCATAATCTTACAGTTTATTTGTGATAGTAAGATATTTAGAGTGACTCTCTACATTTATTCTAGTATGTGGTTTACCCTTCTGTGTTCATAATCATTGCCATTATTTTACTTTTCTTACTTAAAGGATGAAACAAGAAAAATGAAACAGCTGCCCCGAAAAATACCATTAAAGCCATGAATACTGAATGACAAAGCTGTTTCCAGGGAGTGGTGCATAGAAAGAATGCCTTGTTAATTCGATACAGTAGAATCTCTGCATGTCTGGCTTTTTAGTGTAGTCATTGAGAGCACTCCGGATAGTTTGTGAGAGGTTTGTCCTTTGTAGAACACTGGTCTCTTGTTTTGAATATTAACTTTTTCTTTTTGCAGTTCTTATTAACAGTATTATTTTCGTGTCTCAGCAGAGTTGCTTTTTTAATTGTTGTGATAAGCAGAAAAGGATAGGCATTTTTTGCTTTGCCAAAGCAATCTGTCTTTAAAAAAAAATTGAAAACCACTCTTAGGTAACTATTAATCTAGAACAATAAATGTTTCCCCTGATCCTTTTTCCTGTCCCTGTAGCTTTTTGTTTGTTTGCATGAGAATTTGTTTAAAAAAATAATCTTTGTACCCACTTCCTGAAAAATGCTTACCTGAACCTAAACTGAAATTTCAGTCATGGACCTGCAGTTAAGGACTTCCACTCAATAGCAAAAATTATGAGTTGTGTACTGAGAAAAGTTCAGTTCTTGGGGAGAATTTTAATTTTTCCCATCAAAAACTGCTTGCTCCTATGTTCCTATGCTACTGTCATATTATAGCCCAGACAGCTATGAAATTTTTCACCACGTTAAGTAAAATAGTAAGGATCTTGGAGGAGGAAAATGTGAAAATGAAGATAAATAGATATATATATCTTCATCTTTTTGTCTTCTAGGAAACTTATTTCTGTTTGCCAGTGAGATTCAGAGATTGGGCATTTCACAGATATATTTTGTCCCTCCTAGTTTCTACTAGCTGGAAGTAGTCTTTCTAGCAATGTCTTCATTAAAATAAAAATGATAATATTAGTGAGACCCTTTCTGGGTCTAGAAAAACCTTGAACAACTCTTAGAATTCATTGTTTAATCATGAAAAGAAAATGTGAGTACCTATTGAATTTGATGTGAATCAGGTGATGGTTACTATGTCATGTGATAGGCTGACAAAATTGACAGTTTCTAAAATTTCAACTACCTATGATAATTAGTTGGGATAGGTGGCAAGTTAATAATAATTAGGATGTTAATATCCTTAATAACTGGTTAATAATAGTTCAGCTGATATATATGTACATATATATATCAGGCAATGTGATAAGTTTTTGTGTACTAAATCCCATTAATCCACATAAGAAAAATATAAGATTACCTTACAACGCCCAGTTTATAAATGAGAAAAATTCATATGGTACATGGCAGTGCTGGGACTTGAACCCAGACCTTTCTGACACCAGTGTCTCTTGCTCAATTGCTGCCGGTACCATTTTAAGTTTTTAGTGTCAAAAAGTAACCATAGTATTTAATGTATCTTACATGGGGCATTGGTTAGCCCCGTGAATGGTGGCCCCATTCAGAATAAAAAGAGTAAATTATTATTGTAGTTGGACTCAGAGGAAAAGATTGAGTCATTAGCCAGCTGGAGCAGTCTTTTTCTTCCTTGCTTGATCAGGCAAGACTAGGAATGTGTTTAGGAACTGTTGGAAAACCACTTTGCCTTTTGGCTGTATCTCTTATGAAGGTTTTTCTCCTCGCTATCATCTCTGTCTTGGCATCGTTGGGTTTTCTGAAAATCCTGTACAAATGGGAATCTTATTTGTTGTAAATATCATGATTTCTAAAATGGAAAAGAAGTAGGAAATCAGTGCATACATTTTAGAGGGGGGATAAGGTTCCCATGACAGTAATTTTTAGGATCTGCTTCAAGGGAACTTAGAATAGCCAAGTATTGTGTGGTTGACAATGAATTTCTATAGTCTAATAGCTAAGGTAGTCGTGAAGTAACTGCTATCAGAATCTTTAGAAAGATTTTTTTTTTTTTTAGAAATATTTTAAGCATCGTAGCTAAACAAGTTATAAAGTCTGTGTCCTTACTAATGGTGATGAAAGAATCATTCATTAGAACAATAGGCATAATAGTTTAGGTGAAGGTAGATTTCAATACTTTTACCTCTTTTCTACCTTCACCATCTGGTGAAGGTAGAAAAGAGGTAAAAGTATTGAAATCTGTGATCGATGTTGGCAGCTTCGTATGTGCCATGACCAACGGTATGAGGAAGACAAAGAATTTATTTGTAAAATTAAGTAGGTCCTAAGAAATGGATAACAAAATTAAGATCCAGGCTGGAAAGGGGTATGCAGTTAACTTAGCAGTATGCAGTTCCTCCTCTTTCCTCTAATTCTTTTTCCCTTTTCTCCCCCTACAGACATTCCATACACCAAGCTTGGGTGATGAGGAATTTGAAATCCCACCTATCTCGTTGGATTCTGACCCCTCACTGGCTGTCTCAGATGTGGTTGGCCACTTTGATGACCTGGCAGACCCTTCCTCCTCTCAGGATGGCAGCTTTTCAGCTCAATATGGGGTCCAGACATTGGACATGCCTGTGGGCATGACCCATGGCTTGATGGAGCAGGGCGGGGGGCTCCTGAGTGGGGGCTTGACCATGGTAAGGGGCAAGACATTTTCAGGCTCAACCAAGCTCATGGGCACGGTGTTAGGGGAGACAATAGCGACTCTCTACTCATTACTACACGTGACTGGTTTGTCATTCTTGTGGCTAAAGGCTCCCCAACAAAGATTTAATTTCCCCTGAATGAAATGTATCAGCTGAATCAATTTTACTTGAAAAATGGTTTAAAATTGTAAAATGGTTTAAAATTGTGATTTATTGTGATTTTTGAAAAAAGGAAAGTTTTTTTTTTTTTACTCTTTTAATATGGCCTTTACATCCTGGATTCAAATTGAGAGTTGATAGCTGGCATTGAGAGATTTATTCAAAAACAGTCTAAACCAAATGTGTTGTGAATTAGTATGTGTTATAAATCATTGAATTGGGCTTCCAGCACCTCTCATCAGTAACACATCTCTATACATTATATTCGATGCCAAACATCTCTACCATTGGCCTTATTTACTCTGATTGCCTGTGTATTGCAACTTTAAAAGCCATTATTTTAGGAGGGTACAGGGGAGAAAGTTTTTGTTCACCCTGTGTGTCATCGCTACCTCCAGATCACCAAGTAATTTAATTTGCTCTTTAAGTTAACTTGTCCAAAATTTAGAATTCTTTGGTTATTTTTAATTATTTTGGAATAGGCTGTTGAGTACAAACAAGTGACTTTACTAATTTCTGTACTTTATTAAAAAGCTTATTAGGTTTTATATAGATAAGTTATTTGATGTTCAGAGTTTAAACAATGATAAAAATGTGGGTGAGTAGAGGGTTTATAAACTGTCCTGAATTCGGGGTTGGGGGAAGAGTGGTGTTTTTATATTTAGTGTTTAATTAGTCCTTCTGCTTCTCTTAGGACTTGGATCATTCTATAGGAACTCAGTATAGTGCCAACCCACCTGTTACAATTGATGTACCAATGACAGACATGACATCTGGCTTGATGGGGCATAGCCAGTTGACCACCATTGATCAGTCAGAACTGAGTTCTCAACTTGGTTTGAGCTTAGGGGGTGGCACCATCCTGCCACCTGCCCAGTCACCTGAGGATCGTCTTTCAACCACCCCTTCACCTACTAGTTCACTTCATGAGGATGGTGTTGAAGATTTCCGGAGGGTGAGGCATTCCCTGCCAAAAATCAAATCTGCCATGATATTCTGGGATAAAATTCTTGGCACACAGCACTACTGTATATCTTTATTCATGCCCTGCCATCTCCTCTGCTCTTTTCTGGGTATAGGGTCCTGCCTCTCAACTTACAGTTTATAATGCTTCTCCTAGTCTCCATTCTTATTGGTCCTCACACATACTTTACTAATGTCTTAATCCTCTTGCCTCTATTTTTAGCACTTCTGAAAATTCTGTGGGTAGATCATTTCCCCCATATAAAAGTCTTTTTCTTACAGTTGTGTAGACATACTTCTCTTCTTCCTTCTTATAATTCTTTCTTTTCTTCCCTACAGCAACTTCCCAGCCAGAAGACAGTTGTGGTGGAAGCAGGGAAAAAGCAGAAGACCCCAAAGAAGAGAAAAAAGAAAGATCCTAATGAACCTCAGAAACCAGTTTCAGCATATGCTTTATTCTTTCGTGATACACAGGCTGCCATCAAGGGACAGAATCCCAATGCCACTTTTGGGGAAGTTTCAAAAATTGTGGCCTCCATGTGGGACAGTCTTGGAGAGGAGCAAAAACAGGTGAGCAAATGAGCTAGTGGGTAGTGAATGTTCTAGAAGTTTTTAAGTAAGGGGATAAAAAGTAAGTTTTCTTATAACTTTCTTACATGTTCTTATTTAATATTGGTTTTTGTTAATGTCGTTCACAGATCACCCTTTGTCTTAGAAGCTGCAGCTGTGAACTGAGTTCATAGTACTCATAAAAATTAATAATTACTATAAAAACACTGAATCTAACTTTTCTAAGCCTCATTTTTTTTTCCACTGTTAAATTATTTTTTGTTAAGCTGCATGCTGTGGCTAATGCTAAAATCCACTACCAAGTTTGGATTTAGAACTTAGTTTAGGATTTTCTCATTGGTCTACTTTGTTTTTTAGGCGAGGCAACCCTTGGTTGACCTCACAGATTGCAAAGACCTTGTCAGCTTATAATCCCTCATTTATTTTTTATTATTTTTTATGGCTACAGCATCTGGTCTTCCTAGGTGGTCTCCCATCCAAGTACTAACGAGGCCCGACCCTGCTTAGCTTCTGAGATCAGACGGGATCAGGCTCGTTCAGGGTAGCATGGCCAAAAACTCATTGGTCTACTTTAAATTTGAGCACTATAGCTAATGTCCCAAAATTTAATCTGGATTTCAAGAAAATTAAAATTGTGACTGGATAAGATACATTTGAAATTGAAGATGGCTATAATTAGCATTACTGTAGACTACTCAGGTCTTGTGTCAAAGTGAGTCCGCTACTTAATATTTGAAACAAAAAGGTGAGTTTATTATAGATATCTTGTATAGATTATTTATTACTGCTCAACAAAGCACCACAAATGGCTTAAAATGATGTCAATGTATTATTCCTCATGATTCTGTAAATTGATTTGGTGGTTTCCCTGGTGTTCTTGCTTGGGCTCATTCCTGTGGTTGTTTTCAAATGACAGCCGGTATGGCTGGCCAAGGTGACCTTGTTCCCACGTCTGGCAGTTGGTGTTACCTGTTGGCTGAGATGCTTTGGTTCTCCTTCACATGGCCTCTCATCCTCCAAATAGGCTAGACTGGCTTCTTTACAGTATGGAAAACTTAGAGCAATGTTCCAAGAGAACAAAAACTGATGCCCCAAGGTCTCTTTGTGTCACTTCAGCCTCATTTTAATAGTCAGAGCAATTCATAGAGCTAGCCCAGATTCAAAGAAAGGGGAAATAGATTTCAGCTCTTAATGAAGAGACATGCAAGATGGGAAGAAATCTTGTGGCCATCATTGCAAACAATTTAACACATTCCTTAAGGGAGAGTATATTGGTTGGACACACTCCCAAGCTAAGCAGGCTACTGATCTGTAGTTTTTGAGTAAGGCTTTGTTTTGGTAATAGAAGTAGGCATGGGTTACTGTTAGCTTTAGAAGAGTAGTTATTCTAGCACAACTCTTATTGATTGGCTGGCTTTTGGTTGCACGGTCACTGCAAAGTCTGCCATGGACGCTGTCCTGATTATTAGCTTTCAGAAGTGTATTCATGAAAAGGAGTTATCAGTGTTTAGACTGAGATGAATTGTCATTAATGAATAACAGAATTATCAGTTTTTTCTAGGAGTATGGGGACTTTTTTAAACAGTCTTTTTCCTGCAGGTGTATAAAAGGAAAACTGAGGCTGCCAAGAAAGAGTATCTGAAAGCTCTGGCTGCTTATAAAGACAATCAAGAGTGTCAGGTAAGAGGGTTAGGGTAGGTGAATATTTATTTAAACCAATAAAAAGATTTTTTGAGCTGTTTCTTAGCAGTTATAAGTAAATATCACTAAAATCCTGTGGAATCTCTTAATACTATGTAGGATTAAAAGCTTAAAAGTATATAACATAGTTTCCTATTGTTTCCATCATAAACCTTGCCAGTCTTTCTGAGTTAATTTCCATTGTTTGCTTAAGCCAGGGTATCACTCACAACAGCTCTTTTCCTTTCTTTTTATTTATCTTTCCAGTCTGTGATGTATCTTTTGGGAAGTAATTAAAGTAACTATGTCCTGATAAAGAGAGTAAATTTCCCAATAACGATTTTTCTTTTTTGTACTTTTAGGCCACTGTGGAAACAGTGGAGTTGGATCCAGTGCCACCATCACAAACTCCTTCGCCACCTCCTGTGGCTACCGTTGACCCAGCATCTCCAGCACCAGCCTCAACAGAGCCCCCTGCCCTGTCCCCTTCCATTGTTGTCAACTCTACTCTTTCATCCTATGTGGCAAACCAGGCATCTTCTGGGGCTGGGGGTCAGCCTAATATCACCAAGTTGATTATTACCAAACAGATGTTGCCCTCATCTATTACCATGTCTCAAGGAGGGATGGTTACCGTTATCCCAGCCACAGTGGTGACCTCCCGGGGGATCCAACTGGGCCAAAGCAGCACAGCTACCATCCAGCCCAGTCAACAAGCCCAGATTGTCACTCGGTCAGTTTTACAGGCAGCAGCAGCTGCTGCTGCTTCTATGCAACTGCCTCCACCCCGACTACAACCCCCTCCTTTGCAACAGATGCCTCAGCCCCCTACTCAGCAGCAAGTAACCATTCTGCAGCAGCCTCCCCCACTCCAGGCCATGCAACAGCCTCCACCTCAGAAAGCTCGAATCAATTTACAGCAACAGCCACCTCCTCTGCAGATCAAGATCGTGCCTGGACCCACTCTGAAAATGCAGACTACGTTAGTCCCACCAGCTGTGGAAAGCAGTCCTGAGCGGCCTATGAACAACAGCCCTGAGGCCCATACAGTGGAGGAAACCTCTCCTGAGACAATCTGTGAGATGATCACAGACGTAGTTCCTGAGGTGAGCTCTGTTTTCAAGTCTTTCCTCTAGACCAGTGGAAATGTATTAGAGCATTTTTGGTTGAGCCAATAAAAATGGGGATTGCTATCCTAGCCTTTAATGCCTGGCAGCAACCAGCAGTATGAAACATCCTATAAAAGATAGTTCTCTGTGACTTGTCCCACCCATGATACTCTGTAGTGTTCATTCATGCAGAATACTGTAGTTCAACTAGAGAGGATACAGCTGAAGCCCAGAGTTATTTTTTGACGCTATCTACCCAAGGATCCTAACTTTGGAAATAGAAGTCTTTCCATTTCTCTTATATTTGGAAGCTTGTCTTGATGTTTTTAGTGGAGGGATGGATAGGCGATATAGCTAGAAAAATTCAGTTGGTTCATACCAGTGAGTCCAATAAACAGATATAAACAGATGCCAGCTACCCTAGTTTTAACTTGTACATGACCAATACTCATTTTAAAATATGGGTCTATTGAGACCAGTTCCACAATTAATGAAGCAATACTTTATAAAGAAAAATAAATAATACCGCTATCAGGAGGAAACTGAATCTCCAAGTTCTTGTTTTCTAATGGCACATTTCATCTTCTCTAAGGCCTCACTCACAATTTAAGGTAAGGTGACACAACCTCTACTCATGTGTCTTACTTTTGATACGATATTTTCAGAGGAATATTAATTCAAGTGTGGAATAAAATCAGTGATGGGTAAGATTAAAATTAGAATGCAGTGGTCTACCATGCACATGTAAAACTACTAGTTGGCTCTCCACTTAGATTGAGTCCCATCAGCAGATTGAAAATACACAGTTGACCCTTGAACTGCATTGGTAAATCTGCATAGGTATGAGTGGACCAGTGCAGATCAAACCTGAGTCGTTAGAGTCAACTAGTGTACTAGCATATGGCCAGCATTCCCCTGATGGGAAGAATTTTCATGTCAGTATGTTTGGCAAAGTACTAAAGCTGGATATAGAGGGAAGACCAAGAACTCACCTTCTTTCGGAACATTACCCCTTAATGTGAAGGATTTTAACACCTGTTGCTCCATTGGCTCCCAGAGTTAATTTGACTAGTGGCTGATGAAATAGGTAGCAAATCTTATCCATCTTTGGTGCTCTCATCCTCTCATAGGTTGAGTCTCCTTCTCAAATGGATGTTGAATTGGTGAGTGGGTCTCCTATGACACTCTCACCCCAGCCTCGATGTGTGAGGTCTGGCTGTGAGAACCCTCCCGTTGTGAGTAAGGACTGGGACAATGAGTACTGCAGCAATGAGTGTGTGGTGAAGCACTGCAGGTGAGTTATAGCTTCTCTTCTTATAATTCAGGTATTGCTGAATTAACTGTTGGAAAACATGGTAACCCTAAGCATATCATTATTACCTTAGAGCAGGTCACTATATGTATGTCTCATTTTAGAAGCTATTAGAAAAGTTCCCGTGCTTAAAAAGAGCTTACATTTTGCCACATAGACAAAGATGACATAATTAGCAGTTCATGATTAACTCTATATATGGTCTTTAAGTGTATGATGACACATTAAGTAGTTTGTGACTGAATATTAGCTTATCTCTTTAGTGCAAATTAGACCTCTTAGGGAATTAGAATTTGAGGAGGAATGGATAAGTGGTAAGTAGCACAACAAGTGCTAAGTGTTGAAGGAGTAGGGGAGAGGTCCTAAAGATTTTGCCCCTCTCCCCAAATTTTCCTGGGATTTTCCCACATCCACAAAACGAGGCATTGGTATTTCCTATCTCAAATCCTCTTCAGTAAAGTAGGATTGCCTGTCCTTACTGCCCTGATACTCCTATTGAGTGATATTGTCTCACCTTGATGCTACAGGAAATGAACTGGGAACCTATTTAAGACAAGAATTTAAAAAGAATATATCTAAGCTTTAATTCTAAGTTTGCATGTCTTTTTCTCTCTTAGGGATGTCTTCTTGGCCTGGGTCGCCTCTAGAAATTCAAACACAGTGGTGTTTGTAAAATAGTCCTTCCTGTTCTCCAAGCCAGTGAAGATTTATCTGCCAGGAACATGTCCAAGATCCTGTTTGTAAAACTCAAGTTGGGCTTTGGTACTGCCTGATCTCAACGCATGATGGTCCTTCATGCTTCTCTCCTTTTGTTTCCTTCAATAAGGGGCCAGCCTATGGAGCAAGGCCATTGAGTTTGCTATAATCTGGAATTGCTTTTTACTTTCAAGTATGAGCAGAGATGCCAGTGATGATAGCAGAGCAAAGGGTGAAGGGAATATGGACAAGCAAAACAGGGGTGGTGGTGGTGGGGTTGTTTGAGGAAACTTGTTGGTATAATTGTCATAGGACTTGCCTAAAAGATTATCAAAATTATGAGAGAGTACACGTCAGCTTTGAGCCTACCACTGTGTGCATCCATTTTTAAGGGGATAAAGGGTTGGATTAAAAGTTACCTCTTAAACAGAGCTATTGCTATCATGTCTATACACTGCTTTGAGAACAAAGGTTTTCAACACAGGCATACTGGGCTGTAGGGACAATAACATCACCTAGGAGTTTCTTATTTCTTCCTCTTTACAAATGTCATTTCTGTAGTCCCTGTCCCTCCTTACTTCAGTCATCACAGTTTATGAGAGTAAAAGGCAGAACGCAACATTTTTAAATTAATATAAGGTTTCACCAAAGTCTAAAGATGTGTTCACTTCTGTTTGATGAAATATCTTCTAAAAGATGAGCCAGAGGTGTTTTCACTTACATAATATGTATAGGTTAATTCTCTGCACATCCTAGGTACTTATTTAATCTAAAATGTACTTACTTCATTTTTCTTGGAAACAAGCTAAAGAATAAGAGAGAGACTGGCAATGCCACATAGCATAACAGAAATATTTAGAACATGATAGCCCTAGTGATGCCGACCTTAAGTGAAACGCAAATCTCACCTTGAGAAATGCTGTCCCAGAGAACCCCCTTCTTGATTACTATGTTTATATAGTACTAACTGCTAATCACTTTGATCCTGTACTGTATAATCAACACATTAATGCTTTCCATGCATTCATTTAGTTTGAATCCTTACATCAACCCATGAGGTGAATAATATTCCCAGTTTATGTGTCAAGAATCATACTGAGAGATGAGTTACATAGATTACACACTGTTAAGTGGCAAAGCCAAAATTTGACCTCCAAATCCCAATTACAATATAAACTTTTATTTAAATAAGGAAAAATGCTATTGTACAAATATTACTCTTCAGGTGCTGCCTGCAGAGCCATGGCTATGGATGCTTATCTCTGTGACAAAGTGCTTCTAGAGATTTTTAGGTTTAGAGATGATACCATCTGGATACCTTTGCTTGAACCGGGCAACCACATCTGGGTCTAGTAGGTGGATCCCATCCAGTTGGTTTCCAAGGGTGATCCTGAAGCAAGGGGAAAGATGGGGCAAACCAAAAATCCTGGAATTAAAAGGCTTAATATTGTTAAATGATGCATACCTTTTGTTAAGACTGCCTATTGTCTCATCGAATATTCATGCCAATTAATTTTAAAAGACTTTAATATTAGTATCATATAGGGTAGCATGACTGGTTAGGAATTGAGAGCACAGATTCTGGTGTTAAAACAGGCAGTACCTGTATTACTTAAGCATTAATAACTGATGGCTAACCAGGCCTACTTCACAAAGTTGTTGGTGCCAGTGAGTATTCTTAGGATAAGTAAATTGCTAGCAGCATGTCTTTTAAAGCTCTACTAACAGGATGAAATATATTAAAATTATTGACAGATTTAACAGATTCTTAAACCACAAGGGGGCAGATTCAAAACATCACTACAATAACTGAGGAAGCTCTTTGGGTTGCTTAAGAGAAGAAACCCTAGAGAGCAGTAGTTTGAGTCCTAAAACCTGTTGTATTTCCATTGTTGCAGAATCCTGTAAAACAGTTTAAATGTAAGCATAAGTGGCTTATGAATCCCACTTACAGACTACTAGAATATGAGGTGAAGGTGTACTAACTTCTGTCCTTAACTATAAACAGTTTTGCCCTTGGGGCAAGCATGGTCTCTGATCACCTTACCAGTTGGGCTGCACATTGTGTGGTCGTCCAAATAACTCAATCTTGCGAGTGCCAGGGGATAGTCTCTCAATCATGCCATAGATTTCATCTGGTTTATGACTAGTGGAACGAACCTAGGAAATAAAGGCTCTAGCTGCTTTTAAGTTACCCAAAATTGCAATTCTAGCCCTTTCCATTTATGTTTATGATCCAAATGAGAGAACTTGGGATAAGAATATACTTGACATGAATAACTATACCAATTAAAATGTGAAAACCTTGGATGCCTGAGAAAACACATACCTCAGCTACGATCACATCACAATCCAGACCCTGGTTGAAGCCTTGGGGATTTCCTTTAACACCAACCTGCTCACCATAGAGAACAAATTACCTTATGAATCCCCAGCATGTGAACTTTTTTCTCAATAAAAAATCAAACAATTTGTCTTTTTCCACCTAATGAATTGAGCCCCACTGCTGCTCACCAAGCAGTGTTCCTTCCCATGGTTCAACCAATGACCTGTACGGCCTGTCCGAATGATGCGTTGCAGTTGATTTGTCTTCACCCAGATAATTTCATCTACCCGTTCATAACTGTGGGGCATAAAAAAGAGAACTAGAGCTTAATTAGGCTTTTACAGTTTATGAACAGTACCATCTACAGAGGCAAGAAATCAAAAGGAATACTCTAAAAAAACAGGACATATTTCTCAACTATAGCAATTACATATTTATTTCTCTAAAAAGAAAGCAACACAATGATTGCTACTTACCCCCAGAGATTCAGACATTCTCTGCCCAACTCCATGGCCCTAGAAATAAGGGATAAAGAGATACTTCTATGTCCATATTTTTTTCCTCCCTTCAAGATAGCTAAGTGTTTTCAGTAGACATTCAGTGAACATTTACATGCAAGACACCATTTGGGCAACAGGGTGGATCTAAGAATGGAAAGAAAATATATCTTCAATGGCCTTACCTTTAAACAGAATTCAAGGTATAATTTCTGTTATAAACAGGCTCTAAATCTCAGTAGAAAAAAAAGCTCACTCAATCATATATTTATAGCATGGCTAGGAAAACCCAGGATTTTATCCCCACCCAGTACTCACTCTGTACTATATCTGCCCATAACTACATATCTTTGAACTGCATTACCTGCCTGTGACCCAGAGGAAGAGAAAGCCATCATCCTGCAGTACTGGTATGTTGAGCCTGCGCATCTCATCATCTGTCAGGGTCCCATAGGGCAGCTCCATGTGAATATCCCAGGGTGGATCAGCCATCACAACTGCAAACTTGCCCAAGATACTGACGTCCAGGTAGCGGATATCACAACAGATCCACTGCATGAGGTGGTATTTGGTCATCTTCTTTTACTCACTCTGATTCATGGCCCCATTCCCTCTTTTCCATTTGATTTTCCTACTCCCTCATGAGCATATCTATCCCATTCCATTCCCAATCAGCAAGACAAATTACTGATTATGTCCTGCTTTCCTATCTGTATGGCTGCCCTACTCAGATACAAATCCTAAACTGAGAAAAGTTTTCTGAGCTGACAGTACCTGAGGTGGGAAGAGTCGATCTGCACTGGAGTCACCTCCAACACTCTGTGTAAGAGCAAGCTCCTGGCTTGGTGTATGATCTTTGCTCCCAGGAGCCTCAGAATCCATGCAAGCATCAATTTCATAGTGAACATATTTGCAGGTATCCATGTGGAAACATGTGTTAAGGAAAGAGCAGTCACCTAATGACTCATCAGTGTGTTTATTGATAATTCGCCTGGGAAAATAAAAAGGGAGAATCAGAATCAAGATGATATTCCAGAGTTAGATCCCACAGTTCAAGGTCTAAACTATTTTAAAATTTCCTGTCTTTTACCCTCTACCAATTTTATCATCAGAGCTTCCTCCAAGAGTTTTCAGAGAAGGGGTAGGCAGATGACATGGAAATCCATAAATCACACTAAAGGAGTTTTAATTCCTCTCTGAGCAAAGACATAATTTCCTTATCTTACGACAGGAAGGAAGGAAGCTTGCTGGTTATAGCAGTATAAAACACTGACCTAAGAGCCTTGGGTCCTATTTCTCCTAACATCATCCTCATTCCACATTCACTGGGGCTCAGAGACAGAGATGCCTTGCCATTGCAAGAAGAAAGGGGCATTAAAAAAAAAACCTCGCATCTTTTTGGGAGTACTCCCTTCCCACAGAACACTACTTATAAAAGTATACCTTCAGAGTCTAGAGATCTTAGACAAACCATATTAAAACCATTAAATAACAGGATTAAAGATATAACCCCAAAGACTAGAAGGAATGTGCAGAAAAGGAATGGCAGCTTCTTGGAGATTCATGACCGCCGCCCCCCCACTCCCGAGACCTGAAGTGCAGCTTGCGACATGGCCGATCAGCATCACTGGCTTTCATGCACTCCTCCTTGGTTCCATAGTCACAAAACTCTTGCACTTGGGCCCGACCTCGTGACCGAAACTTTTCAACAATGGATTGTTCCTTGGCTGTTGTAGTATTTAATAGCTCTAGGATCTCCTGACTGACCTGTGACAGAAGAATTCTTGGACTAAAAAGGGTTTGTAGATAAAATGAGCCCTTAAACCACCTCTATAAATTCCACTTGACAATAATGCCCACTAAAACCACTTATATTTATTAGGTACCAAACAAAGGAAAAGCGCAAGCACTTTACTATTTAGCTCAGAGTCTATGCAACAATTCTATAAGGGAGGGTACTCTAGTTTTCCTTGCGTTAAAGATAAGAAGACTAAGGCTCAAGAGAAGTTAATTAACTTGTTCAAAATCACACAGCTATAAGTAGCAAACAGATGAGAACTCATGTGTGTCCAATATTTTATACTCAACCACTAAACAGTAAGTTCTCTCTTAACGTCATCAATAGGATTTGTGACTTTAAGCACAATGATGTATAAAGAAACCAATTTTACCATAGGCCAATTGACATAAAGAGTTAAGTTCCTACAGCGTCTCATTCTTATAACAAAATGACTTTGAACAAAACATTATTCGAGGACCTGCTGTATTGTCAATTCACATTGTTTAATCAATTTCCATAATTATTGGTCATATGACTATCTTACAGTATTCATCTTCATTCATCTCCCTCTATTTCTGTTATTTGGATAACTCTTCTTTTGATCACATGATTCTTCCAAACAGATCTAATGATAAAGATTCTCTAAATTATTTTTTTGACATTGGCATTATTGACATTTTGGGCTGGATAATCCTTTGTTGTGTAGGGGCTGCCCTACTAGGACTGTAGGATGCTTAGCAGCATCCCTTGCCTCTACCCACTAGATGTCTGTAGCACTCCTGTGTGTGACAACCAGAAACATCTTCAGATATTGCCAAATGTCCTCGGCAGGAGAGAGGGGAGCAAAATCATCCCTAGTTGAGAACCACTGCTCTAAACCTTCAATTCTAATAACTGCTCCTTGCCCTAAGAGTAAATTTCTCTCAACCCAAGGTACAATTCAAAGTATATGTGTAAAAGCATTTCCATCTGCCCCCACCTTCTTGCTCTGTTGTTCTTTAGTAGACTGTTGATTCAGAAGGCTTTCTATCTCCAGATCAACATCTGATGCAGCATGTTTCCTCGATTTCTTGGTTGGCTCCTTGGCTGCTTCTGATGCTGAAGAGGCCAGACCAGAGGCCAAAGAGCCAGCAAAGGCAGCTACTGTGGTCGAGTCCTGTTCTGCACGCCGCTTCTGCCCTGTGATAGTCCCTGTTACCTCCCCAGGGCCCTTCTTTTCTGCCACAGCGCCCATCATGGCGGAAAGCTTGGAATGATCGGCATAGGTCACAAGAGTGGGATGTGCATCATCTTGTAGGAGACCTCGCTTTACTTCTATCAACTCCTGAGCTGCAAACTTCTGTAGGAGGCTTTCCACTCCATCTTGAGTAGCAGGGGCATCTGGCTAGGGAAGGAGGGGAGGGAATAAGACACTGACCATGAACTGAGGAAAAGTGGTAGATCCCAAACCTGACTTATCTGGCCGTTACCGTGGAGATGGCAAGACGGATGGACACAGCATCAGTGGGCAATGTTAGGGCTAGATCGGAGAGGTGGTGTAGCAACTTCTTCTCTAATTCAGGGTCTGTAGCTAATTCAGGAACTGCTGAAGCTGTGCTGGGCTTAGAGCTACCAGAAGTAGGTGCAGCAGGCACTGGGCTGTCACTGCGGAAGGTCGGAGACAGTGCTGCCTCTGGATTCCGTAGATCTAGGAGTGAAGAGAAGTGAAAACGCAAAAGGGCAACCACTGTCAGTCTATATATTCCTCAGAAGTCAAATTCTCCAGCATTCATAGGACAGTTCTTTCATTTCATGCAGGAAATCCTCTGACCACATTTAGCACTAGATAACTTTTCCTCAATCATACTCAAGTATTCACTGCTTTGCCAAGATAACCCTCAGTCTTCTATTGAATAAGAGGTGTTTTCCTAATTCCTTGTCCTTGCTGTGCTTCAAAGGAAATAAATTAGTGGTATAGTAGATAGAAGTGTCTATATCATCTCCATTCAAGTCGCTCTAAATGACACTGATATAATCAACCTGAATTTAAAAGCCAGAAATATTTTCAACAACCTAAACCATGATTAGGTTTTTTTGAGGAATGGAGTAGCCTTATGAATTAAGGCTACTGGACATCAAAATGGAAGTGTTGGAGGTTAGAATGGTGTGACCTTTAAATCAAACACAAAAATTTTAAAAACTTTGCTGAAGCCCTGGTCACTAGATTATACTTCCTATTTTTATTACCTACTCTAATGCTTCACAAGCTGAATAGCCAACACAACCTTAATAAGACTTGAGAAACTAAAATTAGGACAAAGTATGACCTTTGGGAAAGCTTAATATCTGTGATTATTTAGTTAAAATACAAATAAAATATTAAATTCTCAGGAAATTCTGCTAAATTAAGTATTATAAGTGACCCATTATTTTACATTTAGAAATATTTTGGTTACTTAGAAATTTCCATTCTAATGGAACTGACTTTAGTGAAATTTGACTCAGAAATTCCAAGGACAATGGAACTGTACTACACCAAATACCTTGCTGAACAGTTAAATTTTATAAAAATAAGTTATGCACTATTTGGAAAATAAACTCTATGTTAGCTGGAAATGTTATATAATTGACATAACTTTCTTCACCTTGCTTACTTGTGATTCCTTTATTTGCTAAGAGACTAGAACCTGTGCCAGATGAAATGATAAAAGTTCCTTGTTTTGTTTTGGCAAAGGTGCTGTACACATGGAAGGGTCATGGAAGCACTTTGAAGGTCTAAATAAGAAAGAGTTTGAGAGCAACTGACCTAAAGTAAAAGAATTATGTAAGAAATAGGAGTGACAGCTTACTTGGAAGACTACAGAAGTCTCTTGCAATTCAGAGATTCTACAAGTCTAATAAATTTAAGCTAAAATACTCCAATTACAATTTACATTATCAGTCAAGTTTTAAATTTTTTTGAAGTAACCGAATTTATTTCATTAAGCAACCTAAGCACAATCAATGATAAATATCATTAATAAGGCATAAAAAACACAAAGTATTTTAAAATTAAGATTTCAGGCATTATATCCACAAATTGTTTTATACATTATATATTGACCTGTAAAACTCATAAAGTATGCCAAAGGGAGTAAATTATGTAAGCTATTTATCTCAAGGTTCTGATAACAGAAACAAGCTAAATGAAGATGTAGATTTATCTACAGATTTTAAGTCAATACTTAGCATATTGTTGTGTAGTTTTGAAATTTTTAATATTTTAGGTAAGCCATAAATTACCCATCCCCCCACACTTATGTTCAAACTTTGTGCCAGGCGCCTTGTAATATGCTGTTGTCCTTAGTATGAGTTTTATTTTATTAATAAAGGACTAAGCTCCCTATAGAAAAATCCCTATTACATTTTTTTTAACTACTTTGAAGTATGATTGACGTGTAAAAAGCTGTACATATTTAATGTATACAACTCAATGACTTTGGAGAAAATTATACACACCCATGAAACCAATCACCACCAACAAGGCCATAAATATATCACCTCCCTAAGTTTCCTTCTGCTGCCTTTATTATTATTTGTGTGTGTGGTAAGATCATTTACTGTAAGATATACCCTCTTAGAAAATTTTTAAATATACGATTTGTTAGCTATAGACATTATGCTATATAGTAGATCTCTAGAACTTACTTTTTTCACATAACAAACTATGTACCCTTTGACCATCACCTCCCCATTTACCCCCATCCTCCATTCCCTAGCAATCACCATTCTACTCTCCATATCTATTTTAGATTCTACATCTCAATTATCATCTAAGTGAGATTATACAGTATTTGTCTTTGTCTATTTCACTTAGTATAATGTCTTCTAGGTCCACTCTGGCAGGATCCTTTTATGGCTGAGTAATATTCCATTGTATATATATTCCACATTTTCTTTATCCATTCATCTACCGATGAACATTTAGGTTGTTTACATATCCTGGCTATTGAGAGTAATGCTGCAGCGAACATGGGTGCGCAGGTATCCTGATTTTAATTCTTTTGAGTACACAAAAGCAGGATTGCTGGATCATATGGCAATTCTATTTTTCATTTTTTGAGGAACCTACATACTGTCTTTTATAATGGCTATTGTCTTTACCAACACATTCTTTTAATTTTTAAATAATAGCCATCCTAACAAGTATGAAGTTAATATCTCATTATGACTGTGATTTGCATTTTCCTGATGATTGGTGATGTTAAATACCTTTTCATATACCTGCTAGTTATCTGTATGTCTTCTCTGGAAACCTGTTACGTCTCGATTTTGCATATTTTGCTCATTTCTTGCCCACATTTCTTACAAGAAAATGAGTGCTATCATTAAAATAAATGTCAAATTACTGAGCATTTACTTCCATGATTTCAAATTTTCAATCAGTACTTCAGAAACATTCTTATTAATGTAATCTAATGAAAACTATGTTTGGGAATATACTTATTCACTGCCACACACACAAAAAAGTGGTTCTTGAGACACTTGGCTTAAATATGCAATACCACATTATTTTTTTGATAAACATTTTCTGAGTTTATTTTAAATACAGCCAAGGAGCTAACAGTTCAATGAAAAAAAAAAAAAAAAAACCCACTTGACAGTTACATTTGCTATTATCATATTTAAAATAACAATAAATTTGGTTAGATGTTAACGCTCTTGATTTCTTTCCTACCAACTTCTCATATAAATGTTATTTGCTATTTCTAAAAGACTTTTTTTTATTCTAGACTTTATACACTCTATCAGACATTATCTCTAAGAAAAAGACTGATTTTGCTCCAATTTTAGGGTCAATAAACTGAAATGTGCTTTTTAAAAAATTAAATATATTGGGGTAACACTGGTTAATAATATTATGTAAGTTTCAGGTGTACAACTTTATAATACAACATCTGTATACTTCATTGTGGCTCAAGAAAGTGGGCTTTTTATAATTAACCTATTGATACTATCAAGAATGTAATCATATGAACACTTTTTAGAGTTTTCGCTTTCTTGTAACAGAATTTAGATGTTCTTTGAGTAATTTATAATTTTTCTTAAAGTAACAAGTTTATATAAAAGGAACCACTTTAACATACATTTTCAGTCTCTAGAACTAGATTTTTTTTTTTCTCTTTGGCAACTTGACTAATCACTTGTTTTAATACTGCTTTTTTAAAATACAACCTGGTGATGTGATTCTAGTCATGGATCCTTATGTTAGTAACACCTCCTGGGAGTTTTCTTTTTATGACAATCAGGACACTGGAGCTGAAAATACCTCTTTTAAGGTTATTGGAAGGAAGGGGTTCATGTTTAATGTTGTGGGAAAAGTTAACAGCTAATTAATGTAATTTATTTATGGATGGGCTTTAGCCACTCTGAATTCCCTGAAGTCACATGCAAATCTTTACATGTGAATAATAATATGTACACACACATATTTTGGGAAGAGATGCCAATGTTTTATCATTCTTAATATGGTCTATTGTCCAGAAAAGGATTAAGAACAGCTGGGTTCCAACTCCTTCAGAAAGTATTTGTTCAGTACATTTACTGACTACTTACACTATGCTAGTAACAATGCTGACACTGTTTCTAATCTAATAAAAATTATATGTGTTGGGTTTAGCAAAGTAATACATAATACTTGAGTTTATTCTTTAGTTAAGAGCTCCACTGCATATAAACAAAGTATTAGCTGGAAGATATAAAAATATGGCCAGCTTACTAATTTGCTGACCTCCAAAATATATTAACATCTATATGCACATCTTCAGTCTCACAGATGAATACACTGAGCAGTTCACATATTTACCATGTGCTAAACTTGGCCAAGTGTATTTTGTTTCAATTAAAAAGAAGAGTTATTTAAGGTAATAATCTTCATTACAAAAAGCTGTACTTTACGAAAAAGTTTGCTGGTTCCTCAAAAAATTGAAAATAGAATTACAGGAATCCCTTGCTTTTTGAAAGTTTGCTTTTACTACTTTGCTTCTACGAAAAGACCTTCCTTAGTACCTATTCTTGCTAAATGAAAGAAATCCAAAGAGGGTTTTTGCTTTTATGAAAAAAGGTGAGAGCGTGATGTATCCTAAGGTAATTGCTTCTTTGCTTTATGCCATTTCAGCTTACAAAAAGTTTCATAAGAACACTCTATTTTTGGATAGTGGAGAGGAAACCTGTGCCATATGATCCAGCATTTCCACTTCTGGGTATATTAACTAAAATTTTTGAAAGCAGCATTATTCACAATAGTTAAAAGGTAGAAACCCAAACGTCCACCGATGAATAAATGGATAAACAAAATGTGGTATAGATATACAACGGAATATTCAGCCTTAAAAAGGAAATTCTGACAAATGCTATGACATGGATGACCCTTGAGGACATTATGCTAAGTGAAATAAGCCAGTCATAAAAAGACAAAGGCTTTATTATGATTCCATTTCTATGGGGTATCTAGTAATCAAATGATAGAAACAGAAAGTAGAATGATGGTTGCTAGGAACTGGGGGGAAAGGAGGATATGGAACTGTTTAATAGGTAGAGTTTCAGTTTTGCAAGATGAAAAAGTTCTGAAGATTGGTTGCCCAACAATGTGAATCCAATTCACATTACTGAACTGTATACTTACAAATGGTTAAAATGGTAAGTTTTATGTAGCATACTTTGACACAATTTTTTAAAAAGTTGTACTTTAAAAATGCCTAGTTAACAAAGAGCTCCCAACAGATTCTTTGTCCATACTATTTTGCATTCATTCGTTTAATATCCTTGTCTTCTAACACTGAGGTCAGTAGTAAACAATTAAATATCAGATTTCAATAATGCTATAAAAACCAAGGTGTGGTATGAAAATTTTTATTTCCTGTGAGAAAAAAAAGAGTGATATGAACTTTAACCAAGCCTTGTGTTATATCTTACATACCAATCTGATTAATAAACTAGTAAAGTGTGTTTTACAATATGTTCCTAAGACTCTTAACATTCAAAGAAATATCTTTGGAAAAATCAAAATAATTGAAAAAACAGTACTGGCTGGATTAATTTGTATGATTCATCTCTACCTACTCCTGCCTTACCTAGGGCCTCACAAAGCCCTAGGACACAAGACAACATATATTTAGTCACGACTTCAAAAATACTTTTATAGGAGTCTTAATCATATTATTAGGTGGATGTACTAGGAGTCTTAACCATATATTATTAGGTAGACATACAAGTTAAGAGATAGTTATAACCAAAAAGAATATTTGGATTCAAATTTTACAATCTTGTCAAAATTATTAAACATGCTTAGCAAAGACCTGGATAAAGTATTGAGGCTCTAGTGGTTAGGTTTGCGTATGGCACCAAGTTTGGTTAATACCAAAGTGAGGTTAAAACCATGAAAAAGTGAAGAGGAACTTAAAATGACCAAGAACAATAGATCATCCATCTAAAGAATATGAATTTAGAAATGGATAAGTGTAAAGTATGCTGCGTATAACCAAAAAACAAACAAAACTACATATAGATGTCATCTCTCACAAAAATGACAAAGACATAGCTGGACACAAAGTAGTCAATGATGTAGTATACTGAGATGGTTTTTTAAAAATTAATTTTGTAAATCATTTTGTTAAAGGAAACAACTACTTGAATTTTCAAGTCCTCTTTTTAAATTGCCACTGCTGAAGGAAAACAAATTATTCCATACTAAAATTAAATAAATATTTCCCCCACTCCCCGCCAAAAAAAAATCCCTAGAAGAAATGCACACATCCAAGGCTGTCGCATCTTTCTATACTGCAAAAGAGTCCCAGGAGACTAAAACAAAGTGATAGGCTATCCATGTGAAGAATATACGGAGAGGACAGAATAAGGCTACATACATTACCTTTTATTGAAATACACATAGTGAAGTTGATTAATCTAGTGTCCAAATGTAGTAACTATTGAGTTTCTAGGTACAAAAGAATAGAACCATCAGCCCCTCTTCTTTTCTACTGATCGAGCAACTTACCTAGAGGGCCCACATCCCACTGCTGGTTTCCCAATGACCACTCCATGGACCTCTAAAAGAGGCTCCATTAAACAAAAGTTTCTCTGACTTCTCTCAAATATTATCTAAGTACAATCTGTTTTGCTACAATGTATTTATTCAATGTGAATCAGTTCATATGTAATTGGTAAATAAGAATATCAGAATAACATGGAAAACTTGGTTCACAAATGATTTTCTCATCATGTTAATATTCGAAGTGGTCATGGGCAAATACTCTCACAGAAAACTCTTTGGCAGTACATGAATATGTTAAGAAAAAAAGCTCAGAATCCTACAGAAATGCCTTTAAATATATATATATATATATGTATGTATGTATACATATATATATACATATGGCTGGTTTGGTGGCTTCAAGAAGTGCTACACTTTGCACTATGTTAAGCTATCTTGGAAGCTGCAAGTCCAGATGAAGAAACTGTAGTTATTTCCCTTGGTTAAACAAAAACAGACTAATGTTTGGAAGGAAAAGTAGGAATCCCAGGGTATAGGCTATGGAGATGGAATGACTTTCATTATAGGTCAAGACACCAGTGGAGATTTAACTATGCTAGTAATTTTAGCAGAATACTGTAAGGGTTCTACTAACAAAGTTACATAGGTTTTGAGTAGACGACTTCTAAACTTATTTCTTCTATAAGCTCTGTATCTTAAATGCAGGCTTTTGCAGAAAGTAAGGTTTTTCAAGAACACACACATATATGTAACAGACAAACCTCTAATCATTTCCTTCCAAAATTCTGTTTTTGAAAAAGTTGAGATACTTAAGCCCAGTAAGAGTTTATGATAAAATAAGAAGCAATTGGGTCACGTGTCTATGTGATAGTTATGTCATTGTTATATTGTCTAAAATTGATATGCATAAATACAAGGCTCAGAAACAGAATAAATGAAAGAATAAGAAAAAATAGAGAAAACTGGATCAACAACCAGAGGTCAAAGGAATTGAAGGAAAATATTCTCCCTCTTGGGTAATTCAGTAACAATTCCAATGCCTGACTAATAATAATTCCTGATCATGTGTCTTGCACTTCTTCCTCTACTCACCCTGTCCTCTTAACTTCTAATAAGTCTTATATAGTCGTCAAAACCAAATTCCAAGTGCCAACTCCTCCATGATGCCTTCACTCACCAAACCAACTCGTTCCTAACTTCTCCTTTTACTGTATTCATTGTGGAATCATTCATTTGGTATTTAACATGTAAAATATTGCATCAATCTCTTTGAGGGCAGGATCAATGTCATACTTAGTTTCGTCTAACTAGACTCACGCACACTGTAGAAACTCAATAGACGTTTATTTATTTATTATGGTGTGAATGTCCTGCCAGGGAATCTGCTAGTTCCAGGGACCAAAATATGTGTGCATGGACCAGATATGTATCAAGACAAGATTGACCTTAAATAATTCACGGTTCGTGCTGGGAACAGGTGATAGGTAGGACTGAAAATCTTTTGAGGTTCCTTCGTTTTATGACTGACACACGGGGCAACGGGAGGGGAGAAAAAGTTTTTTTAAAAAATGTTTTCAGATTCCTGCTCGGCATGTAAATGACTGAAACAATACCAGTTCCTCTATTCATTTAGCAACAGCGAGTGCAACTCAGTGAGGGCCACTGAAATGGGCCCTGTGGATATCAAGGCTCGGTGCTTGCTCTCAGGGTCCCACAGTCACAAAGAAACAACCACTACAAAACAGTCGCTATCACCGAGGGGAGAACAAAGTGCCATGGGAGCAACAAAAAGAGGGGACTTGATGCTTCGAGGGACAGAGCTGAGAGGCCTAGCAAACGAGACATTCTTATAGACTTAAGGGGCATCAGCCGGGCAACGAAGGTGGGGCCCAGGCGGCCCTGGCGTCAGTCCCTGGAAAGCGAACTGGAGGAATCAAAACACAGGGTGGGAAGGAATCTCGACTACTGCAAGAGGGCGAAGTGTCAGTGATGCTGAGGGGCGAAAGAGAGTATCAATGCACTAGGCGTTAAAGAAATAGCCGCTTGGAGAAGGGCGCCGACTCCAGAGCTGTCTCTTTCTCCAGGGTTCCCTCCCGCCCATCTCGGTTTAGCATCGGCCGAGACAGCCTCGCGCCTCACCCAAATGCCCCGAGTCCTGCTTCCGCCTCCGCTGCAGCCTCTCCCGCAGCGAGTCCAGCTGCTTTTTGTGGGCCTGGATAGAACTCCACGTGTCCGACATCCTGTACCCTCAGCTTGAACAAGTCTCGCTCGAATCAGGCGCGGCGGACGAGCACCTCCCAGCCGGAGTTCCAGGAAATATCCAATTCTCACGCGGACACCCAAAGGCTAACCGGAAAGAGATCCCGGGAAATGCGCTAGGCGTAAAAGTCATTTCCGGTTTCGCGCTCGCTTTGAAGCTGTAAAAAGATCCATCTTATGTGTTGGCAGAACGACGGACATATTTTTTATTGGCGCTCTCTCGGGCTTCCGGGCGCAACGGGGCTTTGGTTGCCATGTTGGTGCCTGGCAGCACGGCCATGTTGCTTATAGGCGCGCATGCGGCCATGTTGAATATAAGGACAAGAGCCCTGAGAGTTGACCTTAAGGTAGCACTCGTAGAGTTGTACATGTAGTACTACAGGTATTTGAAATGAAGGATTCCTCTTAACAGTTTGACATATACCTTTTTCCATTGAAGGTGTTATAGGTGTATGTTTCCATGCATTCAATTACAAAGATTGCTGTTACATTAGTTCCCGATTTGGGGGTGAGGGGAACTTCTCTGAAAGAGAAGGAAGACTGATGGATCAGTGATGTAAGGAATCTGCAAATACATATTCTCACTCTTCATACTTATATCAAATCTACAAGTATCATGTGTGATATATTCAAATAGAGTCCTCACAAGGGGAGACAAGGGTACTTCAGGGTTTCAAGGTGCATTGTGTTTCTTATATCTGGATGTTGGTTGCATCAGTATGTCGTTTTTGAGAATTAATCGAACCAAACATTTTGGTATGTGCACGTCTCTATGTGTAGTAAACTTAAATACAAAAGGTTTTTATTTTTAAGGGGTCCTCTGAATGGGAGCATTTAGAAACCACTGAATTATCAAATGTCTGCATGACGCCAAACACTGCCTGAAAGAAAAGCTTGAAAAGGCATGGCTTCTGTTTTCAGAGTTTCTAGCCTGGTAAAGAAGCTAAGACCCGGTTTATTAATATTGAACCATCTTTACACACAAGGCAGCATGAGCATAAGTTCTGAAAAATACATGTGATTGCAAAGAAGTGGAGGACTCTAAGCCTGGATGGCCCAGGAAGGCATTGGAAAGACAGTGACATCAAGGTTCAGGCTTGAAGTGACAGCTACGTCTTCAGTAGGTGAAGCTATAGGAGAGAATTCCAAGCCAAGGACATGACAAAAGCAAAGGTCTAGACCAGAATGAGGAAAGCATAATGTGTGTCCTGCTAACTCAGATTAGTTCACTAGAACATGGAGAATTATATTTGAGGATTTGGAAAGTTATTTACATATCCATATTTGAGGCCAGACTGCAAAAAGTACGTTACCTGAGTAAAGAGCTTGCAATTTATTCAGAGGACAACACAGAATAATTTAGGGTTTGTGAATAGGGAGTGTTTTAAGATTGATCTGGTGTTCTAATTGGATTGAGATGGGGAGGAGTTTGCAGAAAGAGAAATGGTTAGTCTATTGTAACTAAGTGATGATAGGACCTTTAATTAACTTGGAAACTGGTTGTGGATAGTAATGTAAAGGAAGAGGTGAATAGAAGGGGGCTTTGAGAAGAAAGATGTATGTGTATTAGGATGTGGCAGTTTCATCCATTTATTCAGCAAATATTGAGTGACTACTATGTGCTAGGTAAAGATTTAGTAATCAAAATATTCATTTCCATCTCATTTTCTGAATTTAATTTACTTAGTAGGTAATTTACACTGTCTGTTGAGATGCGTAACTTTGTATATGAACCTAGAAGTAGAAGACACGGAAATAAATATGCATTCACATGAGCATCTCTGGACATTTGATTTTCAGTATTACACATACTGAGAAGCAAAAATGCTATCTTCCTCAGCAGAAATACTCTTGGGAAAGTTGGCCGATGTGAGATCATGGAAGACTGCTCGAGGGGACTGCTCTATCTAAGGGATTTTGCTTCCTTTAATAACTTTGCTCTAGAAACTTCCCTCAAGAAAGTTAATAAGAGATGCTTTTGTACTTCCATTTGGAATGTATCCTGTGTAGCTTTAAGTTTAGACATATATATTATTACTAAAGTAAAATAGCCCCATTATTGCTATATTATAGAACTGTTAAATTAACAGTTAATTGTTCACAGGGAACACTTGAGATCTTGCTCTCTGGCATATTTCATCAGTTTGCCTTAAATAAACTCATAAAAATTCCGGAAAAAAAAAAAGTTAATTGTTCACAAATTTGAATTCCTCTCTTGTTATAAGATCACAGTTTCTTTCAAGGTTCTTAACATATAGAAATGAAATATACAGACATGATATAGTTCTAAAACTAAATAGTCTTGGGGGAGAGAGTTCTGGGTATAGCCTTGCAGAAGATAAAGGAAATTGACTCATCTTAAAGACAGGATTCTGCAGGTCAACCCCTAAACAGAATAAGCACTTTTGTCTAGGAAAGGAAGGATTTTCTAGTGGAAGAGATTTAGTCTCTAGTAGAATTCAGGATTCCTAAGGCCTGGATTGTCTCCTCTGACCTATAAATAGCATAGGTACTTCTGAAAATCATCCAAATCAAGGGCAGCTCCCAGAAGTCTGAAGTCTTTGCTTTCACATTCACTTTGGGTAAATTATTAAAGTAGTAAATGGCCAAATTTTAGGAGCGCGGGAAGGCTACTTAGCATGATCTGCTTAGAGATTCTTTCTACACTCATGCTCAGTTTTCTGCTCAAAAGAAAGCCAGTGCTTTTTTGTCTGCCACTGTTAGTCTGCATTCAACCCTGAGCAGTGTAGAGAGGAGGGAATCTCACCCAGATCTCTTAATAGTCAAAACAGAGTGTAAGCCTGGTTGTGAGCAGAGATGAGTGCTGCATGGATTACATTTTTATTCCTCATATCTGTTGCGGTAAACTGTTTCCAAAGTTATCACCAACAATGGCTCCCATTCCACATGCACTTATGCAGTGTGACTTTGCCACTGTTAACAGGAAAAGCATATTTCCCCTCTTCTTTAATTTGAGCTGGGCTTCTGACTAGCTTTGGCTATCAGACTGTGGCAGAAGTGATATTGAGTTTCAGACCTAGGCCTTAAGTGGCCTTGCAGTGTCTGCTTTTGTCTTCTTAGAGACCTAGGCCTTCGTGGAAGTCCTAAAATGACGAACCAGCTGAAAAGAGAAAGGAGAGAGATATCCTAGAAATTGAAAGACCTCGAAGGGCAAAAGGCTCTGTAGGATGAAAGACTATAAGGAGAGAAGCTCCAACATTCCAGCCATTCAGCTGAGGGGCCAGAAGTGAGTAAGGCCATCTTTGATCCTCCAGCCCAAATCCATACGGTGAGAGTGAATTTAGCTTTTAACAACATGGAATATAGACAAGCCATCCTTGCTGAAGCCTGCCCAGACAACCATGGAATCACAAGCAAATACGTAGTTATTAAGACTCTTAGTTTTGGGATAGTTTGTTACACAGCAATGGATTACTGAAACATCCACAGTACTAACCAAAAGTTCTTTGGCTAAATGGTTTTTTGGTTAAGTTTTTGTCCTAACTCAGTCTTTCATTTTATGATCTAAGGCAAAATGTCCACTGGGGCTAGTCAATCTCCTATTAAACTTTAGAAAAGACAAGGACATGTAAGGGGAAGTCAAAGTTGGGTCTAATTGAGACTAACACTAGTGAAGTCTGTTTTGCAAATCAGGAGACAGATGTTGCTTGGTTTACTGAGGAGTTCCAAGGATGGTTACCGGAGTCCCAGGAGCAAGAATTTGTGAGATGAAAATGTGCCAGTAGATCTAGGCCTTCTCAGAGGTGACACAAGTTGAAATTTCCAAGAATGAAAATGCTGAGACAGAGTTAGGAGTCCAAAAGTTTTATTAGGGAGTAACACTTACAAAAAGGAAAAGGGGGGAAATGTGTGACTCGGCAGGGAGAGATGTCACACATGATGCAGACCTGACAAAGCCTCTGCCAGCCCAAAGGGGATTTCCCGAGCAAAAACTACTCATTCGAGTCCCTGTTCCATGGGAATAGCTAGGGGCCTCAGTCGTTGGTCAGGGGCTGATGGGACAGCTGGAGGCTGTTAGCTAACCAGGCTTCTTGTAGATAGGTAGCCAGTTTTTGAAGGGACATTTCTGGAGCAGCACATCTCTGTATTTGCCAAAAAGGACTCTGTGTATCTTACATAGGTTCTGAAATGGTAACTGCATTGGCGTAACTGCACTGGCTCTTAAGTTGTTGTATGGATTGAGTTAGTGTATTTTAAGAGCGGTCATTGTGAATGCCGAATTCAAGAGAATTGTACGCCACCTCCCCCTTTTCCATCTTTGCATTGAGTTAGTTATTTCCCTCCCTTGGGAACCCACAGGCCATTGTTGTCTATCGTATTTACCACCATCATGTAAAAATATGTTTACTAGGCAAAAAAGTTGTCTATTCCTTCAAATAGTGATCCTTTTTATCCATCCAGTATGAACTAGATCCACTGTTTATTTCATGTAAAGTGTTTTGCAAGCTGCATTTATTTATAAATTCATTCCAACAAGTTAGAGTTAACTCACCTTCCGAAAAGATGACCAAAGGAAAAGTGACTGAGAGCGAGAAATGGTGGGGCTGAGTAGGGACTGGAAGGGGCCCCTAGAAGGAAGAGACTAAAGGCCCTAAGACAAAGAATAAATTTAAGGTGAAGAGAGAAAAGAAAAAGAAAAGCTGTCAGATAAGAGTCCAATGGAAGAAGAAAATACAGGCCAGGAAGGAAAAAGAATGAAAAGGAGACAGAAAGGGGAGAGCGGGGAGTCAGGCTCAGTGCTGACCTGCCCAAGGAAGCATCCATCAGTAGAATCCTCACTGACAGCTGTTACCATAATGGAAACTGGCATCTAAAGGGAGGGCAAGTCTAGTTTAATTAGTTAAATGGCATTATTCATGTCCAATGGGGGCAGGGGAGGTGAAGAAAATAGGATTGGTGACCGACCTCCTTCCATAGGCTAAAAGGAAAAACAGATTTGTTTTTTATAAAGCTTTGCCAGGTATTAAAGAGACAGGAGCTGTTTCTTTTCCAAATCAAGTTCACAAGATTCTCATGTGTTCCCACTCACTGGTACCTTTTAAAGGGACCTGTACTGCTCTGGTGGGGTAACTAGAATCAAACATCATTTTTTAACCTGAATTGAGCCAAGAATAAGTGTACTCACCTCCTTCCTTTGTCCTCAAGCCAGACTTTTATCAGGAGTCCTTGATGATGTAGCAGGAAGGCATCCCTGCCCACTGCTGGTAGCACTGAGACAGCGATTCTGTCCACCTGGGTTCTTAATCCAACCCTGCTACTAACCAGCCAAGTGCCTTTGGGCAAATCATTTTACCAGTTACTTCTCTTTTGCACTCAGATTCAGTGATACTACAGTCTTAAAAAGTTCTGGAGAATGTTCTTTTTAGGAAACCAAAGTGTCAGTGCAAAATCTGAAACTTACCATGTTGTAAAGAGATGAATATATATGTATATATATTTCATTTCATGCTCCCATCCCCAATGTCTTCCTCTGCTAAGAATCCTCCTTCATGTTATCTTATTAGAAGAAATTATAAGGGTCGAATTATGTTTGGTTTTTTTTTTTTCCTTTCTGTTTATAACATCAGATCTCAAGGATCATAAAGATTAATTCATTTTGGTTCTGCAGATTAACTGATGTCAGCCAGGCTTGCCTGGGGTTCAAGAAAGACTGATAAATAGCTTCCAACCTTTAAAAACAACAACAACAACAAAAGGAGAAAAAAACAGAAAAGCCTGGTGGCAAAGAGAAAATCTAAACAAAAACTGCACACAGTGGACAAACTCCTAACTTTTGAGACCACAAACTCCATTTCCACAGGAAAACTGCATTCACTGGAGGTTGTTTTAGGACAAGGCTGAATAAATATTTCAACACCATATGTTCGGCTTTTGGCAGGAGATGTAGGTGGGAAGGGAATCTCAACGCTAAGGAATGCCCATATCACACCCCAGCTGGCTACTTAGTCACGAAATAAAGAAAACACACAAATATTTGGTTAAAACACCTTTAATGAAAAGGGAAAGACACTAACATCTCCCTTGACTGCTCTTCACATTTTACTATGTTAGGAAGCTCTGGAGCCTATACCTTCAGAGGAGAAGCCATCATTCAAGTCAGTCATCAGCAGAGCCAACATTCTCTCCTCCTCAGAACTCCTGTTCCAAATGATCCTATGTTAAGAGTAAATACTACATCTCATTACAAGACAGAGAGGCAGGGGCCACCTGGAGCTCATTTTTCAAAGTCTGGGACTCTTAAGAACCAGACAATAGCAAAGACATAAACCCCAGTCCATAGACAGGCAAATGGGGAGGAAATGGGCCTTGAGAGAGGAAGATCAGGGAAATACAAGGGGCCAGGGAATAAAGGAGAGTTATCTAAAACTAGAAGCACACTAGTGCTAGGGAATCCCCTATGATCTGCGGTGCACTGCTGTACACCAGGTCACCATTAGTCCAAAAAAAAAACATTCATGAGATCCACTCAATCAAGAATTCAAGGTCCGCTCCCTTACATCATGGCCCTTTCTTAATCACGCAGGTTCCCAGCGTAAATCCCTATACTTTAGCAACACTTTTCAACTCTGCATCATTACTTCTGCAACTACCCTCACCAACATTTGTTAAAGATATAAACTTCACATTTCCCAAAATATCCCAAGGAGACCTCTTGGCAAATAATCCACTTGTTCCCTAACTTTGAGAGGCAATGACGAAGGAATATGAGAAGCTGGAGATGTCACGGCATATCGACCAGACAATACCTTTGCCTTCATGTAACTATCAAGGAGTTTCATGGGAAGAGTGTCCTATACCCTTCACTTCTCCCTACTCCCTAGGCTGAGCCACAGATACAGATATTGCTGCAGCTTCACTGCTGGCACCTTCTGGAACAGGGGGAAGGAGAAGTACAGTAACATGCTGTTACTTCTCTTCTGTGATGGGCTTCTCAGGCACTGCCTTGGATGCAGGAGGCTGAAACAAGAGGAGGGGGGCTCTCTTCTTCTCCTTGGCCTCTCTGGACCCCATTGCTGGAGGCACCTTCCCAGCCACAGTTCCTAGGCGAAACAGCACTGGTGGTGCCAGGCCTGAAGTGGTGGTGGAGCTGGAACTCCTGGGCTTGGTGGGCGAGTCACTTGACAGGAAAGATGTGTACTGGTTCCACAGAGACAGGGGACCCACCCTCACCAGCTGGGGTCCTGCAGGTTGACCAGGTCACCAGAGAGGAGGGGCACTGGGCCCTCCAGGGACAGCTGCCGGCCCCTTCGGGCTGGGCTGCAATTCCAAATGTGGGTGCTCAGATGCACCTGCCAAAGGGAAAGGGGAAGGGAAAGGAAGGAGAGGGGAAAATGGTCACCCCAAGGAAGCTGGAGAGGATTTCCCTTGGGAATGTGAAAGCTGTAGAGAATCCATTTTCCTTAGGTACAATCAATGAAGAGGGAAGAAAAATTCCTCAGGGGGCCATCCCCTGTAAGCACAACAATTTCCAAGCTCAGGGACTAGAGAAAAGCCACTTGGGACATACCATGTAAGAACTCAGAAAAAACAAATAAGGGCTCATAAATCTTGGAAGTCCTTCTGCAGAGCTCTAGGTTTCTCTGCAACCTGGGTCCAAGGGTAGCAGGCACAGAAAAACAGGCTCAAGGGATCGTAGGGTCATCTTTTCGGGGAAAGGGGGAGAGCCCTGGAGAAGTGATGGAGGTTGAACAGCCTGGGACCAAGGAAAGAGCAGCAATATTCTGAGGGCCATGGGGGGCAAAGGGCTGTACCTGGTGGTGAGCCAACAGCATGTGCTTCTTGAGGGTAGCCCGCTCGAGAAAACCCTGCCTGCAGAAAACACAAGTGAGGAACGGCCCCTCCTTGGGATGGGTCTTCTGATGTTCCTCCAGAGCTGCCTGGCTAGGAAAGGTCTGGCCACACACCTCACAGGCCTTTCTGCTACTGCTCTCTCCTGGATCCTTTCTCATTGCTTCCTGCATGTTCAGCTCCTCCACCAAGGTGGTGCTGCTGCCTTCCCCTTCGAGGGTGAGTGTTGATGGTGGGCTGGAGCTCCTCTGAGGTTTGCCCCCCTCTTCCATGCCTCCTGCAACATCACTGCCTCCCTGCTCCATTGGCTGTGTTTGATTCAGGCTGTCAGGTGGCGGTGGTGGCGGTGGTGGCAGAGGAGGTGGTTGAACTGCTTTCTCATTACTGTCCATCTCCTTCCCTACTGTGGCTACTGCCACCACAGTCCCCATTTCCTCCTCTGCCCCAGATGCCTCTTCCGAATCACCTCGTACTGATATTGCCTTCTCACCTCCACTCTCTGAGCCTCTTCCTGCCAGAGAATCTTCATCAGTCACATCTTCCTCATCTTCCTCGTCCTCATCCTCCTCTTCAGATAACTCCTCTTCTGGAGAGGGCTGCTGGGATGGCTGCTGGGAGAAGCTCGCTGCCCCGGACACTGTAGATTGCTCGGAGCCATTCTCCTGGGCAGCTCCCCCACCTTCAGGGAGCGTGGTGCTACCGTTGGGAATCTGGCCTCCCAGGTGCATCCGAACATGCTGCTGCAGAGTAACCGCATTGGTGAACTTCTTCTGGCAGATAGGGCAGGAGTTCTGGGCTCGGGCAGCTGGACTGGCCTTGTGGCCCACGAAATGTGCACGCAGATTGCCCCGGGTGGAGAAGGCTCTGCCACACACTTTGCATTTGAAGGGTCGCTCACCTCCATGTTGGCCATAATGCAGGCGCAGTGCTCGAGGACAGCTCAGCACCCGGAGGCAGATGACACACTGGTTAGGTCCAGATGAGGCTGAGGATGAAGCTGCAGGGGCAGACGTGGTGGGGGCTCCTGAGGCAGTAGAGGCCACTGCCACGGCTCCCTGCCGGTCAATCTTTTCTACCAGTTGCTGCAGCTTCGATGTCTCAGAGGGTGAGGCCCCCAACGGCTCTAGCACATAAGGGAAGGGGAAGCTCCCAGTGGACTTAAAGTGGTTGGTAAGCAGTGCCCAGCTAGGTAATGAAGTCACCAGCTTACTTAGCTGCATGCGGGTTGCTGTGCCACTTTCTGCCACCCCGGTGATGGTGGAGGCCTCAGTTCCTGGAGGAGTATTTTCATCAGCTTTACTCTTTGGCTCTACCGCTTTCATGAGCACAAACTTATTGAAAGCAGGGAGCGCAGGAGCCGAGGCTGTGCCTGCACCGGTGGAGAGCAGGGTCAGGCTCTCTGTGGCACTGAGCGCTGTGGTGGAGGCCACCAGAGGCTTGCGTTCCACACCTCCTCCTGGCATGGCCGCCTCCTCCTCAGCCTTCTCTGGCGGCACAGACATACCATAAGGCAGGCCACTGCTGGTGATGACGTAGTCTAGGTGCTCTGGCACTGGGTGAGGGTTCATCTGCACATGCGGGTACTTCTCACGGTGCCGGTGGAAATGCACTTTGAGATTGCCACGGGTGGTAAAGCGGTTGCCACAGACATTACACTTATAGGGCCTTTCACCTGTGTGTGAGCGCAGGTGGATCTGCAGGGCGCTGTCACTGCCAAACACTTTGGCACAGAAGCGGCATTTGTGCCGTCCACCAGGCTTCTCCAAAGGACCCATCACTTCCCCATAACTCAGCTCACCACTTCCATTCTTTGGCTTCAGGAGCCCCGGGGAGGCAGAGGCCTCGAGGCCTCGGGCTGCCCCAAGACACTGTGCTGCCAGAAGTCCCGTGGTGCCTGGGAATGCCAGATGAGGCGAAGCAATCAGCTGATCTGTGCTGCCTGGCAGAGCTGGAGAGGGGGCAGGTGTGGGTTTGTGGCTTCGCCCAACCCCTCCAGCAGAAAAAGGGTGCTGTGACCCCAGTGGATGGTAAAGGTGGAAGAAAGCCTGCTTGGGTGTTTCTGCCCCTGAGGAGGAGGAGGAGGTGGAGGAAGAAGGTGCCAGTGTCTTGCCAGTCTGGACAGGCTTGATGGGGCTGAAGAGGGGAAGCAGGGGTTTGGTGGAGGAGGCAGTCCCTGTCCCAGATAACTCTGAGGGACTGGCCGGGGCGCCCACGGTCTGGCCTAAGGAGCCAAGCAGCAGTACCTGCCGGCAGATTTGCTCAGTCATCTGCATCTGATGGATCTGCCTCTGCTGCAGTACCCGGAGCTCTTCCAAGATCAGAGGGATGTTCAATTGGCTGCTGCCTACACCTGGGGGAGGGGTGGAGGTGGAGGAGGAGGGGGGGCAGGGGTGGATTCTGGAGGTAATGGGGTTGCTCCCAGCTTGGGACTGGCCAAGATCAGGCCCCCACCTCCCCCAGCTGCTGTACCTGTGGCAGCGACCAGAAAATGCCCCGCAGAATCCTCTCCTCTCGGCTCTGGGCCCCAGTTGGGATCTGTGGACACTGAGGACCCAGAATCTGAGGGGTTGCCGTGCTCTGCCTCCATGACCTGGGGACTACTGTGGCCTTCAGGCCGGGGTTCAGAAGAAGTCGAAGAGTTGTTGGGGTTCTCCTGGCCCCCAATTATCACCATTACAGGAGGATCAGTAGAACATGCATTCTGGTGGGCGAGGAATTCAGTTGGGTCAGTGAATTGTGCGCAACACTTCGCACAGACTTGGGGGTGGTCTTCCTCGCTAGCATCACCTGGGGAGAAGACAAGGAGAGAGCGTGGGTGGTGCGATTGGAATGAGTCTACCGAGGCTCTCATTAACAACGAGCTCAGTAACCGCTAGTTGGGGGTGGGGAGATGAGCTCACCATCAGGCCAAGCAGAAGGCTAGAGCTCAGTCCTGACCCTCTTGGATACGAGAACCCCAGCATGGGGGGAGGGGGCACGCGCAAGCTACTGCCTTCCTCTGCACCCCCACCTCCACCCCCCTCCTCCCGCAGGCGCGAGGCAGGAATGGGTGTGAGGACAAGGGCCTATGCAGAGAACCGTGTTTTGATCCCCTCCACCGAAAGTCCTCCTCCCCTCCCCCAGGCACGTCCCTTCTGCCCCGACCCCTGCCCTGGCCGGGCCCTACCGCACCTCCAAGCTCCGCTGGCTCCCCGCAGGGCACCCCGAGAAGAGAGCTTCTCACGGCTTCGTGCGCCATGGTTGTGGGGGAGGTGGAGGGCTGGGTGGAGTGGGAGACAATGGGTATAGGGATTGGGGGAGGTAGCGGTGGCCCCCGGGGCTGCGGCAGCCTCCGCACCCAGTGGCCCGGACTGCGGAGATGGAGATTCGCGGAGGCAGCGGGGGCAGGGAGCCGCGGAGGAGGGGGAGGGGATCGAGGAGGCGGAGGAAGGAGGAGCAAGAGCGAGAAGCTGGGAGAGGGGAGGTGGGGAGGAGCTGCTGGGGAGGGAGTTTGTGGGGTGGAGCTGCTAGGGAGGGAGGCGGGAGCTGGAAGAGGAGGGAACTGGAGCCGAGGCGGGTGTGTTGGGGCGGGAGCCCAGAGCGTTGCGGGGTTTCCCGAGGCTCAGTGACAGGTGTTGTGGGTCATGGTGGGAGTCTACCTTGCCTCGCTCTCTGCCGGATCCCCCCATCTCCAGATG
The DNA here is from genome assembly GCF_902729225.1 of Pteropus medius. NCBI lineage: Eukaryota > Metazoa > Chordata > Mammalia > Chiroptera > Pteropodidae > Pteropus > Pteropus medius. Next base: position 921,202 of record NW_024344321.1, read on the forward strand.
TCCTTGCCCAGGCCTGCCCCCACCCCCAGCAAGCTCAAGGGGGCACAGTGGGAAACACAACCCTGCTCAATAGAGCAAAGCGACAGGCTTCTCCTATTTTTCTTTGGATAAAGGATCCGCTGAGCCTGGAAAACGTGGACTCCAGAGGGTGGTCTGATCGCCTCAGATGAGCCTCAGAGGCCAGAGTGGGAGGGGAGGCCCAGAACATCTACCCTTCAATTGGCACTTCAAAATACTCCAAGTTTTGTTCTGTCTTCTTCACCTCCATTCCGGCCCTACCCTCGCCACCCCTCTGCAAAAGTAGTCTCTCAGGTTTGGAGGCTGCAAGGTAGAATTTCCAAGGAAGTCATTTCAGGACTCCACCCTGCAAGTCCCTTTACTCCGTGCCCCTTCTCCTCTAGAATAATAGCTAAATGCAAGTTATTCCACAGATCACCCGTCCCACACAGAACTTATAGAATTCATGCTTATTTAAGGAGCCATTTTCTATTTAGCACCCTCTTCTCTATCCTTCTTACTTCACTGTTCTTTTCTTGCAACACACACTTTCATTATTAAGGATGGATGGGCTTGAGGAGATACTAGCCTCCAGAGGCCTCTAGAGGCCCACCTAGCTCTAACCTTGGGGGAGGGGAGCGTCTCCTGAAACAACGGGGAAAAAATGCAGCAGGGGCCATTAGGCAAGCTGTGTCTAAAGCCCCTTTCAGCTCCGACCTGGTTTGAATGCCTAGAAATGACTTAATACGTGCTCGCTGCTACAGAAGCCACCTCCTATTCAGATACCAGGTACTCTGTATTCTCTTTCTACCTTGAAATCTTAATGGATTTCTTGCTTCCTCGAAGAATATCTTACAAGGAGGTGACCACGAGTCCTTAGTTTGGTGATTTGCCTGGGCACCAGTAAATCCATGTTCTAATCTCAGTTCTATTCTTGCCGGGCTGGTAAATTGAGGCATGGTGATCAGTCAAGGGACACTATGCCACCATTTCCCTTTTGTGTAAAATGATAATATTGTAACTGTGCTGTCTTCCTTGAAGAAGTATTGTAGGGACAAAAACTTGAAAAACTCTTGACAGTATTAATATGTACATATGGGACTTTAAATTTGTGGGGGACTCCCAAATATTATGAATTTAGAGAATTTACATTGTCAGTGGCAAGATAATCAAACTAAACAAATATACATATACTAAAATTAAGTCTGTCATGTTGCTTATTAATCTTATTAATTTTTGAGGTAAGAAGTTGGCTAATATCATTGGCATATATCAAGGGTAGGGAGTCTTATGGCGGGAGCTGAAACAACCTAATATTAATAACATCCATTTTTCAACATAAATTTTGCTATCTTTTTAAATGGAAACATTTTACTGAATTATGTTTTGAAACTTCAGGTAATCATAAGGATCTTAATGTGAATGATGGCTTTGAAACAGATGAACTATGAGCTTCCAGGCCTGACCCTTACAATGAAGGAGTGGAGGGTCTGTTGCAATTATGGCAAGTCACAGGTTAGTGCAATGTTGTTTACTTTTTACACATAAGGAAATTGAAACTTGGAGAGGTTGAGTGATTTTTCCAAGTCCACACAGTAATTCAGTGAAAGAAGCATTCAGAATTTCGACTCCTGTGCTGTGCTTTCTGAAGCACATCAACATTGTGCAGCTTCCCGAATACTAGAGAAAGGGCCCTGTGTGGCTCTTACCTGCCATTTGCTCTCTGGCCTCAGTAAGGGCGCGGAATCAGATGGAAGCTTTCTACTGAGCATTTGTTAATTAGCATTGAACATTTGATATCAAGTTGCTGTTTTGTCAAGTCTTCCAACAAGAAAAGAAATCCTTTTCTTTTCATCTTCTCCTGGGAAACACTGTTCCCTTTCTTACTCTTTAATGAAACTTGCTTTCTGATGCGTAATTTGATCTGCACTCTTCTTTAAGGTAAATTTAGTCCCTGGTGAAAGGTGACGGATCAACAGCCACCTGTAAGAAGAACCCTCTATTTCTCAGCACTTTGCACGCACTGCCTACCCTGAAAAGAGGGGCAGGATTCTTAGGCAGACACAAATGAAGTAAAAAACATTGGAATAAACTAAACTGGTAATGGTGTGCCTAGATAGCAGATAAGGTGAGGTAAGCTACCTGGGGTCACATGCAAAATCTGGGATGGATGTAGGACTAAGACCTGGACATGCTTGTTTAAATTTATAAAGTGCTGAAATGAAAAGAAAAAAGGAAACTAGGTGGCTCTCAAAACCTGGTGGCCCATCAAACTGCTGCTTTAGGCTAGGGAGAGAATGGCTCGGTTGAGCAAAGAGAAAAATAGGTGGGTCGTGCGCACCAGGGTGGTCTAGTTGAACAGTGGTTCTCAAACTTTGCTGCCCATTAGAATTACTAGGAGGGCTTTTAAAAAACCGATGGCCAGGCCACACCCCAGACCAATTAACTCAGAATCCCCAAGGGTAGGACCCAGGCATCAGTATGCAGAGCTCCTTTGGTGGTTCCACTGTCCAGCCAAGAGTGAGAACCACAGTACCTATCAGAGTACTGCCCTCCCCATCAAACCTTCCACCCTGCTCCTCTGTGCTCAGCCTGGCCAAAATTAGGACATAGGCAAAATGAGCTGTTCACGGCTGAATCTTCCTGTCAGGCTCCTCTCTACTCTGTCCACAGCTACACTTTAGCTCTCTTGTATCCTGCTTCTATACATAGAATTTAATGATTTATACCTGACTGTGATTTTAAGGGACCGTATTCCCTTTCCCAGTGTGCGTCTTGAGCCACATTTCTAATTGCAAGATGAAAGGCTTTGTTTTACATAGAGTTCAAGTATTGTCCAGCCATTAAAGAAACAAAACACACTTTTAAGCGCCTGCCTAAACTTACTGTTATCGTTGGAATGACACTAATTGGTAGTGTCCGTAATTATGAATTGATTCTGTAACTGTTGCTATAGACTATTTCTAAGGGATAATGTCCTGTACTCCCTTCTTCACTCTTCTTCTAAATGCACATACTCCTTTGCCACCCGCATCTACTAATGTACCCATGGCCTGTGCAGCACAGTAGACAAAGACACAATGATTTGTACATCCAGTGCTAAGTGACAAAAATATATTCGTTTCCAGAATAGAAATACCTTAGATCAAACATAAGAAATTTTTTTTAATGGACTTTTTTTTTTTTTTTTTTTTACATCAAGGGACTCAGAACTTAACATGGAATTCATACCATTTTGGAACTGGAGGGGACATTAGAGATCAAACCCCTTCACTGGGTGAGCTTAGTGATTGAGAGTGACAGCTCTGAATCAAACAGACCTGAGTTAAGGTCTCTGTTCTATCACTTTCTAATCTTTGTGACTTTGGGAAAACTTCTTAATCTATCTCAAGCTTGGATTCTTCTTCTTTAAAATGGAGATATAGCCGTTAAAAAGGAATGAAATTCTGACACATGATACAACATGGACGAGCCTTGAAAATATTATGCTAAGTGAAATAAGCCAGACAGAAAAGGACAAATGTTATATGCTTCCATTATATGAGGTACCTAGAATTGGTAAATTCATAGAGACAGAAAGTAGAATGGTGGTTGGCAGGGGATGAGAAGAGGGAGGAATGGGGAGTTATTGTTTAATGGGTATAGAGTTTCAGTTTTGCAAGATGAAAGAGTTCTGGAGATGGATAGTGGTGATCATTGTACAATATTTTGAATATACTTAAGGCCACTGAATTTTACACTTAAAATAGTTAAAATGGTAAATTTTGTTTATGTATATTTTACCACAATAAAAAAGTTTTTTTTTTTTTTTTTTTTAAAGAAAATGGAGGTAATAATAGGAGAGTTAGTAAGAATAAACAAGAGGAATTACATAAAGGGCCTAGCATAGTACCTGACAAATAGTAAATGCTCCACAAATATTAGTGATGAGCATTATTATTTAAAGGATGAAGCCCTGGGAGAAGAAGGGACTTGCCCAAGGTCACGCAGCTTCAAAGTCCAAGCTAGATTGAAAACCAGTACTCTGTGCCATCATACTTGATTTACTTCTATCCACACAGAAATGTTCTCTTTTTGACTCAAGAGTTCTTAGGGCTGAAAGGTTCAGGACTTAATAGCCTGAGAGATGATGTTCCCTACTTCTAGCTATTAAGAGAACAGTGCCCTTAAAACTATGCTTTTGCCTTCTTTCCCCTTTTGCTGCTCTTGCTCTCTGCCAGCTTTCCATTTCTCCCTCTAGATCTGTTTGGCTGTTGTCCTGGTTTCTCCTTCTCACTAAATATCTGGGTTTCTGATCATTTCCTTTATTTCCCAGATGTACTAGTTTACATTCTCCCTATTCGCATCCCTTATGTTCTCTAATCCAGATTTCTAGACTCTGTAGGGGAGAGAGATGTTTTTTTTGTCTCCAGAGTTTTGAAGTAAATAGACTATTTCCTTCTCATCACTTATGTGCAATAACTGTTAGGTTTTAGTGTTCTGGTCAAAGAAGCTGAGCAAAAATAGGGTTGAAAAACAGGTTTCGCAGACTGTTTCTTGGTGACATCTTAGGTCACTGCAGAGATGAGGCTTTTAAAATGTGCAACAAAGGCTCAGTTCAGCATTTGCTTGTCACATAGAGTCAACATTGCTTAAAAGGACGCAAAGACTGCTGAAAATCTTAGTGGCACGCTAGCCTGCTAAATAAATGTCTGCTGATGCTCAGAATGATTCCTATAGTTTCACAGCTACACCAAAGGACACACACAAGAGCCACCAAATAAGAGCTTTCCCTACCTAATTTTGGGGCATGCAGAACAAGAAAATGTCTCTGAGGTAGAAGAAAAAGTCAAGAGTCTGAAGACCACAAAAGCAAATAGAAACCCTGTCTACGGAGAAGGAGGGGATGAGAAATTTATACATCTTATAAGAGCAGGAAGTAATTTTAGGTTTCATCAAATATAGCCACCACACCCCACAGATGAGACCCAGTGACACTACAAGTCATGTAAGTAACCCAGATCTTTCACTTTCAGATGAATTCTGATCAGAAAACCCTTAAGCTTTCCTAAGGTAGATCCTATGAGGTCACTACTGCTTTCTTGCTCCTTACATTTATGTTTCTGACTTTCATGGCTCAAAGGCAATATTTCAACAGAAATTAATTGCTGACATTAGGTTCAAGCTTACACTGTTTCTAGGAGGATGGCTTTGGAGCAGCATTTCCATGCCCCCAAGTGTTCGCAGCCCCAAGTGGAAGCAGCAGCTCAAGGGGCTTGAGAATCCAGTCAGGGCAGTTGCTAAAGATTCCTTCTGATTCCCTCACAAATTTTTCCTGAGCTGTGGTATGGAGAATGGGTGAGCAGACTTGGGAGAGGTGAGAGGATGTCTCTTGAATTGGGGAGAGTCAGCATTGTTCCACAATCGAGCCAGCAGGGGAGCAGGACTGGGAGGCAACTTTGAGGGTCTTCAGGGAAATCTCCTATAGAACAAGAAGAGGAAACATCCGGCCTGCAGAGGCATTAAGAAGGGCTAATGTGCCCCAGGAGGGAAGGATGCCACCACCATGAGCCTCTAAATATGGGCACAGTAGGATCCCAGCAAAGCAGTGATTTGAGGAGGATGTGTTCTACCCAAAACACGAGGTCTGTTAAGGTTGTTCCATAGCACATGGAACACTGACCGTGATCTCAAGTCGTTTTTTTTTTTTACAAGTGGAAAAACAAATCCATGATTTAGTTTTGGTCACTACAAATACATTCTCCTAGAGCTTTTCATGGCACACATCTTATAAAGAAATGCTGAAGTTCACCAAGAGATTCCTGAACTTTGGGTATATTTCAGCATTTGCAGGAAGTGCCAACTGTCCTTACATATAATGATAATGACAATACTTACATGAGTTAAGTACTTATTTATGCTAGTTATTTTTTAGAGTGCTTTACATGTATTAACTCATTTCGATTCTCACAATAACCTAATGAGGTAGCTAGTATATACATCCCGATTTCACAGATAAGGAGACTGAGGCATAGAGCGTCAAAGTAAACCAACTGAAATTGTACTGCTGAGTGGTGAAGCCAGGACTTGAATCCTGAAAGTCTGGCTTCAGAGCCCTTGTGCTTAATCCTACACTACCTTGTTGGGTGAATCAACTGTTTGCTAAATAACCAGTTTCTCCCTGAGCCAAGACTCCAAACTGTCACAGTGTGAACATATATAGTCATACCACTGACCACTATGTCCAAAACTTGTTGATCCTAAGAATTACCTGGATGTTTGCAAAGATATAGATTCTGAGACTCTGGCCCAGATCTACCCACAATCAAGCAAGTGTGGAAAACCCTCATTTAGTAGAGTGAGCACCATCAGCCCTGGGCATCAGGAAACCTAAGTTTTTGTCCTGACTTTGCCTCTGTTTCTGAAACTTTGGGCAATGTCACTTCTTTATACCCTAGTTGCTCTATTGTCTATGCTTCTTTGGAATGTTAAAAGAATACATGAAATTCTACCCCCCCCACTAAAAAAAATCTGTTAATTAGAAAGAGGTGATAATATCCTCATAAAACGGTATGTGTGTATTAACAAGTATGTTAACTCACACGTTTTCTTAGATTGGCCTCCCTTGAAGCCCAAACCTAAGCCCCATCCAGACCTGTCCTCCGGGCTCTACCCCAGGTGACACGGATACACACCCCAAACAGGCCGCATCTGACCGACATTAGCTGTGTCCCTCTGGGAGCTCTGATCTGCTCTCAGCTCAGCCCAACAATGAGAAACTTTTTTCTCTTCTCCCTCAAGGGAACCTTCACGTTTATCCAATTCATTCTCTTGCAACCCAACTCTCCAGAAAAAAAAGGGGGGAGGGCGGAATCCCACCCCTAAGAGACAGTCTTCAGGTCTGAGGACGTTACTTAGCAACGGCACAAAGACCAGTGAGCAAAGGGGGACCTGGGGAGAAAACTCTTGGGTGGGGAGACAGAGCCAGTTTGAAAACTCCATTTCATCCAGAGAAAAACAACAAGGAAAACACAAACAGAATCAATCCTGAGAAAAGCCAAGCGGGGCTTCTCCCCAGCACAGGTCATCTCCTTACTCCCTGCATCTCAACTCCTTCAAACCCCCAGTGACCATGTCCTCCCCCTGCTTTCGCCCATGGCCCGGGTGCCCTCCCCTTGCCCTGGCCTGACCCACACAAGCTTGGATTCAGGGCTCCCCCACCCCTCCTCAGGCACCCACCGTTCTCAGACGCACTGGGACCTTCGCAGTCCGAGATTAACTGTTGGGGTTTCCGCTGCTTTCGCCGAGACATTCCCGGGTAGAGAGAGAGAGAGGTGGGAGAGGGAGGGGCAACGCTCACTTAGTCTTAACCGGGGTGACCTGGTCTGGTCTCCCCTTTGGATCTGAAGCCAACTGATGCCTCTCCCTCAGTGCAAATCACTGTGAAGCAGAGATGTTCTCTTTCCAGAGACAGACAGACAGACTTGTGCGCCCTCTCTCTCTCTGATTCTCTGTCCCTGACTCACTCTCTCTCTTTCTCTCTCAATCTCTGCAAGTCTTTAAAGGGGAGACGCCCCCTTTTTTTTCTTCAGCTTCTTCCCTACGCTTCTGCAGCTCCCATTGTAAAAGCAAAAATCCTAATCTTTCCGCACACTCTTTTCTTTTGTACTGCAGAGGAAAGGATTTAACCCTCTCCTCCCTGCCAGGACTCCCGGCCTCTCTCTCCCTGTGCTGTCTGTTCAGAAAATGTCTCTCACTTGTTCTTCTAACTCTTCAAAGATCTTCACAGTGTTTTGTGGTTCTTTCATGATTCTATGCCACCTTGTTTGATAATGTGACTGCTTCTGGGGTATAAGCTGAAATAAGAACTTTTCGATATATGCTGATAATAAGGCCAAAAAGTCTGCTATCTCCAGTTGAAAATGGGGATGTGAAAGGTTGGTAAAATGATAGAGTAAAGATGAACAGTCAGTATAATATGTGTGTAGAGCTGTTTATAATTTATAGACTATTTTCAGGTACATGACATATTTTGCATATTACAACTCTGAGGTTAGCATGGCAGGTTTTACCACTCCCATTTAGGGATGAATTTCTTTACAGATGAACCAAAAGGCTCAGTGAGGTTAAGTAACCTATCCAAGATTGCACAGCTATGATGTAACAGAGACGGGCCTGGAAGCCAGGTGCATCTGGCTCTCTAGTATTTTCCCCCCTCTACACTGTTAAAGGTACAATATGCTACGAGACTCCTAAGCATGAAAAAAAAAAAGTGATTGACTTAAGGAATCTCATTTAAAATAGCAGCAGGTCAGTGACTTTTCTGTCTCTACCATTCCTGTCCAGCTCTCAGGGTTGAAGGGCCGCCACCACTGAGATGATGTAGTTGAGTTCCGTGGCCCTCCAGGGTAGAAGAAGCTACAAGGAGGCACTTAGAGCTCACTCTAAAGGAACTTTCTAATAACGTGATGGACTCTCCAGAGGATTCGTGAGCTCTCTGTTAATATATTCTCACAAGGCTAAAAACAATTGTCAAGGATTCTGTGGAAAGAATGTTCTTTTAGATACGAAGCTTGACCTTTAAGAATATCCTCCATCTCTAAAATACATCATTTGGTAAACAACCGGGTCTCTCCTGCTCAGTCTGCACACTTCAAGGTGATTCATTTTTTGTTTTTTAACTTCTGGTCATGCTATTCCTACATGAATTTGAGTAATATTGTGCGCTATTGGGCATAGAATATCCAGATATGCCCTATGTTCTAGCTATAATGCCTAGGTATTTTTCTTTTAACCTTATTTACCCTTTATTCTTCTCGCTGAGATGAGAGAGCATCCGAAACACCATCAGTTAGGAAAGTGGGAATTATTTTCCCCTTTAGAGTTTAATGATGTAAATCTCTGATGGCTACATCTTCAGAGAAAAGCAAAGCATAGCTCAGTGACAGTGTTGGGTGCAAACTTGAAGTTACTTTCATTTCTTCCCTTATACAAGTCCAGGCTAGTCTGGCAATACTAAGAAAGGGAGAGAGAGAGAACAGATGGCGGGAGGGTTGCCGGTGATAAATGAAGCAGGTACCCACATCTGAAGCGATTTGGGAAGCACTCTGATCTTTGCTTTGGAGTTCACTGAATCTCCATTATTTTCCCAGTCCTTTGGGGTCAGGACCCTGGGTGGCTCCCTCACATTCCGCCCTTGGAGCTTTTGCTAACATTGTCTAACTCACCCTGTTAACTCCTCTGCGGCAGACAGTGCAGTTATCACGGGGTTGTTATTGTAGAAAAAGTGGGAACACCGGGGCCAGGAAAACTTCTGATTTCTCAGTGGGATAGACTGGGTCCTGTCACCCTTTCATCCTACTGTTTCCATCATTTACTTCCTTTTTGAGGAATAGAAAGGAGAGGGAAAAAATATAGCTTTCTGCTTTTCTCAGGAGTCTATGAAATCTCCAGGGGGTAGATTTGGGGGTACAATATCCGTCTCTTGTCTATCTTGTCTTTTCCTTTTTTTTTTTTTTCCTACCCTCCTTCTTGCTGGCCTTATTGTGAAAGGAAGGGCTCTTTCCCCTCCTCTCCTTTCTTCTGCCCTCCCCCATTTACCATTTTCCCCCCTTTTACCTCTCTCCACTGTGGCCTCTTGACCTCTCCACAGAGTTACAAAAGTAAAATCCTTGAAGAGATGCTGCTGTGGGAATGTTAATGAGCCTTCCCCACAAAGGGGCAAAGACTTTACTCCACTGAGTTGGAAAAAAGCCCCTTTGAAAAGGGGTTTCTGTGTGTGGTGAAGTGGAGAGGGAAGGGGAAGGAGGGAGAGGAAGGGTGAGGGAGAAAAGATGGGAGGGAAAAAGAGTGAGAGAATGAAAGAAGAGGAGAAAGGGGGAGAGAGGGAGAGAAGGAGAGAGAAACTTAATAGAAGAGAATATTAAAACAACACTTTTCTTGCTTCAATTGGTAATTTAGTGATGGAATTTTTTAATTTTTGGAAAATGTCCTATGGTCTTTTGACCTTGTAAATGGAGAGGCACTCAAGGGCATTGAAGATAATAAAGGGTAAGAAAAAGGGACTTATCCTTGCACCCTACTCCCAGTTCCCTCCCACATTTGGGAACATGAGAGGCTCTAGGAAAAATATTCTGGGTGGTGGTAAAGATGGGCTCTTTCTTTTTATATTTTCTAATTTTACTAAAAATTTCTGTTTTGGCTTCCATATTGGCTAGTGGCCTAATAATAATGTTCTCTCTTCAGGAATAGCTTAAAGTACTGTTGAACTTTTTTTACGTCATGGAGCCAGTTTTCAAGCCAGACCACTTGAGCATAATCTCCATATCCTTCATTTGTGAGCACAGGTTGCCTCTGAATTAGTCAAGATGAATGTTAAGGTATTTTTTTGTGTGTGAAAATTAAGTTCTTAAAAAGCAAAGATATGCATTATTCACAGTGGCCAGGACATGGAAGCAATCAAAGTGTCCTACTATAGATGATTGGCTAATATACACAATGGAACTTTACTCAGCCATAAGAAGAGATGAAATACTGCCATTTGCAACAACATGGATGGACCTCGAGATAATCATGCTAAGCGAAATAAGCCAGACAGAAAAAAATTGAAAATCACATGATATCATTTATATGTGGGATATAAACCTAAAAGCAACAAATGAACAGGACAAACAAACAGAGACTCAGGGACATGGACAATGGACTAGTGGTTACCAGAGGGTAGCAGGTAGGGGAGGAGGGGAGAGGTAGATGGGGTAAAGGGAGTCAAATATAGGGGAGTAGGGGGAGGGTGAAGTGAGTAAAGAGGATCAAATATATGGTAGCTGAAGGAAACTGGATTTTGAGTGGTAATCACATAATAGAATATATAGATGTCAAATTATAATGTACACCTGAAAACTATATTATTGTATTAACCAATGTTACCCAATAAACTTAAAAAAAAAAGACTAAACATTTTTTTAAATGGAAAAAAAAAGAAAAGAAAAGAAAAGAAAAGACATGCTGTTGCTTTTTAAAGAAAGCCAGTCAATAATGTTTGACTTTCAGAGATTTTCCTACTCACTGTGTGGTGATGTCAGCACACCACTCCAAGTAAAGAGGCCCAGAACTGTCGGGAACAAAGAGAGGGTGATTGGAAGGAGATCCTTGGAAGAGAAAGATGAGGAGCCAATCAGAAAGGCTAATTCTCAGAGCTCTATACACTCCTCTGGACTCACAGTAATCACATGGGGAATTTTATCCAGAATTCACATTCCTAGCCTCCACCCCAGATCGATTTAATCAGAATCTCTGGGGGTGGGGCCTAAGATCTTTAAACAAGCTCTTCAATGATTTTTCTTGCAGAGTTAAGTTTGAGACAGTTGTACTTGACTTGTGGTTCCCAACCATGGACTCTAGACTCCTAGGGGACTGCAGTGTTTTTCCAAGGGAATCCATGTGCACAGGAAGGGAACCTGGTGTGTGCCCCAAATATATAACACGCCTCTCAAATGTATATATTACTGTTAGCCAAATGTTTGTCAATGTTCAAATTCATACACTTTTAACTCATTTAAAGAGTTTCTAAACTCATCGTGGCTTTTGCCCTGATAATACAGCTACAGTCATGTGGGGGTCCAGAACATTTTTTGGCATTTTATTCAAGGTCTCTTCTCTCAGGACAATACTCTGCTCTTAGTATTCCTCTTTTGCTAATTTACAGAAGAGCAGGGATTATGGAGGCATTTGCTCTACCTCCCAAAGAGTTAGAATCCTATGAGAAATTTGATTTTAATTGTAAGAGAAGTAAACTAGGATTCCAGAAATGCATGTACTGGATGTAACAATAATCACAGGTTAGGTGCATTCTGTGTGCCATGCCCTTTAAATATGGGATCTCATTTAATCCTTAAAATAACTTTGCAAAGAAAGCATTATATAATTCCCGACCTAGACATGCAGAACACCTAACACCCCATTTTACAAATGAGGAAACTGAGCCTTAGAGAAGCAAAATAACTTTCTTGCTCAAAGTCTCATAGCCAATAAACAGCTGATTGAAATTTGCCCAAACAATGCCTGATTGGATGGGCTGTGTTGTTGTGTTTTTTTTTTTCACCACAATGCAGCACTTTATTGCCATCCTGATGATTTCTGCTTCTGTTATAGGCCTTGCTTTTTGGCTACTGACCTGGAGGATGACTTAAACTTTCAATTTCCAAAGAAAATGTGAAGACCTTTAGTTAATATCTACAATAAATTATGTTTCTTATAATTATATATTACCACATTTTTTTTTTTTTGTCTTGCTAGCATTAAGAGAGTAAGGCAATAAAGAGTAAGAGACAAGTGCCTTTTGCAAAACTTTACTAAGAAAACACTGACAAACAGTCCCTGGTCTTATTAGATGATTTCCGCCTGGCCTCTTTCAGGTGGCAGTTGCCATGGTGTTTCGGGCAGAGGGAGGGAGTGAAGATCAAGGAGGGTCATTCAGACTGAGTCTTGTCTGGTGTTTCTTTTCAGAGTTAATTCTCCAAAGGATGGCAGGAATTTAAACATTCATAAGAGGACAGATAAAACTTATTCTTTTTGCTCTCCTTCATTTCTCCATATAACTCATGTTAAATAAAGGGGAAATGGAATTTGTGAAGAGGATAAGGTAGTGGAACAGGAAAGGGAGGTTGTGGGGGAAGGGCCGTGAGCTTTGCTGGCAGTGGGGGAAGGCCAGGGTGGGGGCAGGGAGGAAGGGGATAGAAGAGAAAGAAAGAGAAAGTGTGTGTGTTTTCAAGGAAGACATTATAGGAACAATTTGTTAAAATTCTGGGGATCCTGAGGTTTGTCATTTGAAAGAAAATCAACAAATCAACAAAGGATGTGGGATCAGGGACAAACAGTGGGGGAGCACGATGAGAAAGGCAAAAAAAAAAGTTAAACGAAGTCATTAAAAAGAACAAATCAGAGTGAAGAGAAAGAGTTAAGTCACAGAGGCAAGTCTTTGGAGCAATAGGAACATATAGATTGAAGTATGTCAGAAAATATGAATAATTGACAACCTTTGACAGAAACATAGTCATAGCCTTCAGGAAGAACTCTTAAGAAGGGGAACAAGTGGACTCCCCAAGAACTTTGAAAATGGAAGGGGCCATGGGGATTATCTACAAATTTCTCACTTTTCAGATAAGGAAAGTAAGACCAAGAAAGGTTAAGTGACTTTTCAAAGTTTTCCAGAACCAGATTTTATCTCAGAGAAACGTCCAACTGGAGAAGAAACAAGGCAAGAATGAGTGGGAAGCCGAGCAAAAGTAAAATTTTAAAAATTTAAAAGATTGATCTTCAATTAATTTCTTCATCCTTTCTAGAATTTATAAACTTTTTTTTTCTTGTGAGGACCATTTTATTTTAGTAGCTAATTCCATTCCAATAACTTCATATCTTAGACTATTTCAGTCAGATAAGAATCCATTCCCAACTTTGGAGACTATTCCCAGGAAAATGATCCTTCAGTGACTAAGTACTAAGAAAATTCTTGATGATGTTTAATTGATTACTAATTATATTTTAAGTGTAATTCTTTTAAGTCTGCCCTCAGAGTTTATTCATTCACATTCATTTGTTCAGCAAATATCTTTTGAGCACCTACTATGTGCTAAGTACCTAGTACAGAACAGAAAATAAAATAGATGCTATCCAGTTTATTATGCAGCTATTCTGGACTTCAATCTTTTGGTGATATCTTTTTTTTTTTTTACAGTATTTCCATTTCCAAATTATGCCACTGCTTTATTCCTCATCTATAATTGGGATAATTTAAGACAGGATTCTTGGGGACTTTTGCTATGGTTCCTCCTCTATCCTGGAACTGCTCTTAGGGCCACAGAATGAGCTAGGACACATGGTTCCTATGGAGTTGATTAGAGCAGGTTCACTACTACAGAAGATAGTTCAAAGTAAAAAGATCTGATGGGGCCAAATCAAAGCAGAATCCTTGCAGAGAACTAGCAGGAGCTGAAAATCCCACAAGTAACCTGAAAGTCCAAAGGGGCTGGAATAGGATAGCAAATGAGTTAAGAGAGGAGAGTTAAGAGAAGAACCGCTGTGAATGCTGACTTTTTTGGACTTGGGAGTTTGAGGTGAATAACAACTGGCTTAAATATGGTAGTTCAAAATGCATAATACGGGCTGTGTTGTATATTGTGGAGCATCCTGTGCTTCCCTGCAGCTGAGCATTTCTATGAGAATGGATGGCAATATAGTAGTTTTATTATTTAATTAATAAATCATATACTATTTGATTTCTTAGTCTTTGTCCATCTTAAAGTGCTTGTACATTTCTTGACCCCATGATCCACTTAATCCCATGGAATTTAATGTGAGGCTCAATGATGTACCATTCATGTTGTAGACATTATCTCTCACTCCTCTCTCTAGACAGAGAGATATACACAGAAATGTACATATATCTCTATATATTATGTGTATGTGTATACACATACATATAAATGTTTATACAAAGATGAGGATTGAGGATCAGTGGATTTAGAGTAGAAATATTTGGGGATGATGGAGGAGCAACTTCATGACCAAATTCTATTCTATGAAATTTAGATCTTTCTTTGTCTCATCTGGTTTAAGGACCTCTGTTCCCATCTTGATCAAGGGATAAATGTCACCAAGGCATGTGTGTGTGTTTCCAAAAAATTAGATGGGAGTCTGAAAGAAAAGAGAGGGTGAAAAAGGGAGACTTGGTAGAAATAAGCCTGTTACTCAAGAAGAGTTACTCTTTCCATCACCTGCCCCTATCTTTATACTGTAAACCTCAGCCACCTTTCCACACACACTGTTTCTAAGCTGTCCATCTTTACTCAGTCAGCCTGGAATCCCAGAATTAACTTTGTTTTTTTGAAAAGGAAGAAGAAACACTTGCCAAGGTACCTGAAAAACAGCATTAGAAAATAAACTCAACAAAATCACATTACATAATTTAAAATCTTAGGAAACAAACAAAAAAGTGTCATAACCATTACAGTACTATGAAATCCCTTCTAAATTTAAAATCTTTTAAAAATAAGAGAATTAAAAAATATGTGATTTTCAAAACAAAAAGCACTTTTTTACGAAAGTATAGTTTGGCCATTCTTTTATACCCACCGGATGTCCACTTTATGCTAGCTGGGCAGGATGTATGGGAACATAACCTCATGTCCTTTCTACCCTCCAGAAGCTTATATTGAAAGTCTGCTTGACAAATAGAGCTCATACGACACACATTTCCATTTTTAGTGGAAAAATCATTGACTTGGGTTCTAGTCAGATTCTTCCACTTTCCAGTTAAATTACCTCTCCAGACCTCAGTTTCCTTATCTGCAATCGTTAGGTTAGGCCAGGTGATTTTCTCACCCAGCTTTAACTTCTGTGTTTTGTATGTAAAAATCTACATTAATCAGCAAAATATGTCTATTGCAACAATTTCTACATAGGGTCCTGCAACAATAAATCTACGAGAGTCAGTTTCTAAAGGCATCACTCAGGACAAAAGTCTCCTAGAGTCAAAGTTAAAAATCTCTGAAGAAGGAATGTATCAGAGACCAGTTTTGTTCTGGTACTAGAACTGGTGATCATTTCTTTGGCTGAATATCAGATGGTATAAGGCCTGTATTGAGAGGGTAGGTAGGTAAAATAAAAAATACACACTTCTCAGTGTAGAATCACACTCAGGCTTACATTAGAGAGGAGACAAGAAAACAAGAGAATGGACTTATTCTGTACTCATTGAATGGAATGCAGAGTGTGATTGACTGCATTCTTTCCACTGTTGTCTCTCCCTTTTGCAGGGAGAGACAACAATAGAATTACAATTACAGTCTCTATGGAATTATAATTTAATTTGCATATGCAAGTTAATAAAAAAAAATTATAGTTCATCAACAACTCTCAGGCCTGCCGATGATCTTTGTGACCTCCAGAAGTAAAAAATATGTGAAAATATTTTTTACTTCTGGAGGTCAAAAACCAAAGTAGCTTACAGGTTCATGATTCTGTATCTCCAGATGGCAGAATCACCCCAGGATTTAAACCCAAGCCCAGGTTTATATTCCTTTGGGATACAAAGACTAAACTAGATCTTACGATTAGTTATACTCTCAACAAATGTTTATTAAATGCATTTCATATTTTACTCACTGAACCTGGATTTAGGAGGTAAGAAGAAGAAAAAAATACATTTCTCAACATAGACTCACACTCATGCTCACATTAAGAGAACTGACATGCTGGGGTGAGAGAATTTCATAAAGGTATGCATAAAGTTCCACGGAAAGAAGGGAGGCCTCACTTAGAATGATTAACCACTGGCAAAAAATTCATCCCTCCCCCCTCCCCATTAAACAAATGTCCGTGCTTAGTTACTATACATAAAGCACTGTGCTAGATGTCATAAATGCAAAGAGAATAAAACCAGATCTTTCTTGAAGGAATGTTGATTTGGTATAGGAGATAAAACAGTTAAGCAGGTAATGGGAATAGCCACTCTTTGTGGGCCACTTCTTTGTGACAAGGTCACGTGAGGGTCTTTAATTACATTCTCTTACAGTAATCTTGTGAAGTAGGCATTGTTATCCTCATTTTACCAGTTAGGAAATTGAGGTTTAGAGAGGTTAGTAATTTGCTGAGAGTCATGCAGCTGTGAATTACGAAATTGGCCCTCTAACACATTTATCTCATAACAAAGTCTGTGCTCCAAAGACTATGAATTACGGGGTGAGTTTTTGGAATTAAATTTCCTTCACTACTTGTCAACTGCATGACTTTGGGTATTTTACTTAGCTTCTCTGAGCCTCAATTTTCTCATGTAAAAATGAGGTTCACAGTATCTACTTCAGAGGATTGTGGTGGAGACTTAGCGAAACTTAGTTAAGGCACTTCACGCAGCGCCTGGCCAATCTTTCAAGCACATTGCATTTGATGGCTGATATTATTATGCTGTCCTGCATAGGTAGCAATGTGAGTGCCGAGAGATGCATATTGAATGCGTACACATTTTGAGGAAGGAAAGATCACTTCCAGTTGGAGGGTGGGAAGGTGAGAAGATTAAAAGAAGGATCACGAAGAATTCACTTAAATTGGAGTTTTCAAAAAAAGTTAAGACTTGAATTTAGATTCTAAGATTTAGAGTAGAAGTTTCTGTGAGGAAGGCCACAAGGAGCTTGCTACCTGTGGGAGGTGACAAGTAATAAAAATGCAAGCAAATAAATTAGATAATTACAGAACGTGGTAATTAAACAGATTTGGGAGAGAAAGTGAGGAAGAGGATGGGGCTGGTGGGTAAGGGACTAAGAGGGAAGCCTAAATTCTCTCTCTAGGTAGAATGCTGTTCTTATGTAGATCTGTGAAAAGATACCAAATGAATAGCCCAAACACACAGAAATGCAAGTGCTCTTAGAAACAGGGGCTGTTAGTAATGCAAATATGAAAAACCTCCAATTTAAGCAGAACAACAACAGCCTAATTGAACTTAATCAATCTGTGAATAAAGACATTTACACCCTCATGATTTTTTTTTTTTTCACCTATACCACCTGATATTCTTAGGTGGTCTCCCATCCAAGTACTAACCAGGCCTGACCCTACTTAGGGTCCGAGATCAGATGAGATGGGTCATGTTCAGGGTGGCATGGCTGTAGACACACCCTCATGATTTTGATGACAGAAAAACAATTTTTTCCTCCATCCCTAGTTTGTCTTTACAGTTAGAACTAAGTACAATTAGTCAAGGCCATCATATTCTAGGGCTCGTTTGTTCATTCAACAAATATTTTACTGAGCACTTACTATATGCCGGGCACTCGGCCACACTTGGGAAATAGAGAGGATAATCTTTTGTTCTCATCAATTGCTACAGAGGGCTTTTGGAAACAAAAGAGCACATTAGGAGAAACACAGGCAGGTCCTGACATATATCTACTGACCTGTTTGGGTAGGGGCGGGAGAAGACCTGGTAATCTATAGGGCCCAGAATGTATCCTGAGATGATCTATGGTGAGACGACAAAGTACCCTTGATTTTGGAGTTTTTGAAAAGATTTTAATGTTCCCAATTTTATGTGAACTAAAACATTGTCTGCCTTTCACATTCCTCTGTGAACTCCATTCCAAAGCCCGCCCCATCATTCCTCCTATACCTGTCCTCATCTTTTGCTATCTAAATTTACCAAATAAATCTTTTCTTTCCACCCATTTCAACTCCTGCTGTTCTTCACAGCCAGTCTCTGGGCTCAGCCCCAAGCCTTGAGGAGCAGTAAATGGATTCAGAGTTGCTACTCAAACACAGATTCCCATGGAAACCAAAGGACTAAGAAAACAAAAAGAGAGGAATAGGCAGGCACTGCGTGACCTTTTATGCTCGCTCTCCAAATTCTTTTTGCTCTCGGGCATGAAGGCAAGTGCTTATTTGTATACCTACTGGAACGAAAGAACCTGACCCCTCCCCAGCAACCCTCAAATTTCTTAAGAACCTCTCTACTCTTTTATAGTAAGTGAAGAGCAGTGGGACATCGCCATCTGGTGGTAGAAATACCAAATCACCTCCAAGAAGGGAAATTAAGGAGTGAGACCCTCCAATGCAGCTGCAAAGGAAGAGGATGCCAAAATGTAACGTGCCACTCAGGAAAGTGTTTAGTTGTGATGCATTTAGTACTCGCCCCTTCTCAAACACATTTTAAAAATATTTAAATATCTTTATGTTGATGACCAAGGTTGTTGTTGTTGTTTTTGTAGTTGTTGTTGTTTAAATCCAATCCAATTATGAATGGGTACATGAGGTCATCCCATATCTCCCACCTTCGTAGTAGATATTTCCTACCTGAATGTATTGTTGTCACCACAAATTCAGTGTAATCCTGGAGCTGGATCATGCTCTTCTTTTCCTTTTCTTTCCCATCTAGAGGGCAGCTTTGCTAGCTTACAAAGGGAAACCAGAAGATTTATTCCACTGTCTTTTTGATGTATCCTAGAGTTGAAATGCCATCCTTCTCTCCCCTGACACCAACATCATGGGAGCAGAAGCCCATGCTGTGGCAGGCGTGTACTACTGTCTTCGGACTGCTCTTTTATCTTCTTTTCTGAAGTTCAGTTTCTCCAACTTTTATTTCTATCTTTTGGCTTTCTTTGGATTTTTTCCAAAGTCTTTTACAAAAAAATATGTTTTATTTTTAAAAACAATTTTAGATTTACAGCAAAATTGAGCATAAGGTACAGAGATTTCCAATACACTTCCTGCCCCTGCACATGCATAGCCAGTTATCGGTATCCCTACTAGAGAGGTACATTTGTTACAACTGATGAACCAACAGTGACACATCAAGCAGCACCATACAACAAGTGCTGGGGCACGGAAACCTGAACTGTAATTGACAATTTCCTGGAAGCTCAGTGTGGACAAGTCTGAGAGAGAAAAACTTATGGGGATCCAGTCATAAGGCTTTTGCAAGTTTTACCTCCAAGAGCTCTACTGGCTCTGTCTCACAGTGTGTATTGAAGAAAAATCCCCTCACGCTTCCAGTAAGAGGAGGGAAAATGGGGCCTTTTTGAAAAAAGCCAGAGTATTGCCTTCTTTATAAGTCCTGCCCTCAGAGTCTAACCTGTTGGAATATTATCAGAGCCTAACTGAACTAAGAGAAATGCTCAATCCAGCCCCCTCTAGCCATCCTGTCCCACCTAAGGTGGGGTTGGGGGCTGAGAAACACATGTAAAGTTCACAGTCCACAGGCAGAGGCTGTGTAAAAGACCAAGACCTAATTATAAGACTATAGAATGCTTCCCTTCCCCCCACACCTCTCAACCATATCACTAAAGGCATATTTACAGCAATTCTTTTTACCAAGTACATCATGCCCAGTTATCATGAAAAAATCACAAAGCATACTAAAAGAAAATTAGACAAAACAAAACAAAACCAAAAAACCCCCCAAAACAAAAAAAATTCACAGTTTGAAGAGATAAAGCAAGCATCAGAATTAGATATGGCAGAGATGTTTGAATTATCAGACCAGGAATTTTAAACAACTATGATTACCACGTTAATGGCGCTCATGGATAAAGTAGACAGCATGCAGGAACAGGTGGGCAATTTAAGCAGAGAGATGGAAATTCTAAGAAAGAACCGAACAGAAATGTGAGAGAACAAAAGCAGCATAACAGAAATGAAGACTGCCTTTGGTGGGCTTATTAGTAGACTGGAAGCAGCTGAGGGTGGAATCTCTATCTTGAGGATATCTCAATAGAAACCTCCAAAACTAAAAAGCAAATAGAGTCTACAGCCATGACACCCTGAACATGCTGGATCTCATCTGATCTTGGAAGCCAAGCAGGGGCGGGCCTGATTAGTACTTGGATGGGAGACCACCTAGGAAGACCAGGTGCTATAGGCATAAAAAAAAAAATTAAAAAACAAACAAAAAAAAGCAAATAGAAAAAAGACTGGGGGAAAAAACAAAACAAAACAAAAAAACAGAACAGGATATCCAAGAAATATGAGACAACTACAAAAGGTATAACATATGCTTAAAAAGAAAGAAAGAAAAAAGAAATATAGTGCCTCTGATCTAAAAAGATTAATTTCTACTATGACCATTGTATTTATCCATATTACAATATCATTATGAAAGGAACATAAAATGTTTAAATCACAACGAGTTAAGTAAAAATATCCTTCCTGGTGGAAGTCGCTTGTGAGCTAACTGAATCATAAGGAGCTTGCATGAAAGTGTAACTGTATTCTAAATTTACAAACAGGGCAGTCCTACAAAACTGTAGGTTGTAAGCACAACTCTAATGCTAAAAATTCTACAAAGGGAGAGTATTATTTAGTGAAACTCATCTCGAAGTTGGACAAACCAATAAAATTATTAAATTTATTGTTGTTTATTTTTCTTCAAAACTTAAACCTGATGGAAGAGACAAATACTTCTTAAGTGCACCCACAAATTTCAATATTCACTGCCATAACCTTAAGCCAGGCTATTATCACCCCTCACTTGAACTGTTGCAACAGTCTACTAACTAGTCTCCTTACTTTGTTGGCTTCTGTAGTCCATTCACTACATAGCAGTTAAGTGTGACAATATTAAAACATAAATCAAATATAGTTAATAATATTATAATAACTATGCATGGTATCAGATGGGTACTAGACTTACTGGAGTGATTACTTCATAGGTTATATAAATGTCTAATCACTATGTTGTAAACTTGAAACTAATATAATTTGTACGTCAAATGTAGTTGAAAATAAGAAAAAAATAAACAAACAAATACCCCCCGCCCCCCGGCACAAGTCAGATCATGTTAAGGAGCTTTGATTCATTCAATGGTTTTGATATTATATTTAGAATGAAATCCACAGTCCTTACAAAGATCAGAATGATCTACTCCTTTATTCCTTTATATCCCTGGATCCTCACTCTCATTAACAATGCTAGCCTTGCCTAATTCTTTCATATCTTTTAAGTCTCAGATTACAATAGTTTCACAAAAAATGAGTACGTGAATATTCCTACGGCATTATTCATAATAGTCAAAGGGTGGAAACAACCCAAATCACCATCAACTGATATCTATTGATAAACAATACGTGGTATAGCCACACAATGGAATTTTATTCAACCCGTCAATGTAAAAAACATCCAAAACTGTAGAGGATTTTTTATGAGTCTATATGAGCCAAGATGATTGTATATATACTGGAGAAAGAGAGCTCAAATGCTCAGAAGAGTAATAGTTTTGTATATTCTTTTATGCATTTGAAATTAAGGAAGGAACATAAAGTTTTCATGAAGGTGCAAGAAAGCAAGGCGGGATTGGATTACAAGATATTTAACAACATCATGCACTCTCTTGAGGGTGGTTATTTCAAAGATGTGTTAACTTAGATTCACAGGAACAATGGATAGGGCTTGCTTAAGGCAAAGGTAAACCTTTTACTGAAAAGTTATATGCCTGGGGTGTGATGACCCACCATGAACTACCCAGTTAGAAATTTATGATCAGATCAACCTGTGAAGTTACTTTCCATAGAATCCCTTTTTTGCCCACAAACCTTAAAAAAGAATGAAATTTTGATAAGTGCTTCAACACGGATGAATCTTAAAGACATTATGCTAAATGAAAAGTACTTAGGACAAATAATGTATGATTCCACTTCATGAGGTACGTAGAATAGTCAAATTACTTTATCATATGACAATTCTGTATATTTCAAGCACTGATTCCCCTCTACTATCCACACATTTTTTCATTGCTAGGTAGATATTTCTGTACTTCAATGTTCTATACCATGGTCTGGGAATAATGGCACCTGCCCGTTGGCCTATGGCAGATCAGGTTGGGCCTGGATAACATGAAAAGTTCTGGATCCTGGAAGAAGGAGGCCTGGGAGAGTTAAGAGGTCCGGCTGAAAGAATGGACAAATAGAGAAACAAAGACTTGTTGACAAAGGCTCTTGAGGCCAGGCAAAGATAAGGCTGTCAAGGCATTTGGAGATCTGTTCCAGAGTGTGATTCCAGGGCAAACATTTGGAAAACAAAGCCCTGGCTGTGAGTGAAGGGAAGAGAGGTTTTTGAGTAAACAAGTAAGATAATGATTTTCCAAACTACTGATTCCAGTTCAGTGACTCAGGTGGCTGGAGCTTATCCAGGAAGCTCAGGGCACAAGGTGGAAAGCAACCCTGGACAGGGCACCCTTGTGTTGCAGGGCACACTCACACCTACACACACACACTCACTCAGACTGGAACAATGTAGACCTGCCAACTCACGTCACATGCACATTTTAACAGGCTATGTGAATGACATTTACATAATCATAATGTGATAACCTTTAAGTAAATGTTTTTAATGATATTTGGAATCACTATAAACAGAGTAACAAAGGTTAACTGATGGTTATGGAAAAGAATATAAATATCATCAATTTTGACAATTAAAAAGTACAGATGACACAAGTTGGGAAGTGCAAGGTAAGGAAGAGGTAGAGAGAATGGCAGGGTTCTAACAGTCTCCTTTCATAAAGTGAAGGCAAAAGAGATTTAATTATATTCATTCACTAATTTGGCAAATACTTATTGAATACCTGTTATGTTCCAGGCACTCTTCTTATTGTGGGAGATTCAATGATGAACAAACAGACACAAATCCCTACCTGCTTACAAAGACAACGATAGAATAGTTACACTTACACCCATAGTCTTATGTGGGCAACATATGGTAAATTGGTCAACAAGGCATCCCAAAATTGCAGGATGAAGCTCGTCCCTGGTGTGGCAGTCATGGACATGTCACTGGCATCTTCCTTCTAGAAAGCAATAGGCTAGTATGTACCTTCAAGTGAGGAAATAGACCTTTACCCTCAGAAAACGGTAAGATGACGTTTAGGTCTCTATGGTTTCCATGTGGTATTGTTTATTTGCATGTTTTTATATGACCAGATGACCTTCAACTGACACTACCTCCCTCATGCAAGCACATGCTCCAGGTAGCAGCCCTCAGAGTCACAAGCAAATGTAAGTTTCTTATACGAATTCTCCAACAGCCCTTGTGATCATTAGTCTCTGCCTCCTGCTGCCTTCCCTTTTTGAATCCCTTAGATAAGACCCCCATGTGGCTTACCAAAATCTTTCTCTTTTGGTTTGAATTGGCCTCTGCCTGGGAACCCTAAACACTCCACCTACAAAACTGAATAAAGACATGTAATAATATTATTTTATTAATTGTTAAGACAAGAGTTATGACAGCAATTGTGTTAAGCACCTGGGAAAAAGGAACAAGATGTATAATAGCCTTTGGAAATTTTTTTGATTCATATGCTATAGATTCGAGCTTATTTTTGTAATTCCCTGTTTGACCATCTTATTTGTTAAATATGTTTAAAGATTAAGACATTTCATAAGTAATTTTCTAGTTTGAGGGAGTTGATATCTAGTATATTGTTTGTTTTCTGAACAGAATATTGAGAAATTGTTTAGGTCGGTTTCAGCTAAGGGAGAATGGTTAGTGTTCTGTCTCCTGTACCAATGAAGTGAACTTGTGAGTCCTTTGAAGGTGAACGTTAACCTGACCAAACTGTTGACTCTCCACTATGACCGAGAGAATTTGCTCTATTGATAACATGATTTCATTAAATGGATAAAGCAACTGTCCAGTATAAAAAGCTGAGAATGAGGCAGAAGCATAATAGGATAAGACTGGAGGTGTGAAGGGGTTGAAACTAGAGATATTGCACAAAATTTGCCCACATTGATTAAGCTCTGGTCTAACTCAGAGCTTGTCAACCTCATGAATCTAAATTGATATGAAATACTGATCTGGATAAATTATCCATATGCCCTGATTAATTGTCCAATTTTTTTAAAAGAGAAATTTCATAATGAGCTTTCCTATTTTTGTGTGGGGAAATTATTATTGAGACATTTGAAAAGACTTTATTGCATTCTCTTTTTTGGATTGTTTAACTTGGTTTGGTTTATGAAAACACCAGTTTAAGAAAAGGTTATTTCTTCAGCAGGCGAAGCAGAGTAAGCACTTTAGTTCCTCTTCATATCTCATAGTGGCCTCAGGAAGTTCCCCAAGCCAGGCCTGTTAAGATGCACACAGTAGAGTATCTGTAGTTTCTCTTCTAGCCCTAGCTCCTCAGGTATATATCCAATTGCAACAGAACTGTAGAACATTCTCCCATCAAAAGAACTATAGTCCATCCTATGAAGGCTTGACCAATATCATCCTAATGGCTAAAAAGCCTGTAGGATGCTTTTGATATTTCAGTCCTCTGGATGTCTAAGTGTGACAGGTTTCACTCTCTTCTGAGTGACTTTAGTCTTGCGCTCTACTCTTGTAGCAGCTGAGAGTTGTTTACCTGGAGGGGACACTAAGAAACTGCTAGAAGTAGTATGTTATTTTAAACGGTGTTTGATCTCAGTGTGTTGATATTATATGGCCACATAAAAGGGAAAAATCAAGAAGGAAAAAACCACTGAAATCTAAACATTAAAATAATTGTAAATGTGAAGGTTCCCCCAGGGGACAGACACTTTCAAACCTCATTCTTAGTCCCAGGGCTTCCTATCATTCTCCTCAGGGCCAGCTTCACCTCTTGGTTCCGCAGAGTGTAGATGAGGGGGTTGAGGAAAGGAGTGATGGCTGTAGGGAATAGGGCAGCTGCCCCATCCAGGGGGCTGTTGGTTTCAGGCCTCAGGTAGATAAAGGCACAGGGCACATAGTACACGGTTACCACAGCTACATGGGCTCCACAGGTTGAAAAGGCCCGGCGCCTCCCATCAGCCGTACGGATCCTCAGGATGGCCTGAATAATTTGTATGTAGGAGAGGAGGATCAGGAAGAAGCAGCTGGCAATTACCACCCCAATATCTACAAAGGTCACCAGCTCATTGACTGTTGTATTAGCACAGGCCAGCCTCAAAACTGCAGGAATGTCACAGAAGAAGTAATCTACCCGGTTGGGCCCACAGTAGGGCAGACGGAAGGTTAGGATAGCCTGGAGAGCCCCATGAATGGATCCTGCCATCCAAGCTCCAGCCACAAGCAAGATGCTCAGCTTAGCATTCATGAGCACAGGGTAGTGCAGGGGTCGGCATATTGCCAGGTACCTGTCAAGGGCCATCAGCGTGTAGAGGAAGCACTGAGTACTGCCTAGGAAGTGATAGAAATAGAGTTGAGCAACACAGCCACCAAATGAGATGGGTTTGATGCCTAAAGTGAAGTTCATCATGAGGCGAGGGACAATGATGGTAGAGATGCCCATGTCGATGATGGAGAGGACACCAAGAAAGATATACATAGGGCGGGCATGGAGCTGCACGTCTACCCAGACAGTGATTAGAATAAGCAGGTTCCCCAGCTGAGTCAGGATGTAGATCAGCAAAAAGAACACTAAAAGAAACGTCCTTAGCTTGAGTGGGTAGGGAATTCCTGTCAGGATGAACTCAGTCAACAATGTGCTGTTGATTTTTTCCATCCTCTGGAGAGAACTTACCTAGAGAATGGACAAAACAGGAGTTAATGTGGAGGTGAGAGGAAAGTGAGGAGGAACGAGAGAGAGATTGTAAAAACTAGGAATAACAGCAGAAGAGTTTTTCTCATGTAGAGAGATAACAAGGGGGAGAAAGTATGTCCTATGGCAGGGGTTGGCCTGTTTTGTAAATAAAGTTTTATTGGAACCCAGCCATGCTCATTTACTTATATATTGTCTGCAGACACTTTGCTGCTATGAAGGCAGAGTGGAGTTATTGCGTTTGGCCTGCAAAGCCTAAAATATTTATTCTCTGGACCTTTACAGAAAAAGTTTGCTCCTAGGAGTTTGCACCTAGAGCACTTTTGCCAAAGATTAAAGGTTTACTGGAAATGATATATGTGAGAAAGAGTATTTGTTTTGTTAAATGTTCTTCTGGTTCAGAAACTGACAGAGGCCACTGGCTCATTCTATTCTCTGCCAGGGCATAAATTTATATAGAGTGGAGAGTATGCAGAAAAGAAATGGGAAAATTCCTTTCTCCCTTTTGTGGTAGAGAGAATGGACTACAATTTTGATTAAATGGCTAGTTGTGTGCTTGATGCTGTATAAGTCTACTCTCCAAGTTCTTTATAGTTAAAGGGAAAAAAATGCCCATGAGGCTGTAAGCTTGTAAGTAAAGTTGCTGTTGGTACTTTATGCTATGTATTTTGGTTTCTTTGTATATAATAATTTTGCCTTGGGGCATGGTCACGAAAGAGAGGAGAGGAGGAAACAAAGAAGGATGGCGATAGTGATAAGTCCAGTGGCTGCTCTGGTCTGGCTGTCATGGGATACTACAGTTTTCTGGAGTCACAACAGTCTGATGTTAAACTCTGCAGATTTAGAAGCCTGATTTGGTTAGGTCTCCCTAGGGGAATCAGGGATGGGAAATCAATTCACACTATTCAAATACCTGAGAGAATGACTTGTAAACCAAACAACCAATTTAATCTACAGTGGGAGATCTCACTCCCATGACTGAAATGGTATGTCTACTACTCAGGGCAACCACTTACTAATATCAAGGTCCCTGGAAATCAAATTAGGAATCGGGTGCATATCTCTGAGTTTTGAATCAGAACAAAGGGAATTTGATGGAGCACACAATTTAGGCTTCAATAGGTCTCAGTGAATTATACCTAGTAAATTACACGATACCTTTATCTTTATTCTTTAATCTTTTAGATTCAATATCTTTTTCTTCTGGGCAGTACTGGGGATACATTGACAAAGTTTTACTCTAATTATATTCTTCTGGAGTCTATATTTCTTTTAGATTGCCTTTATTGTTTCTAAAGGCTTTCTTCTTTTCAGCACATTTCCTAACTTTTTAGAGTTCCTTAATTATTTTTTCCTCATTTATTTTCCATTCTGTCTTCTTATTTGCATTAGGGAACATTCTCTGTTCTCTGAATTACACTCTAGGAACTACTATTTCTTTTAAAAAATTTCCTGTAGATAGAGAATTCCAGTCTACACATAGTGTGCTGATTCCTGTGTGTTTTTAAAATATATGTCATTTATTTACTCATGGTTGAGCAAACTAGTTAAAGTGTAGAGTTTCCAAAGCATTTGAAGGACATGGTATTTATAGACATTAAAAAACAAAAAAGACTGTTGGCATAAAGTTGCTAGGTTACTATAAAACTGGTTACAGTGCAATGAAACCATATCCTTTGGAGATATCTTTTCTACCAAAAAGAAATCTACCGAATTACTTTACAGAACCCGAACTTAAAATTTTTAAAATTTATTTTTTAATATTGAGGTATAATTGGCATATAACATTATATTAGTTTCAGGTGCATATCATAATGAGTTGGTATTTGTACATGCTGATTTTTATTTTATTCAACCCGAGAGAATGTATTTTCTAATCTTGCCCTTAGATTTTAGAGCCATCTTAAAGGGAATGGTGAGAGAAGGCATGTAGCCCTATTTGTAATTCTGTTTTTATTAGGTGTGATTTCATTCTAGTTGCAATGAAGTTTTCCTCTACTTTTTTTAAAAAACAATTTTTCTTCCTCATTTAGTTAGAAAGATTAATAGGACGATTTTCTCTGATCTGTCATGATCTTTGCACCACTGCCATTATCATAGATCTCAAAGAATGGAGTTTGGTATTTACTGGGTGAACACCCTCTACTTACACTGATTCATTGATATCCCAGATGTGGCTCTTAGATGCCCTAATTCATTTCGATAACAAGGCTGGAGCCAGAGAGATAGAGATAGAGATAGAAATAGAGATAGAGATAGAGATAGAGATAGAGATAGAGATAGAGATAGAGATAGAGATAGAGATAGAGATAGAGATAGAGATAGAGATAGATAGAGATAGAGACAGAGATAGATAGAGATAGAGACAGAAAGAGAAGAAGAAGAAGAAGAGAGAGAGAGAGAGAGGAGAGAGAGAGGGGATAACGTGGTACAAAGAGAAAGAAACATGGCACTTATGGAAACCTCAATGGACTAAGGTGATAAGAACTCACAAAATAATGATGGTATTTTACACCTGTGTAGTGTTCTTATGATACTTAGAGGAGCTAAATGTCAGAGGTGTCCCATAGTTATATAGTGCTAGAGTAAGGACTCCAAGTAGGTTTTATATTTTTCAGTTTAGAACTCTTTTTACATTTTACTTAACATTCCTTCCTATAAATAAGCTAAAATAATTTAGTTAATCATGTCATTTCAGGTTGCTAAATCATTAGGAGTATTAAAAATCTATTGGCAATATTAATCGTCAGTGTCCTGAGGCCATAGCTTTGTTTATAATCTGAATAACGATTTTAAGAGTTCAATGGTTCATTCTGTTAGAGATCCTAAACTGGTGTTCATGCTTCTTATTTTTAAACCTAGATATAGTAAAATTAAGTATATGTTCTAAAGTCAAAGAAGAGTCAAATTTTGTTACCATGAATGCGTAAATTGGCTCATCTCCTTTAATTGTCTGGCATTTTATCACACCAAGGACTTTAACAAATAGACTATTGCCTGGGGGCTTAGCAGTATTTTCAATCTAGAGAGACTTAGACTGTGAAGGTATTGATGGAATGTATTTTTTAATTGTGATCGTTATTAAAAAATATAAAAAGTCATCTAGTACAATCATGTTTGCAAACAATATGGGAATCATTAGTGGATCACAAAATGACTATAAATCTAAATGTGGATCATTAAAAAATTGTGACTGATTTGCATGGGGGATTAGGCACCTTTTCTGATGAGACAAAGGACACAGTCTTGACCTCACTTCAGCAGATGAGTTTTATATACCGAACTCTAGTCATTCATCTCTTAAATGGCCATGCATCTCTTAAGAAGAAAACTTAAAACACTTTTATGATTTTTTGAATATCAACTCAAAGCACTTTCTTTTAATTTATAAAAAGTATCTCAAATATTTCGAAGCTTATATCTTCTATTGATATTTTCTGAATTTTACACTAAGACATGTACAACTGAAAATAAACTAAAGAAGAGACATTGGAATAAATACATATAAAATGAGATGAGAAAAATCTGAGTTATTAAGTCTGCGAAATGAGACTATAAGTTTTTATTAAACTATAAAACCCTGTCTGTTTAAAACAGTCACTAACACAGAAATCAGGCTACAGTTTTGTTCACATTTATCCTTTAAGCTGTGGGCAGAGAATCTGTCTTACAGGTGGGAGAAAGGACCTGACAAAGACCAAACATCAAGGAGTAAAGTTGGAACCACTACAGAGCTCCAAGATGCTCTTATCTTTTTTGGTTGATATTGAATTTAGGCAGTGAATGAATTTCTGAAGAAGAGTAGTTTTGGAGAAAGATACAGCCAATGAAAGGCTTGGTGAGACAGCGTTATCCCAATATAAAATGCTAAATGGTAGCTGCATAGTTAGACTTAGCAGAGCAATAAAGAAAATTTCTGTGAGAGCAGAAAAATATACTGAATAATTAAACAAAAAAAGACATTGAGAGATAAAATGACTGAGAGAGGAGAAGTTTTTTGCACAGCATTTGAACCTGTCATTTATCTGTATCTGAAACTTACTCTGTCGTCATCTATATCTTGGAATATCTTCTTTTTTTCAGCACCTCTTCACCTCAGTGATCAAGTCCTGTAGGTGATGTTTAACTCTGGAAAAAGGGATAGGACAGTGGAGGGTGCTACTTGGGGAAGAGAGAATCGCCTTCACTTGGAGGTGTCGGTATCCACAGAAAATCCTTTTGCAATCTGAGAGAAGAGATATCAGCCTTTTCTTAGAAAGATTTCAATGTTTTCGGATCTCATGGGGTCAGTAGTAGTTATCGTGAAAGGCTCATGGCAGAAGACCCAATAGTCAGTTCTGGCCAGCTCAAAATGAAGGACCAAACTATTGAAACGATTTATTAATTACTTGCTTATTTGTAGACATCCTCTTCTGGTTTCCTTTCAAACTAGGGGAGGAGTTTCGGCTCCCATTGAAGGTAACTGCTAAAGTTGGTCTCTCTTGTGTTCTGTTGCTTCTTTTATTTTTTCCAGAGTCAATTACAGTGAGACCTTTAGCTTGGGGAATATTATAATAGCACCCTTGTGATAAGACAAGACTGATATCCATGGTTTGTTTCCCGGGAAACTCCCTTATTTCTAACTTTTTTCAGATTTTGTAACATCAGGTGGGACAAAGTCTGTGGGGCTTAATAGGGCTTATTGATGATTGTATATCTGTGATTTCTTTTATCTTTCAAAAACACATTTGAGGAATTAGGAAGGAAAAGTTAATGTGATTGTTATTGGTTAAAGGATATTTTCTTATTGGCACATTTACATTTTATGAAACTCATACTTTGAATTACTAAGGTGCTAACAGATCTGCATAGACTAGGAGAAACAATCTTGAGATTAGAGGGACATAAAAAAATCATCCACTCCAACTATCATCTATAGTATTTTAATTTATATTCTCTGAGCAGTGATTTTTATTTTTATTTTTCACTCCTTTTTTTTTTGAATACTTTGAGACTGGTCTGATATCTTTTCTGCTAGTCCAATCTTCGGAACTCTCTGAACCCTTTCCCCAAACTTTCTTCAAAAGTCTAGTGATGGTCTATGTCTTAAGAGAATACTTTGAATGTGATCTGTTCCCCCTGCTACCAGATTTGTGGTAATCTCTAAAGCTCCCAAGTCACATTGGTGTTGAAGTGTCTAGAGAATAAATTGGCAAACTTTTTGTAAAGTCCAGATAATAAATACTTTTGGCCTTGTGGACCACACAGTCTCCGTTGCATCTGTTAAAGTCTGCCGTTGTACATGAAAGCAGCCATAAACAATATACTCACACATGTCATGACTGTATTACAGTAAAACTTTATTTGTAGACATTGAAACTTAAATTCACATATCATAAAAAATTATTCTAGTTCTGATTTTATTTCAACTATTTAAAAAATGTAAAAACCATTCCTAGCTCACATGTAATACAAAAAACAGTTGGCAAGACAAATCTTGATCATAGGTGAATAGAGGTAATCAGGGGAAGAACAAAACTTGTTTGTGACTAATTAATGAGAACAGCTGGCCAAAATGAATATGTGTGGGTGGATGGAGTCAGGCAAAGATGTTTCTCTACCTTTTCACAGCCTGGTCTTTTCTTGTAATTTGCAGCTTCCACTATTTCAGGAAGCATGATTTCAGTGGAAATAAGTTTCAGAAAGGAAACTGTTGAGTTTTTGGGTCCAGGTTTGTATATTGCAACCAGAATGCACGGAGGTACTTTGTGAAGTGGGGCTTCACAGGTACAGATTCATGATTTCTTAAATTGTTCATGATTTAATCTGGTTTCCTGGTTTCAGCTGACACCCTTCTAACTCTGTTCTACAAAAATCACTCTATTCCATAAGAGTAGTTATGTTTATCATTAGTAATGATACTAATTTAAAAGAGAGTAATTAGGTTTTATGGATTAAATATGCATATGACAGCAAGATCTGACAGGCTTCGCAGCATCTTATCTCCTCTGGAAACAATAATTAGGTCTCCAAGCCTAGGTGTTATACAAAAGTCATATCCATTAACTCTGGTTTCTATCTAACGTTACTTTATGCATGGAACAATTGGCAATTTCACTGCTTCTGAATAGAGAGATGCAGATAAAGAGATGGGCGGCAGTTGCTGTTGCACCTCCCTCCATTGTTGCAAGCCCTTTCCCCTCCAAATGAAGAGAGTTATGGGGGATTTAAAGGGCCTGTGTCTTTTTCTCTTCCTTCAGTTTTTGATTTTTACTCTTTTAGGAACCAGACATTAAAGATGAGAATGTTAAAAAGCAACTGCACACACAGGGAACATTAGAAAGTGACCATGTATGCCCAGAAAAAAGATCAGAAAAAATCTGAGAATATCTTAAGTTTAAACCTCAGGCTGATCCTTGGGATAGACAGCTTACAACAATAAAAAACAATGACGATGACAACAACAACAAGCAAACAAAAACCAAAACCAAGAACAAAGCCTGGCAAACCCTGGGGAAGGGGAGAATTTGTTTTCCAGAATTATTCTGTTATTAGATTCAAATGTCTAGTGTTCAACAACAACAACAAAAAATCACAAAACATACAAAGAAACAGGAAGGTATAGCTCATTCAAAGGAAAAAACAAGTAATCAGAAACTGTTCTTGAAAATGTTCTAATGGCAGATATACAAGACAAAGACTTTAAAATAATTGTATTAAAATGCCCAAAGAACTAAAGAAAGATGCAAAGAAAGTCAAATAAATTATGTGTGAACAAAATGGAAATATCGATAAAAAGATAGAAAATCTAAAAAAAAAAAAAAGAAAAGAAATTCTGAAGCTTTAAAATACAATAATTGAAATTCTCTAGAGGGATTCAAAGGCAGATTTGAGCATTTGGAAGAAAGAATCAGTGAACTTAATATAGGACAATGGAAATTATTGATTTATTAAATTATGTCTGAGAAACAGAAAGAAAAAAGATTGAAGAAAAATTAATAGAGTCTAAAGGACCTGTCGGACACTGTCAAGTGAACCAACATGTGTATCTTGGAAATCCCAGAAAGAGAAGAAAGAGAGAAAGGAGCAGAGAGACTATTTGAATAAACAATGGCTGAAAACCTCCCAAATTTGATGAAACACTTGAATATAAACATCCAAGAAGCTCCAAGGACTCCAAGTAATAGAAGTCAAAGAGACTAACACAAGAAAAACAATGGCGTAGATCATAGAGGCTCCGTTCATCCCTCCGTTCATCCCTCCGTTCATCCCTCTGTTCATCCCTCCGTTCATCGGCGACCAAATCAAAGTTGTGATGGAAACAAGGAGCAGCAGCAGGGAAAAATCGCCTGGGATGAACAAGCCATACAACTAGAGAGAAATCCAGGAAATCACCCTGCAACAGAAGAAGGTAGGATGGGCCAGGACGTGGGGCTGCCCAGTCTTGAGCAGCTGAGTGAGATGGAGGCTGTGGCCGCAGCAGTGGCAGAAGCCTCTTAGAGGGGCCACATCCGCGAGCGGATTTCTGTGGTGATGAACCTACTTTCTCTGAGCACCAGTGCTGATTAGGCTGTGCATGGGGGACACCAGGGACTTACAGGAAGATATTGTCGGAGTGAGGGCCAAGGCAAGACTCGCTCTGTACAGAAGTGCTGGCAGTATCCTTTGTTCTTTGCTGAGCCCTCTCCACTCCCAGTGCTCGGACACAGTGCCACCATAGCTGAGATGTCATCAAACTGGATAACAGAGGTCGCTTTGCCCAGAGGATTTCTTGAAACTCTGCCACCCCCAACTCACAGTCCCATCCAAGCCATATCCAGGTATATTCTCAGTGAGTCAGGTGCTCCTTGCTGAGACTCACATTGGAGGCAGCCTCCGTTTCTGGTGTGGCCTTTTGAGGCAACTATAAGCACAGCATCTGTGGATTGCTTGCTGAATCTTAACGGGTGGCACCAGAGGGGCAAAGGCTTGGGCTAAGTTTGGCCTGCAGCTGAATTCCTCTCAGGACTCTGCCATAGGTCATTTATTTCACAAAGTCACACTAATAAGACTGGAAGACTTAGGAGCTTTGCTTAGTAAATAGAAACGGACACAGAAAGGCAGCCAAAAGGGGAAGACAAAGAAGCGAACCATACGAGAGAACAGAACAGAGATCCAGATATAATGGAGTCAAGTAATCTAAGAGATGTAGAGTTCAAAACACTGGTTATAGAGATGCTCAATGAACTTTTGGGAAGTGTAGAGAACTTCAACAAAGAGATAAAAACATAAAAATGGAAATGGCAATTATAAAAGGGACCCAGTCTGAAATGAAGAGCACATTATCTGAGATGAGAAGTATATTAAATGGAATAAACAAAGTGAATAAAGAAAAGGATCAAATGCTCTATCTAGAGGACAGGAAAGCCAAGGACACTCAATCAGAATGGCAAGAGATAAGAAGCCAAGACTATAAAAACTATTTATGGAGCATATGGGAGACTAATAAGGGTCCAAATATCCATCTGATCGGTGTAACTGAAGAAAATAAAAATGTCGAACAGCTATTTAAAGAAATAATTATGGAAAACTTCCCTAACCTGGTGAAGAAAATGGACATAAAACCCCAGGAAGCTCAGAGAATTCCAAAAATCAGGGATCCAAAGAGGCCCAGACCAAGACACATCATAATTAAAATGCCAAAGGTTAAATACAAAGAAAGAATATTAAAAGCTGCAAGAGACAAACAGATAGTTACTTATAAGAAAAAACCTATAACATAAGACTGGCAGCTAATTTCTCAAAACAAACTATGCAAGACAGAAGGGCTTGGCAAAAAATATTCGACAGGATGAAGACTCAGGATCTACAATCAAGAATACTTTATTCAGCAAAGCTATCATTTAGACTTGAAGGACAGATAAAGAGCTTCCCAGACAACAGTAAGCTAAAGGAATTTATCACCACCAAGCCAGTATTACAGGAAATATTGGAGGGACTTCTTTAAGAAGAAAAAACATGCATCAAAAACAGGTAACAGCTAAATTCCTATGAATAAGTACCTCAAACGGAAAAATTAAGTGCTTCAACCAAAAGATAAAATGGCTGAAAGGAAAAGAAAACGAGAGTCCTACATTTGAAAAGGAAAGGGATGGATAAAGATATTGCTTTGATGGACCTAGAAGGTAATTAAGTCAGACAGAAAGATAAACACTATATGATTTCACTTATATGTGGAATCTAAGGAATAAAAAGAACGAACTAATCAAAAACTGACTCACAAATGTAGTGGACAATTTGGTGACAGACAGAGGGGAGGGGCGTTTAGGGAGCTGGTAGAATGGGGTGAAGGATGAAAGAAGTACAAATTAGTAGCTGATGGATGGTCACGGGGCTGGGGAGTACAGCATAGGGAATGCAATTAGCATTAATATGTTGGCTAGATGGAGGGTCAGGGAGGGAGCAATTGGCAGGATTGTTTTACGAGCTGTATGGATGTCTAGCCAATGTTTTGTATACTTGAAACTAATTTTTAAAAAAAGAGAGAGACCAACACTGAGACACATTACAATCAAACTTTTAAAAGGCAAAGACAAGGAGAGAATCTTGAAAGCAGCAAGGGAGAAGTGAATTGTTACATACAAGGGATCCTCAACAAAATCCCCAATAAGATCAGCAAATTTCTCAGCAGAAACTTTAGAGGCCAGAAGACAGTGGGCCATTATATTCAAAGTGCTAAAAGAAAAAAACCTGTAAACCAAGAATCCTAGATTCAGCAAAACTGTCAAATAAGTGAGGGAGAAATTAAAACATTCTCAGATGTAAAAAAGCTGAGAATTTGTGACTAGGCCTGCCCTTCAAGAAATAGTCAAGGGAGTCCTGCATGGTGAAATGAAAGGACATGAGACAGTAACTGGAAGCTATTTAGAGAAATAAAGATCTAAATAAAGGTAAATACATGGGCAACTATAAAAGCTAGTATTATTGTAAAAATGGTTTGTAATTATACTTTTTGTTTTCTACATGATTTAAGAGAATAATACATTTAAAGAAAAGAAGAATTATTAGTTTAAAAGCTAGTATTGCTGTAACTTTGGTTTGTAACTCTAAATCTTGTTTACTATATAATGTAAGAGACTAATGCATTTAAATGAATTATTAGTGTATGTTTTGGGGCACACGATATATAAAGATATAATTTTAGAGAAATAAAAAAATATCTTGGGACAAATGAAAATGGAAACACAATATACCAAAACTTATGGGATGTAGCAAAACAGTTCTAAGAGGGAAGTTTATAGCAATAAGTAGGTACATCAAGAAAAAGGAAAGCTCTCAAATAAACAACATATCCTTGCCCCTCAAGGAACTAGAAAAAGAACAAACAAATCTCAAAGTTAGCAGAAGAGAGCCCAGAAACAAACCCTTGAAGCTATGGT
The DNA here is from genome assembly GCF_902729225.1 of Pteropus medius. Classification (NCBI taxonomy): domain Eukaryota; kingdom Metazoa; phylum Chordata; class Mammalia; order Chiroptera; family Pteropodidae; genus Pteropus; species Pteropus medius. The sequence goes on from NW_024344321.1 coordinate 957,611, forward strand.
CATGTGATTTTTTTTTTTTTTTTAAATATAGAACACTTAATGAATTTACGTGTCATCCTTGTGCAGGGGACATGCTAATCTTCTCTGGATTGTTCCAATTTTAGTATATCTGCTGCAGAAGTGATCACTCGTCACATGATTTTTGACAAAGATGCTGAGAATATTCACTGGGATAGTCTTTTTGACAAATGGTCCTGGGAAAACTGGGTATTCACATGTAAAAGAAAGAAGTTAGACCCTTACTTAACACCATATGCAGTAGTGCCCCCTTATCCATAATTTTGCTTTCGTGATTTCAGTTACCTGTGGTTAACCATGGTCCCAAAATATTAAATGAGAAAATTTCAGAAATGAACAATTCATAAGTGTTAAATTACGTACTATTCTGATGAAATCTCACGCTGTCCTGATTCATCCTGGCCAGGAAGTAAATCATCACTTAGTTCAGTATAACCATGCTGTATGTGTACCCTCCCTGTTAGTCACATGATAGTGGTTTTGGTTTTCAGATTGGTTTTCAGAGACCGAGAAAGAGAGACCATAGTCACATAACTTTTATTATCATATATTGTTGTCAATGTCTTATTTTATTATTCATTATTGTTGCTAATCTCTTACTGTAATTAATTCATAAGTTAAACTTTATCATAGGTATTTATATATTAAAAAAACAGAATATCTAGGGTTCAGTATTATTCACGGTTTCAGGCATCCACTGGGAGTCTTGGAACATACCCCCAACAAATAAAGGGAGACTATTGCACAAAAATTAATGTGAAATAGATCAAAGGCCTAAATATAAGACCAAAAACAATAAAACTCTTAGAAGAAAACATAGGACAAAAGCTTCATAACATTGGATTTGGCAGTGATTTCTTGGCTATGACAAAAAAAGGCACAGGTAACGAAAGAAAAAATAGACAAATTGCACTTCATAAAAATTAAAAATGTTTCCATATCAAAAGACACTATTAACAGAGTAAAAAGGTAACCCATAGAATGGGAGAAAATATTTACAAATTATATATCTAATAAGAGATCAATATCCAGAACTCTTAAAACAACAACAAAATCAAACAGCCGTATTCAAAAATGGGCAAAGGATTTGAATGGACATTTCCCTAAAGAAGATATACTAATGCCCAACAAGCACATGAAAAGATTCTCAACATCACCAATCTTTAAGGAAATGCAGACCGAAACTACAATGAGATACTACTTCACATTTATTAGGATGGCTACTATAAAAAAAAATCAGAAAACAAGTGTTAGTCAGAATGTGGACGAATTAGAACTCTTTTGCATGGTTGGTGGGAATGTAAAAGGTACAACCTCTGTGAAAAAGAGCATGATGATTCTTGGAAAAATTAAAAATAGAATTACTACATGATCCAGCAGTTCCTCTTCTGGGTGTATGTATCCAAAGAACCGAAAACAAGGTATCAAAGAGATATTTGAACACCTATATTCATAGTAGCATTATTTGCAATAGGTAAAATGTAGAAGCAACCCCAGTATTCATAAATGGATGAATGGATAATCAAAATGTGGTATATACATACAAAGAAATATTATTCATACTTAAAAAGGAAGGATATTCCACAATATGCTTCAACATAGATGAACCTTGAGGACATTATGCTACATGAAATAAGATGGTCACAAAAAGACAGGTACTATATGATCCTACTCATATGAAGTACTTAGAGTAGTCAAAATCATAGGTGCAGAAAGCATAATGGTGATTATCAGGCTGGAGAAGGGGAGAATGGAGAGTTATTGTTTAATGGGCATAGAATTTCAGTTTTACAAGATGAAAGGAGTTATGGGGATGGATGATGGTGATGGTTGTCCAACTATGTGAATGTATTTAATACCACTGAACATTTAGAAATGGTTACGATGGTGATTATCATGTTATGTGTATTTTACCACAATAAAAAAATTGCAAAAATATTGAGCTAGCATGACCTTGCATATCTAATTAAGTGAAACAACTGTCAATAAATGAAAGAGCACGTTTACCTGGTTCTTCATATTCTGGAAGGAGCTACTGACATTTGCTCTTATGTTGCCCTGTCCTTGAGTCCTTTGTCTCCACTTCTTTTAAATGTTTTCTTGTTCCTCCAGGTAAGGCCAAGGATAAGTCAAGGTTATTTACCTCACCCTGGCCTGGTCGGAACGACGTTACGTGATGAACTGATTGGTCCAGTGAATGACTGACTAGGTGGCTTCCAGATCTTTGACTTTTAAGTATTGTAATTGACCTAAAGGTTTTCTAGACGCTTTGGAGATTTCAAATGCAGTTCAAAAGACTTGCCTGGTGCTATTTTAAGTTTTAAAAATTGTCATTTGAGTGAAATATCAATTAGGATGAGATGAAGCTGCTATAACAAAGTAACCCAATAACAGATCAGTGGATTAAAGAAGTTAGAGGCTTATTTTCTTCTCACTTACAATTCTAAGGTGCAAATTTCAGGTTGGCAGGTGACTTATCTCTACTTGGGCACAAAGTGGAGATGGGTCCCTGTCATATGCCAGTTTCACCTCAGAGTAGGAAATGAAGAGGAAAAAGTTCCTGTGCCAGTTTTGACTCTCCATATTCAGTTTGAGAGAACTTAGACATAACTGCATCTGCCTGTAAGATAGACTGGGAAATGTCCATAGTGGGGCAGCCACATTCTAACTATATATAGATTTTGGTGGGCAGTTAGCTATCTCTGCCACAACGCCTACTAGTAGGTATTAGGAAAAAGGGGGCTACAACACAGACGCCGATAAAACATTCTTTCTGTTCTCCAGGGACTCTGATCTAAACTATAATACAAGCCAGCCTACAATAAGTGCTATTATAAAATTCAAAGGACTATAGGAATAAAAAGAAGGAGATAGGTTCTGATTGAGAGAATCAGAAAACTTCTAGTAGGAATAAGAATTTTTTTCTGGGCCATGAAGGAAGCATAAAACATCAATTTACCAATATGAGGAAGGAAAAAAAATATTTATCATACAGGTATATCTTAAGTAAAGGCTCAGAGGCCCAGAAGTAAAGAGCATGTTTAAATAATGGCAGGTAACTTAATAGGGCCAGGAGGGATGAGGGAGGCAGAAATGTCTTGGGATGTGAGATATGGGATCCAACTATGGGGGACTTTGAATTTTGGCTTTTTGGCTTTTTCTATATGCAGCGGAGAGCCAGTGAAGAGCTATGTTTCAGAAAGGAAACTGGCAGCGGTATGAATGCGAATAAGGATGAAGAGGGGATCACTTAAAAAGCCAGAGAGACATTCCTGAGACAGAGTGAACAGAATTTGGTGAATTACTGCATGGGAGAGAGAGAAGGGCTGGGAGGAAACATGGACGATGTGCACAGAAATTCACACTAAGCACTTGGAAGGATGGATTAGACTAAATGTGAGCAAAACAATCTTGAATGCCTAGAGGCTTGGGAAATTAGGAGTGAAGCAAATGGATAAAGGGTGATGGTGCAGCATTATGCTGGCTTTTCCAAAATTTGCCTGTAATAATCCTTCCTCTTTCTAGATAGACCATTTATTCTGCATATTCCACATTTGTGTGGAATGTGCTTTCTCCTGAGAGATGGATCAGAAAAGTGTAAAGTCCAATTTATTGAGGTTAATGTAGTACCAAAATCTTCTTCCCAGTAGAGTTATATTCAGTTAAGTTTAAACTAACGTCTATTTGTTGAACCTGTTACTGCCACGTGTGGCAGTAGCTGAAAAGAGTGGTAACAGAGGTGATGTAGCTAGTCCCTGAGCCTAGAGTTACTTATTTTCACTTGTAGCTGCCAGACCTGCTGTTATTCTCTTCAGAGCAGACTTCACTTCTTGGTTCCTCAGTGTATAGATGAGGGGGTTCAGTAACGGAGTGACAACAGTGTAAAACACAGCCACTGCCCCATCTAGGGGACTCTTGGAGCCTGGCCTGAGGTAAGTGAAAATACAGGGGACATAGTAGACTGTGACCACAGTTAAGTGGGAGCCACATGTGGAGAAGGCCCGGTGCCGCCCATCAGCGGTGCGTATCTTCAGGATGGCATGGACTATGTTGGCATAGGAGAGCAAGATTAACATGAAGCAACTGGCGGCCACTACCCCGATGTCCACAATAGTCACAAGCTCATTGACAGTTGTGTCAGCACAGGCCAATCTCAGAACTGCGGGGATGTCACAGAAAAAATAATCTACCCGGTTGGGCCCACAGTAGGGCAGGCGGAAGGTCAGGGTGGCCTGGATAGACCCATGAATGGAGCCGGCTACCCAAGCTCCAGCTACAAGGATAGTACACAATCTCCCATTCATGAGCACAGGGTAGTGCAGAGGCTGGCATATTGCCAGGTACCTGTCGTAGGCCATCAATGTGTAGAGGAAGCACTGGGTGCTGCCCAGGAAGTGAAAGAAATACAGCTGAGCCACACAACCACCAAATGGGATTGCCTTGCTGGCAGAAGTGAAGTTTAGAATGATGCGAGGAACAATGACTGAGGAGAGCCACATGTCCAGGAATGAGAGCACGCCCAGAAGAATGTACATGGGGCGAATATGGAGCTTTGGGTCTGCCCACACGGTGAGCAGAATGAGCAGGTTGCCCAGCTGAGTCAGGATGTAGATGATGAAGAAGACCAAGAAGAGGAGGGTCCTCAGATTCGGGGGGTGAGATAAGCCCAGGAGAATGAAATCTGTCACCACGGAGTCCAGGGATGTGTTTTTGGTCTTTCCCATGCCTCTCTGTAGTCTGCTAAGATGAATGGTGAAGTCAGACAAGGGAAATACAACACATGGAGGTGGTGAGAGAATGCCTGTGTTTGGGGACCAGAGTCTAGGAGGTTAACAGAGGATTTCCATGTGTTAGGTAGAAAAATTTGCCATCAATCATTTGGGTTTGCTTGGCAAGACAAGTCCTCAGAGGCTGCTTACTTTCCGGGTGCCCTAAATGCTTCTTCAACGGAAGACACTACATACAAATGTTGAAAGCCTAGGCACAGGGTATTTCTGAATAATAGTCTTAGTGCAAATGATAGGTCTATGTCTCAAAGGAGGACTACAGAGAAGTGGATTCTGGTGCTACGGAGCAGTGCAGAACAATCACTCCACAATAACTATCCCTATTGTTAGTCTCTGATTTAATAGCCTCAAAATGTCTCCTCCCATGATCTACAAGAACCTTTGTGATCTGACCCTGTATATTTCTATAGTCTTTTTCCTTTGGTTCCCTTAGAACACTGCATGCTCTTTCTTTCTGGACTTACTTCTTCTGAAGTATACTTCAGAGTCATCTTAACATAGCCTCATTCCTCAAGATTCACTTTGACTGTCACCTCCTTTGGGAAGAGGTCTCCGTTAGAAAACAATCTTCTGGGAGATAAGAATTTATATTATAAAAGGCAATTGCAGTGCAGTGTAATAAGAGCTATTTGCTAAAATGATCATTAGTTTCTTCTGCTAGGTTATAAGCGTCTTCAGAACAAAGACCTAGTCTGTTTTGTTCTTTTTAAGTTTCTGCAGCACTTGCCGTAGTGCTTGGCAACAATAAGTTAATTAATAAATATTTGTTAGCTAATTGGCTGACTGAATGGATATTGCCAGTTCCCATTAATCATGCATCCTGTTTCCATGTGTGATCACATTTCTCATGCTTTAGGTCACATACACTTCAGCAATGTGAGTCTATTCCCAGTGTAAACAAAGTCCGAGGCATTATCCATGCCATCTTTTTGCTCTAGAATGTTATATAAATTTATTGATTGATTTAAGTAGTTTAATGGTTTTGATAATATGGATTATAATAGCAGTGATTATTATAGAATTTGACCTTTAGTATGTTATTATCTTAAGACTTATTTGTCTTCTAACAGTTTCTTAAAACACTTTAAAGGTATTACACATCTGAGTCAGATGTTATTTGAAAACTCCCTTTGATGGATGGTTTATTCTAGAAGAATTTTCCCTGATAATAGTATTTTAGGTATTTTCACTTGTTGCTTAAACTAAAGCACCTAATAATTCTTTAGAAACAACAAAAAATTAAACTATATTTAGATTAAACTTTAATAAGAGGTTATACAGAGATATGAACATTGATAGGTCTAACTACTGGATCTAACTAAAAATACCCTTTTATAAACACCAATCTCAGATGTATTTAATCTTTATTACTACTTAACCTTCAAGTAAGTTGACTAAGTGTGCTTATTACTGGGAAAAGAAGGGTTAAGGGTCCAATGTTGAATCTGAGGCATCATTTATATTTATTATTTATATGAAACTTTTAAAGTCTGGAATTTAAGACTTTGCTCCTATTGTGAATTGGCCTGGCTTTGTTACATCCCCCCTCAAATAGAGAAAAGAACAGGTAAATTTTTAAAATTCAGTTCAAAAAAGAAAGTTCTCAAATCTAGAGAGGCAATTTAATTGAAAATTAATATGCTTACAGTATTCACTCTGAGGAGAGAATGAGGTAAGGAAGTAGATGGAGGAAAGAGACAGACTAAATAAAATTTTTGACAAAGTTACTGAAACTTTTGAAGTCTGGTAATTAAGTCTTTGCTCCTATTGTGAATTGTCCTGGCTTTAGGAATGCTTCCCTTCTCGGACTCACATGGACACAGCAGAAAAATCTTGGAGGAGGCTTGTCTTTCTCAGGTAGAATAGTCCAACAGGTGAAGAAAGTGTCCTTCAGAATATCTCTTGGGTGTGTGGTAATGAGTGACTGGATCTCTGCTTTAGGATAGAAATAAAATCTTTCAGTGGGTGATCCGATGACTATTTTAATAATCTATGAGATCACATGCTCTTGGAGGCTCTTTATAGATTGTGACTTCTCTACTTAAATGTCTTGAATTTATGTTATTAGATAGATTTCCCTTAATTGAGTTTTTTAAATCATTGTCAAGAGATTTGTAGAAAACTACCTCTTGGGAGTTCTACCTTGAAACATTTTTCCCATGAGAACTACATTCCCCATGATGCTCATTACTTTTTGTTTTGACAGCAAACAGGAATCATTTCTACATGTCTAGAAAGTGAGCTGTGAAGAACAACATCATCAGTTTGGATGGCCTCTAATTACTGTGATTCCTTTCTTTGAAGTGCTGCAGGATCACACATTTATCCATATTATCCCAAGAAGTGCATTGAAAATGTACATTATCTTCAATAATTGAGCTAATCTCTCTTATATGTTTTCACCTCTCTGGATATGGATAGGAAAAAAACCCCTAGATTTAGATTAGTTGAGTAAAATTTAGTCACCTCCACTTTAAAGTCTATTGCCATTGTTCCCATGGCAATAGAGAAAGAGGATGGTTTCAAACAGTAGGAGTTTTCCTTGAATACTTGCTCTCTTTGTTGGGGTGTGGCAGGTCTGGTAGACAACTGGACCATGTAGGTAAGGATGGTCCCATCTGAAATTGTGGGGTGACCTGCTCCCCCAAAACTTATTTGGAATCATTTGTGTGTTGAAGTTTGTTTGTACTGGCTTATAACAGCTTACTGTTAAATTTCAGAAATTTTGTAAGCTCTTTGTTAAAATTGCAATTAAATTTAAACTTGTAATTAAACATACATTTTCCAATTAAATAAATTACATTGAAATGTAATAATACTTAAAACTCATCACTTTCTAATTATTTTACTATGTCTTACTAGTATCTGTAAAGTTATTCATGTCATATCGATATAGCGGAAATGTTATGTAATGGCGTGCTGCTATTACCAATTCCATATGCAATGATGTCATGTTGGAGTCTGAAATTGACTGTGGAGAGAATATTTAAACTATGGAAATTGGCAATCAAAACAAATCACTTTTTTTTTTTTTTGGTCTGGGGATTTTGGGATGGGGAGCCATTATTTTAAACATTACCAGCATATCATCAGCTGGAATCCACAATTCCTGTTCTTGACCTCTGGTTTGAAAGTCACTTTATGTAGTAGTGACTTTGCTTTGACTCTAGCCTTGTGCTGATGCACTGTCATTTCCAATAAGTCTCTGTCTTCCCTGGCAAAACATATAGGCAGGGTGGGTTTGAGAAGTTCTGGTATTTTCTAAGTATATGCCTGCTTAGATCTCTAGTTTTAAACTTGTTTAGAATGATGTAGCAGAGGACTCTGGACGTGAATTCTAGTATGTCTGAATCATGGACTGCTAGAAGGAGGGACAAACTGCTCTCTCTCTCTTTTTCTTCTTCTCTTTCTTCTTTCCCTCTTTGACTACTTATCCTGTGGCCCTCAGGGTGGAAGGCAGAATTTGCTTTTGGAGAAAGCTCTTTAGTCAAAGGAAGAATCCCTTGGTGAGTGAGTCATATGCTTATACATTTATCCCTGGAAGGCTCTGAAATTTGTGAAGTAAAGCAAAATGCCTTGGTTTGAGATATTAAGATTCCATTTAATTCTGTAAAATCTGCCTTCATTTTTTTTTTTGTATTTTCGGAGGGATTATTTTGTTATTATTTAACTTTTTGGTAGATTTATCCACTAAAGTTGAAACATTTTGGAGAGTGCAGAGTCTGTGGACTTAAAACAGTGAAGGGAAAATTCAGAGAGAACTCCTGTTTGTGGAACAAAAGAGCGAGATTATTCAATGAGGTGGAGGGTGGAGTGAGAAGGACATGGCCAGTAGGTAATTCCCATGAAGGCACCAGATGATGAACATGAAGAACAGTAAAATCTGGTATTCAGTTTAAAGATTTTATTTTTTTTGAACCGTAATTCTTATATGTTATCCCAAAGTCTTTGAAGTTTGTTAAACAGTATAGCCTGCATATTCTGTGTATAGAGGGAAATGCAACATTTCTTCCTCATATGTGAATTCTTCTTTCTCTATATCTTAGTACATGTATTTATTTCTATATGTACTCTTCCCATTGGCTTTGGGTGTTTATGTTCTTTTACCAGCTAACTTTGCGTCATCCTTTTGAGATAAAAAGAATAAGAGGGACTTGGTGGTAGGGACCAGGAAATAAAAGTAAAATAGATGGTTTCCATGCAACAAATATTTTATTGAGCACCTACTGTGTGCCAGGCACTCTTTCAATTGTTGGGGTCATAAGTGAATAAAAGATCCCTGTAGTCACGTTGCATATATTCTAGCAAAGACAGAGAAAGAATAGACCTTTTAGAAAACATTCTTTTGAAAGTAAGGGAAATAAACTTGACCCTCAGAACTGGACTTCATTGTCTTTTAGAGGAAGAAAGCTGTGATATATAAAAGCAATGTGATGTCATGTGTTTGTTATAAATTTTATAAAATAAATTGGTCATGAGCTGAGTAAGGGCTGTATGGCATTGGATGATTACAAGACTATAAGTCAAGCTATCTAAAGATTCTCAGTCTTTCAAATTACTCAAATATATCTGAGTTCATAGTAGGACTCCAACATGTAAAATCAGAAAGATGCCAAACATTTGAATGGAAGATCTAACACTGAAGCAAATGGCAAGTGTTATTAGTAAAAATGAAAAATAAAAATTCAAGCACCTCATTGAAATGATGAAGGAGATAGAGTCTAAAAAGCTTCTAGCAAATAGTGAATGGAAAATGGAAATAGACTCTACAATATCAAATATCTTAAATTTAAAGATGTAAATTGTGGATATTCCCTTTATTCAGTATATTATCTTGTATTTAATTGAATGACTATGAGGAATATCCATAGGGACTTTTCTGGGTTTATTCTGTTCTTATTTTCATACCTATTTTCCCCTAAAGCCTTAAGTCTCTAAAATCATATGTTTTTCAGCCATAGAAAATTTTCAAGAAAGAACATCACTTCTCTTTGATACTTTTTATCTCTGCCAGTAGGATTTCTCGCCTCGAGCTCACCTAGTAACCTCTTCCATTTCTACCTGGAAGAAGGTTCAGTGCTAGAGGTGGAAGCAAGCCATTCCCAGAAGTTAGGCAACATAGGTTATCAGGATTGGGAGAAATTTGGAGTACATTTAATCTGATTATCTTTCATGATGTTTAGAGTAAAGCTTCCTAAGTTCTGAGTTTTGAGCATCTCTTGGCCTTGTTCCCTTGTGTATTTGGGGATGAATCCTGCTTCAGTGTCCTTTGTCTTGAGACTTTTGGGGCTCTCTATTTCACTCAGTGTGAGCTAGACAGAATATTCTATTGTCCAGTTATTTTCCAGTCCTTGTGGTGTTTATGGAGTTTCCAGAGCCACTGATACTTAGATATCTGGAGCATGTTCTCATTGTGGCAGTTAACTCCTCTTCAGTTATAGTTCCTGGGTAAAATAAACCAAAAGAATGGTAATGGAAGATACTCTTATCAACAAGAGTGTACCTCATGTCAAGGGTGATTGTTCACTGTTACATAGGTAGCTCAGGAAAACCTAGATGTCTACAGGGCTGTATATAAGTGTGCCATTACTCTGGAGGAAAGGACTTGGGAGAGTTATGTAACTTTTTTGTGTGTGTGTGTGTCCCTGGGTGAGCATGAACCTTATGGGACTTTTATCCTCCTGGCTCTTCTAATTGTTCCCTCCATTGTCCTTTTTGGTCTTAGGATGGCAAATCATTTGAGTGTCACTAAGCCCAAGATTACTAAAGTTTTCCTTGTGGTCCCCCTACTCTTATATCTTTATAAATAGTCCCTATGTAAAGGAAATCTTCTCGAATTATCCTGTTTTGTGTGGGCTATTCAGTACCACCCATATCCCTTGAGTTAATTACATGTCTACTCAGAGGTGCTGCACCATGAAGGAGGTCAGTTGGAAGGAAAACAAAGGCCAAGATCCTCATTAAGAATAGTTAAAATTTGGAGCTTATAGTTTGACCCTCTTCTAAGAAAAATCCTTAGGAGATTACACAAAATAAATTTGAATGGGAAGTGTATTCCACGCAGAGGGGAGGATTTGAAGAAAATAGTGGTGAACAAATATTGAGTATGCTTAGGGAATGGCAGTAAGTCAGTGAGGGTGGGAGAAGGAAAAACGGGTAGAGATGTCTTGGGAGATAAGATTTGTTGGGTCCAGATTTTTTGGACTTTGAATTCTAGATTAAGGAGTCTGGCTTTATTTTATATTCATTGTAAAGTCCTACAGATTCTATGATTCAGAAGGGTAATTTTGACTGTGGTGAGGATGAGGAAGAGGACAAAAGATTACTTTGGAATCAAGAGAGACATTCTAAAGGTAGAGGGGACAGAATTTGATGTCTTAGCACATGGAAAGAGTGAGGGACTGGAAGGAAACATAATGACCCACTGTCTTCAAGTTCAAGTGTCTGGAAATGTTAATGCCACAGAAACAGAATTTAGAAGGCTAGGGTTTAGGGGTGAAGAGAATAATAAAGAGGTTAGTGTAGCATTATGTCATTTATTTCCCCTTTCACATTTTCTGGCATAATACATCTCTGAAGAGGCTGACACATGCTGGACAAATCCTGAATAAGGCATTTTCTTATACCACAAGGTAGTCAGAGGTGGTAGAAGTAATGTATCCATTTAATTCTAAACGGATAATGTAGAACGATTTGAAGCAATTTAAAAGATGAAAAGAGTGAATCTAAAGAGGTCAGAAGTTTCTTCTAAATAGAACTTAATTCAGTTCAGTTTAAATCACTAACTGTTGAACGTTATTGCCACATGCGGCAGTAGCTGAAAAGAGTGATAACAGAGGTGATGGAGCTAGTCCCTGAGCCTAGAGTTACTTATTTTCACTTGCAGCCCCCAGACATGCTGTTATTCTCTTCAGAGCAGACTTCACTTCTTGGTTCCTCAGTGTATAGATGAGGGGGTTCAGTAACGGAGTGACAACAGTGTAAAACACAGCCACTGCCCCATCCAAGGGACTCTTGGAGCCAGCCCTGAGGTAGATGAAAATACAGGGGACATAGTAGACTGTGACCACAGTTAAGTGGGAGCCACATGTGGAGAAGGCTCGGTGCCGCCCATCAGCGGTGCGTATCTTCAGGATGGCATGGACTATGTTGGCATAGGAGAGCAAAATTAACATGAAGCAACTGGCAGCCACTACCCCGATGTCCACAAAGGTCACAAGCTCATTGACAGTTGTGTCAGCACAGGCCAATCTCAATACTGCGGGGATGTCACAGATAAAGTAATCCACCTGGTTGGGTCCACAGTAGGGCAGGCGGAAGGTCAGAGTGGCCTGGATAGACCCATGAATGGAGCCAGCCACTCAAGCTCCAGCTACAAGGATAATGCACAATCTCCCATTCATGAGCACAGGGTAGCGCAGAGGCTGGCATATTGCCAGGTACCTGTCGTAGGCCATCAAGGTATAGAGGAAGCACTGGGTGCTGCCCAGGAAGTGAAAGAAATACAGCTGAGCCACACAACCACCAAACGGGATTGCCTTGCTGGCAGGAGTAAAATCCAGTATTAGCCGAGGAACAATGACTGAGGAGAGCCACATGTCCAGGAATGAGAGCACGCCCAGAAGAATGTACATGGGGCGAATATGGAGCTTTGGGTTGACCCACACGGTGAGCAGAATGAGCAGGTTGCCCAGCTGACTCAGGATGTAGATGGTGAAGAAGACCAGGAAGAGGAGGGTCCTCAGATTCGGGGGGTGAGATAAGCCCAGGAGAATGAAATCGGTCACTACGGAGTCCAGGGATGTGTTTTTGGTCTTTCCCATGCCTCTCTGTAATCTGCTAAGATGAATGGTGAAGTCAGACAAGGGAAATACAACACATGGAGGTGGTGAGAGAATGCTTGTGTTTGATGATTAAGGCTAAGAGTTATGGGAGGAATGAATAACATTAATTTTTGTTTTAAAAGGAGAAGTGGAGTTGCCATTAGTTATTTTGGTTTCCTTGACACAGGAAATCATCCAGAGCAGCTAGTTAGTTTCCTAGATAAATGGAAACTCTTATTTAGTGAGAGATACCGAGAAGCAGAATTTGGCAGATCAAGGAATAGGGGAACACGTGAATGATAGAAAAGTACGTATAACTCCAACCAAAAAGAGTGTTCATTGAAGAGGGGCTAAGATTGAGGCCGAGCAGTGTAGACTGGGTATCTCACACTTACTATGTCTACTTTTTCCTACACTTACCATCATTGCAATGCTTCCTCTTTGCCCTCAGGTAAAAAATCTCATCTCCTTACAATAGCATGCAAAAATATTCATTATCTGGCCCTTATTACCACTCCATTACATAATTTTTATTTATTATTCACATCCCTTGCAATTCCCTTTTAGTGTTTAGATGCACAGGATTCCTCAGGGCTCTCTCAGTAGCATGCTCCTATGCACAGGCTGCTTTCTCTGCTCCCTTCAGCTGGGTAATGCTCCCTTCTTCACTTTTCCTTCAGGACTGAGATTGGAGGTCCTCACCTTCAAGAAGGCCTTCCTGATTCCCGAGGACCATGCTTACACTTTTCAGAGCAGGTAGCACATTATATTGCCATTGTCCAATTTCTTGGTGTATGTGCTGCTGAAGTGAGCACACCATTGTCCAATTTCTTTATGTCTCCTTCATTATTCGTCCCATCTAGCATGGTGCAAATGATAATTATTTTCTGAGTGACTGAATAGCTGAATGAATGGATATTGCCAAATCTCATGGATCTGACACAGGGCTTCTTTCTCTGCTTGATCTTGGGCCCACCTGGGTCATGCAAAATAGGTCTAATTTTATTATAACAAACTCCAAGGATCATTCATGTTTTTTTATCGCTCCAGGATATCATTTATATTTATTTGTTGATTTATGTGGTCCATTGGTTTGGGATTGGATTTTTTGGTATGGAGTTACAGAGGAATTATTATTGTTTATTATAAAAGCATTGATTAATGTAGGACTTGAATATATATATATAAATATATATATATACTTGGCTCTTCAGAGTCTACAGAAAATGTTAACTATACCCTTTGCGCCCCGCCCCCCGCCAAAATAAGCAACCAGATTTTTACTGACTCCTGAGTTGCAGGTGAACAGAATACCTTGATTTATTTGAAAATGGATGAGAAGACTAGTTCTTATTTCTTTGGTTAGAATATAGAAAAGAGATACAGTTGGGATTAAGATTATGCATAAAATACTGCTACGGAGCCCAAGCAATTTTTTTTGTCAATACAGACATATATGCCAGTATGCTTTCACTTAGACAAATGATATATTCCTGGACTGTTTTATGAAAATTAATTGTATATCAAATTAGATAAAACTGTACCTCTGGGGGAATTATTTGGAAGATTTCCATAAAAGCATATTTAAATATGGTGAAAAAATTCTCTCCAATTTATTTGCTTGGCCAGTCTGATTTTTCCTGTTTGTTGTACATAAATCTGGTTCTACTTCTCTCCGGTGACCCATTGGAAGAAAGCTCCTTTTACCTTCTAGGTTCTGGGTGCTCTGCCTGGTGGGACCAGGAAACTGTGGAGGGTTACAGTGGCTTGGTGTGAAGGCAGGTTACTTTTCTAGGCTGGCTTTGCAGAGGATGGAGGTTTTGACTTGGAGTACAGTGTTAAGAGGCTGCAAAGGAGGGCAGTCTGTGGTGCAGAGAGGTGGGTTGAATAGATTTTCAGAAGGTGGATTTTTGGAGAAACAAGGAGCATTTTTGCAGATGGATTAGATGTCTTGACAAGAGAGAACAGTCTGGATACTGCCTCCCACCCCCACCCCATGATTCCTCCTTTGGTAGGCATGCCCCTATTTTCAGCTGTGGAAACTTAAACACTTAAAGTGAGGAAGGGGCAGATTTAAATAATTTCTAAAAATTAAAAATAATTTTCATATATTTCGGCTAATTAGATAATCAAAATTTTAAAAAATTTCCTAAGTTTTAGACTATTTGATGTTAAAATCATGTTGTAAGAACGGTTGGAGTTTAAATATAAAAACACATAAAAATAGCAAAAGGCTAAAATTCAATGCAAAAGGCATCTGAAAATTAGACCCCAGTGACATTAGAGAACAAACAATCCATGTTCAAAAAGCAATTATCATGGAAACACTAGGGACAGGCTGTGGGGATGGGTGAGAGTGTCATTGAAAAGATATGGACAGGGGAGGTTGCCAGGAGCACTTTTTAGAGAACTCTATGGAGCCATGGGGATCATGGGATAGGTTACTTTCTGTGTAGCAACTACCCCCTCAGAACCCCCACCCTGCCCCGCCCTGCCCCCGACACCCTGTGCCCCCTTGTCAATCAGGCCAGTTTGGTGTGAGAAAATCCAGCAATTTAAAACTTGGGCTTTCTATAGTGAACTTGGATATGGGCCATTAGGGAACAGTATGAAGAATGAAGACTGGCCCAGTGTTGTGTTAGACATACCAGGATCAAAGGACTTTTATTTACCTTTTGAGAAGCCCCAACCCAAATCTGTTTCTGGAAAGATTCCCTTTCCTTCACATTCATTTGCAGTTAGACATCCTGATAGAGCTAGGGCAGAATAAAGGAAATGGATAGTTTGAAATGGCCTAGACATATTTTATCTTTTTCCACCAGAGGTTATTCCTGTCCTTCTACCAAAAAGTAAAAAGCAATGAGCTTGCTTAAGGAAAGGTACTTAATGTCCTCTTTACTGGAGAAAGAAAAGGTTACGAGTTTGGCTTGTGTTTGCACAATAACCAAAGAATCTTCTTCACGACCTCAAAGAGGTCATAAAGGCGCCCAACTTTGCCCGTTATAACTTCCTTAAAAAGAGAGAAAATGAACAGAAAATAGTGTTGAGGTTCTTCTGAGTTATTTTCTCAACACAAAAAGAAATTTCCTAAGTTTGGAAAAAGGAACTCAATTCTAGCAGTTTGGGAAAGAGTTCTGGGAAGAAGATGGAGGAAAGAGACAGGTTAAATTAGCATTTGAACAAAATAACAGAACAATTTTAAAGTTTCAAAATTAGTCTCTGGCCTTATTCTGAATGGAGCTGGTTTCAGGATTGCTTTTCCATCCTCTTAGACTCACATGTACAGAGCTGTGAGCTTGTGGAGGAGGCTGCCCTTGAGTGGAATGGTCCAGCAGATGGAGAGATGTCCTTCAGAGATTCAGTGTAGCTTATTGTAAAGGGCTCCCATGTCTGTTTCGGAAAGGCCTTAGAATTCTTTCAGGAGTTCACCTGGCAAATAAGCATTCAGAATCTCTGAGAGCATCTGCTTTTCAGGGCTCTTCGAGGAGTCTGACTTCTATATCGCTTGAGTCATATTTTATATTCGTTTTCATCAGCTGTTGCCTCTGTTGCTCCAAATAAAAGAAAGAAAGAAAACACTGTCAAGAGATTTGAAGAAAAATTCTAACCTCAGGGGAAATTCTACTCTAAAGTATTTCTCTAATGAGATCTTCCCTCCCTAAATCCTCATTATTTTATTTTGAGGGAGAGAGCATCTACAAATGATTCTAGAAGATCTCTGGACAGGAGGCTGTGGGGAATAATCTTGTCAGAACAGGTCTGGATGACTTCCAGTTTCTTAGAGCTGTTATGGGGTCTCTATTGATTACTGTCTTCCCAAATATCCATCAGAGGTCCTTCCATCATCCTTTCTGGTTTCTGTTCAAACGTCACTTAATCAGTGAGATCCACCTTGACCTTCTTTCCCCTTTGCCATCTTATTTTTCTCCATAGCACTTAACATTATCTGGCACACAATATTTACTCATTTACCTGTTTATTGTCTCCCTTCTCTTGAATGTTGGTTTGCTCACTGTGGAATCCCCAACACTAGCACAATGCTTGGCACATAGTAGATCCCAAGAAATGCTTTTGAATGAATGAATAAGAGAAATAGCCACACATATTGGATGCTGTGAGCAGAAAAAAGAGCTGCGCTTTTGAATATGAACCTCTGATTTAAAGTTACCAGGAGTTGATCTGATATCAAATTGATTTTCACATGCATGCGCAGATCTAGTGCAAGTAGCTTTGAGTAGGTATTCGTTTATTTATTTTATAAAAGTTAATGTTAATCTGAGTAATACTAAGCAACTGGCTAGGAATGAAGAAATAATGGCTGGAGTGTGATATAATCTTCAGGAGGCTCCACTGTAAAATGATAGAGCCAGACAAAGACTGTGTAATTTCTAAGATTCTTTTTAATTCTAAATTACTAAGGTGTTTGTGAGTGCACGTGCGTGAGTGTGCGTGTGTGTGTGTGTGTGTGTGTGTGTGTGTGTGCTTAAGGTGCAATGTGACATCTGGCCACAAGATGACAGTATTATCTGTGTTAAAACCAAGTACTGTACTGTGTCTGTTATATGGAGTAAATAGAAATAATAAATCCAGAGGGCTCATGAGGGATATAAATTCCTTTAGCAAAGATACTGTACATCAGCTTGAGAAAACTATGTGTCAAAAGAGATAATTTCCTTTTGTGACAATTTGGAAATAGTTTGAAATATAGCTACCTTTCTCCCTTCCGCCTTCTTCCCTTCTTCCTTTCTTTCTTTCCTTCCTTCTTTCCTTTCTTCTTTTTTCTTCTAGTTTTCTACTCTTCCTCCTTTTTCCCCTTCCATTTCCTTCTTTCAAGTACTCATTTTATTACATAAAAATTACAAGTCAAACAAAACAGATGTGTAAGAAAAGGTTAACATTCCCACCATTTCCTTTAAATCTCACCTTTCTGAAGTATCTAGTTTCCTTTGTTGTTTCATATTTCTTCCTCTATATTCATACATATGTACAGATAGATGTATATTGTATTTCTTTAGGTCTTTTTAAAAACATCTCAAAAAAAAACCCCACAACCGATCTCATTGCCTGTTGGGAAATACTTTTAGATAGTAGAAAAACCCTCCCATCTCTTCCATACTGTCATAAATATCACCACCATCACTACTACCCCCGACCCCAACACACAACGTGTATATAACCTACCTCTAATCACATCCGTTTTCATTTCTCCTACTTTGAGAAACAGAAACTCAGTATAGAGAAATTGATCTCTTCTGCATTTGCTTTATGTTATTCCCCATTTCTCATCATTGTTGTTCAATGTTCACAGAATCACTTGGGCTAAAACCTGTGGATTCATCTGTAGACAATATTCATGTGAAGACACTCCTGTAAGGGAACCCAGAGCTGCTCTGGGGAAGGAGTTCCGCCCTTTGTGTTTCTTCTGGGTTTTGCATCCACAGTAAGGGTGTTGACCTTCTACTGGCTCCAGTGGCTCAGAGACTGGGATACATCGCCTGGCTCGTGGTGTCCAGAAGATGTGGGGAGTTTTCCTTCTTTACGTTTTTCTGACAATGGGAGGTAAGTCTCAAATCAATAGGAAACATTGCTGGGAATTTTCAAAATAATTTTCTTGCAGCTAAAGGAAATGATTGTAACTTCTCACACTTGTACTAAGAGTCTTTCCTGATGCATATTTTCTTTATGTATCATCTTTGACCTTGTCTTTGTCCCGTCCTTGTCCTCCTCCTGCTCCTCTTTCTATCACCATTTATTTCTATCTAAGGAACTTCTCCATCAGTGGCAGTTTTTTTTGTGACTACATGGAAACTAACTTTTTAAATAATGATGCGGCTTCTAGGAGTGCTTCCTTAGTAACGGTTATGTGTCTTCTTATAGGCACCATGGGACAAGATATCCAGCAGCCCTCTGAATTGGTGGCTATGGAAGGAGCCTCTGTCCAGGTCAACTGCACATACCAGACTTCTGGGTTCAATGGGCTGTCTTGGTACCAACAACATGATGGCAGAGCACCCATATTTCTCTCTTACAATGTTCTGGATGGTTTGGAGAAGAGAGGTCATTTTTTTTCATTCCTTAGTCGCTCTGAGACGTACAGTTACCTCCTTCTGAAGGAGCTCCAGATGAAAGACTCTGCCTCTTACCTCTGTGCTGTGAGAGACACGGTGACTATGAGGCCCCTTCAGCTGCACCAGAATTCAAGGCAGCCATGGCAGTGGGAAGTTATATTTCCTAAGTGTATGCCTGTGGTGAGTTAAGACAGGGACTTGAGAATCAGACTGCTTAGATTTGCAGTCTATTTTAAGATCTTCCTTTCCTGCCTTGTAATTCCCTTGTATTGTCTTCAATTTTACAATTAAGTTCATTAAATGTTACAGCCTACTGTCAGCTAGGTTTAGAAAATAAATAATTATTGTTGTGGTTTTGTCCCCCTATAATTAAGCTGACCAGAACTTGGAAGGTCAAATTGTAGGTTACTTGGGTATCAAAAATGAGGGCTGCCCCAAGTTAAAATAAGGTAGTTGGTCATATGTTACATAATTTGTTTGGAATCAAAGATTAAACAAAATTCTCTTTTGGTGAACTTTTGATGGAATCTTGACAGACATAGTCATGTTAGAAAGCAACCTGACATTTTGAATCAAGGCCATTAAAATGTTCACATTCCTTTTACTGGATAATTCCATTTTTGAGCTCTCACTGAAAGAGAGTAAGGCTAGAAATGAGGTTTAGGGGCTTTGAATTTTGGAGTGTGTAATGTTTACATAGAAGCGCTATTCATTAGGGCAAAATATGGGCAACAACCTTAAGCAAGTTATGACCAATGATATTTTTTAAAGATGTGTTAGTTTCTGTTGCTGTATAACAAATTATCACAATACCCATATATTTACTTATAGTCCTGTAGGTCAGAAGTTCAGGCAGTTTCAACTGCTTCCATGCTTAGGATATTACAAGTCAAGGTGTTGGCTGGCTGAGTTCTCGTCTAGAGCTCAGGGTCTTCAATCAAGTTCCTTGCACTTGTAGGACTGAGGTCCTCATTTCCTGGCTGTTTATGGCCTGGCGGCATCTTCAGCTTCTTAAGGTCACCTGCATTCTTTCTCATGTGATCCCCTCCATCTTTAAATCAGCAATAGCATTTCAAGTCCTTCTCATGTGTGGAATCTTTGAGCTTCATCTTCTGCCTTCTTTCTCTGCCACCAGACAAATTCAGGTGCTTTTAAGGGTCTCTTGTGAATAGGTTAGGCCTACCTAGAATTCTGCCTTTTTTAAGGTCAGCTGTGTCATATAACACAACATAATCAACAGAGTGATATTTCATTCAAAGTCCTGGGGATTAGGTCATGGAATTTTGGAGCCATTCCTTGAAATTCTACCTACCACACAGCCAATAAAAGACATAAGACTGTATAAAAACTCTGAGTTGCCAGAAAAGGGGACAAAGCCCAGATATATATTTCTTATTTTAAATCATAACATCACAGTTGACTTTTTAAAGAATTGACTTATAAACTTTTATTACAAATTAAAAATGAAGCTCTTAAAAATCTCAACTTGACCAGATATAAAACAATTTGAAAGACTTTAAAGGTATATTGAGAAAAACCAGGCTTAAAAAAAGCAAATTTGTCATTATTACCCAAAAGAGATATCTTTAGGTAAAAATATTAAAAACCCCAAACTGGATAGGAAAAACAAATGGTGTAGATGATAGAGCTCTTCATTTCTCTGGCAACCAAATCAAAGTTGTGATGGAAATAAGGAGCAGCAGCAAGGAAAAAGCATCGGATCTAGATAAACAAGTCATACAACTAAGGAGAAATCCAAAAAATCACTTTGCAACAGCAGAAGATAGGACGAGATGAG